>NC_135508.1:9634166-9942500 GCF_051989575.1 Stigmatopora nigra | reverse complement strand
CTTTTTTCCATTCACTGGATGGCTATGAGTAACTTTTTGCTTCATTCACATTTTGACTTTTGATGAGATGCCTGGGGGAAAAGTTTCTTACATTTGCCAAGGTAAGCCCTACTCCCCACTCTCATCTGGAACCTGGCTATACTTACGTGTAAATGGTGAGATACGTGCGGTTTACCCGTCGCTGGGATGTAAGGTGCACTCAGCACTGTCCTGACATGCCTGTGCCAAAGCCCAACAGGAGTGTAATTACCTGAGACTGGGTCAGCACTTTATCCAAGGTAAAAATACCTCCCTAACTAGTAGAAAACGGCTCTGCCTTGTAAAGGGAACGCTGTCACTTATTTAGCTCAAGAGCTCATCTTCTTTTCAGTTTTTGATAAAGTATCACGGCACAATCAGTCACTTTCTTGACTCTGGGACGAAACATTTCCATCATCTTCAACATGCTAAAGTCTGACCTAGAAAAGTCAAGATGGTGTTCCTCTCTCTACTTTGAAGAAAATCTCCCTTGGAGTCCCAATACCTTTCCTTAGTCCTTCCCACCCTTTCACACCACATCTGTCTTTCTGCCCTCTGAGTTAAGGACAGCGAGGGCCAAGCAGACATGCAGAGGACAGCGCCGTACCAATCAGGAGACAGAGACAGCTTGTCTCTATTAAATGGTATGTGCTCTTGCCGCAAATCACAGACACATGTTTCTCCTCACCCCTCCCACCCTGTAGCTGTTGCCTCGCTTCTCCACTACCTAATGCAGCGTAATCACCCTCATTACTTAATGAGACCCTACTGTGCACACACATCCCTCGACTCTCCCCTCTGCCATTTCGCTCGTCAACCAACGTAGTAAATGGCAGCCACATGCCCTCAAATAAAGGATAACTATGAAACTTGCATGTAGTAAACTATCAACAGTGTAGCATGCTGCAAAAACACTGTAGGGCTTTTAAAATAACACAATGTTACCATTGTAGTAAGCATTATCAACAGGACAGTGAGCAATGCATTAAGCCGGCAGCTGGGAGGGAGAACCCCCTCATTAGCTCCCTTCAATGTATCTACTTCCTCTAATCTCTTACAATAACATAATCTCTTTAAAAGTGCTGCAGCTCAACTCCAATCTCCCTAAAACCTGACACGTGATTAAGGTCAATCCCCAGTAAATCTTAAACTGTGGAGTCCTGTGAAGCCCCCTTGCCCCGGCAGCGTAAAGCATAGTCTAGTGGGCTTTCTACATTTCTCTTACATTATATCCAGAATATTAGTCTGCTTTACCAGTATATAGTGAGTTATAATGATTTTAGCGTTTTATTTTACCATAAATTGCTCCCAAATAATTCACCATGAAAAGAGAGCAAAAAAAATGATGCATTGGAATACGATTCCATTTTTGGGTAATTTTTATTTAATTTTATTAGAAAGCAAGAATAAGCCTAGGCTAAAATAATAATAAAAAATTGAGAAAAACAGGTTAAATAAGCATATGTTAGTGTAACACCTTTTAAGATAACTACAGCCTTAAAAGAAATTAGCAGGCTGTCGTTGATCAAAGAAAGGAAAAAAAACACAAGTCGCACTTTAATATTAGTCGTAGGCTGAGCCAAACTATGATAAAAGTGTGACTTGAAGTTAAGAAAATACAGTTTATATTTTTGTGATATAGACATGTATCTCCAAGCACAACACAAGAACCACTGCTATTCTTTTTTTTAATTGGAGCCTGGTTTGACTTTTGAGTGGGTGTCTGATCCTACAGCAGTTTGTATCCCTTTCACAGTTTCAGTTCCATGGCACTCCAGTAGTAAAGCACGCAGTGCTGCTCTTTTTTTATTATTTGATGTTTTTCCATCGTGTCTCTTGCCTCCAAACCGCTTACAGATGTTGGCAGTAAGGAGCGTTGTGGCAACTCCAAACGAGGAAATCTAAATAGAGATCAGGCTGTAAAATATAAAAGAAGGCCCACAGAAAGAAAAAACAAGAAGGCTAGATTTAAAAGCATGGAGAAGAGAGCTGAGTGTTAATACAGAATTTATGTAGAAAAGGGCTTGGAGTGCCTGTGGGCATCTGAAGCTAATATTTAGGGACTGCATGTTTTCATTTAGCGAGTGAATTTGGAATTTTTGAACTTGAATCAAATCCCTATTACAAAACATTGACAAATATAGGCCAATGATGACGACAATTATCGGTTTTTTTTTCCCCGAATGGCGTATGCCATAATTTCAGCATTGTGAATATTGGCCTTCAGGAATCTAGTTGATATAATATTTAGACATAGCATCTGTACTTATAGAACATCTGATAATTCATTCATATTCTGAACAGCTTATCCTCACAAAGCTCGTGGGAGGTGCTGGAGCCTATCCCAGCTAACTACGATCACAAGGGCACACCCTGAATTGGTGGCCAGCCAATCAGAAAGCACAAGGAGACGGACAACCATTCACACTCACACTCATATCAAGAGGCTCCGTCTGATGCTGTAAAATGATTGGCTGAAGGAAGGCTTATACTGCCCACCACTTACTAAACTGAAAATTGCCATGTCTTGATATAAGTGGGAGGATTCGCTTTTAAATGGCATGTCCTTCTCCGAGTTGGGGTACGACTCCGTGTAATGTTGAAACCCAGTCAGGCACCTGAGTAGGAGTGAGCAAGCACGTTTGCCAACACTGCTTAGTGAGTGTAAAGATGACTGACCCCTCTACTTCCACCTTCCCCCCATTTTATTTATTAATCAACTTATTCAATTATTTACCGCCCATCTAAGGACGAATGGCACGCTAGAAGTTAATTGTCACACATGCAGGAAGCACACTCTGTGTTCATTTGAGGTGTGCATACCATGTTCTTAACAGGTAGTGTAAGTAATAGAGCAGAAGCTAGCTGTGAAACTGATTTGGTTTTGTCGTAAAACATTGTTAATTTTAACCACTGCTCATGGGAGTTCATCCAAATCTCAAACACTTACTTTAACATTAACAAAGCAATAAAATATTCACCATCACATCGTCATGGCAAAAACCTGGGATAATCCTGCATTCTCCAACGTCCTTTAAATCTCCGTAATGAGCACAGAGTTTCGTAGCCATTTGTACTTTGCATGTCTCTCCTGTTTTACTGGAACCGGATTATACAGGTATATTATCATTGACCACTTGCTCTCTTTTCTTATCTTCTTTTGCAAGCCTCATCTCCTCAGTGGCCAAATGCAGATCAATCACCCCAGAATTGGGTTTCACATCCCGGAAGCAGGGATTTACACAGGGGTCACTGTCATTGACTTGATGTGGCCATGTGTGTCTATTGTAACCACTATCGTGTTATTGTGACTAAGCACTTACCAATGAATGGGAAAAGTGGGGTCAGATGTTATGTGTTGTGACGTTAGAATGGCCACCATTTTTTTTGTTTTTCCCAACCAATCTGGGGTCAGGATGCCAGGCAAATTTTGAGTTGTACAATTGTCTGTAAGATTGTACAATTGTACATTTTTAGATACCTTCTACTTGTTAAAAATGACAGTTGTTTTACCTGGAATATATAATGACCTTCAATTTCCCATTAATACAGCAATTTAAAGGAGAAAACATGTTTTCATTGTTTTATGTGAAAGGCCTTGTAAATTTATTATGTTTTATGAAAGTCGATTTGTTGCCTTGTACTTCACCAAAAAGAAAGATATGGTAAAGATTTGTTGTAGTAAATAGTTGGCATCCATTGGCAGCTAATAGAACTCAAAACGAGAACATTTATAGCTATCTGAATTTGACAAGTATCCGACAACTGAATGGATGAGAATAGAAGACATGTAACATGAAAATGAATTTAGAGTGTAAATGAAGTGAGCTTCTCACTGAGGGAAAACCTGCTTGCATGAGAGCGAGCCCAAAGATAATGTTTTACACATAACATAATTGCAAATTTATACACAACACATGCTTTGCATGTACACACAACACCTTCTGCATACAGAACAACTACTTGTGCCGTTTAAACACACTTTTGTGCTCGGTATTTGACATTATGTACATGCTACATCCCAACATTCCTATAAAACTAGTGCCGTGTGTTACGAGATAAAAGTCCAATTCATTTGAACCAAGAGGGTCGGAAGTGCCCAATTAGTATTCACCTATTCAAAGATCTTACCACCTGTTTTAGGTCAAATTTGTGCTAAACTGTCATTTTATTTCCAGTGAAGATTATCTGTGTTACATTGGGGATGGCTTGCAGACATGGAACGAAGGATTGACATCCTATGGGAAAATCACATGAATAAAACCTGAGAAAACCTTAAAGTATATATTTGACTTAAACTTCTCTTCACAACAAACTTAAGAAGTAACAAATTAAAATAAACTAACGCCTGACCTAGAGTACACGATTCCATTTTGGTCTTTCCTAGCAATGATCTTGTCACTTTACACGGCATTGTGTCATGATGTCGCAGTGTGTTTTGGAACAGATGAGTTGTCACACTACTATTACGGCGCCTGCGAATCATCGCATACTGCCGTGAAGGGCGTGTTCTGACAATTGGCGTTGTCGGGAGGTGGGACAAGCAGCTGTCAATCATTCATGGCAACCACAACACATCTTAATTGGGATTGTCCGCTGCTCTGTTTGGACCAACACACATTTGTTACAAACAAGATGGAAAAATGTGAATTAATGTTAATTCTATCTGTGTAGGCTATGCATATTGGTGTCACACACTGTCTGTCAGAGCTAAAATAAAAATAAGTACAAAAAAGAAAACACAAGCGAGAGAAAGGACACCCGGTAACAAAGTTTTATATTCAATATTCCTCATGAAATAGTAGGAACTTTCAGGACGTGGCACAAAGTTACATTCCCTCTATAGTGCATAAATGTATTGGAATTTGGCAAATATGATCCTTCTCATATTGCTCAGTTTGTGATTGTTTTGGAAAATGAGCATATTCAAACTTTCTTAATGGCTGTTTCTTGTTCTATGTGTGCATTATTTTCTTGATTCTGAAGCTATTTATAACATTTTTAGGAACTGAAAAAATAGTAATATATTAGTTTTAATGCAACCTACTGTACTCATTACTGTTATTTCAATAATTTCCAGAAAAAAAACACTCTTACTACTCTTCTTAATAGAGCTTACTTCACACTCACTACTTTTATTGCTTGCACAATTAGTTTTGAATTATCTGAGAAACTGACGTAAGTACTAGCAGTGTTTGATTCCAGTTCACTAAAAAAGCAAAACCACGATGTGAACCTTAAACAGTGTCCTTCGACAACATTTTCAAAGTATTTATTGTGAAGATGGGCAGAAACAACAATTATAATAATCCACTATTTTCATTGTATTAGTTTTATTGAGGTTAACACAGCATTGCTTGGAATTATTGTTTTGTTTCACTTCTACTAGTGTTCTATAAATTTAATTACTTAGAGTACAATGTTTGAAAAGCGTACTTCACGAGAAATGACAAGTCTGAGGGTTCCCTGTGTGTGTGTGTGTGTGTGTGTGTGTGTGTGTGTGTGTGTGTGTGTATAGAAAGAGTTGGGACCAATAATTGAATTACCTCATAAATTCTGGGAATGGTAATTATACAATAAGCATGTCTCTAATTATGTAAGATCCTAATGAGTTATAGTGTATGAAAATCAAGGTCAAAGTAGGTGAAATGAGCAACCGGAATAGGGAGCAAAGTTAAAACTACACTTGGAGCGTAAAAGATTGCGTTTAAAAAAATAAGTTAGAGAGTGAAGAGGTGATGGTGCCACTGCTTCTCTTGCTGCCGCTGCCACGGAGGATCCGGAGGCTGAATGCAGATATGATCTCTGCAGGGGGCGTGAACGTGTGATCGGAGACTAAAATCATTACGCTATGCCTGGTCACTGTGTCCTTGGCTCTTCCGCTGAGCCGAGCCTCGTCCTCATTTCTACTCTCCCCCTTTATTCCTCTTTGGTCTTCAGCAGTTACACAACATTTACAGCCCTCCACGTCGTAATATGACGTATCTAGCAAAACCAAATCCTGCGTCTGCGATATTGTTACAAAGTTGTCATTTTTTTTAGCTGGCATGGAGCTGTAACTGAAATTAAGTCAGGGATGATGTCATGGTAATAATTCTACAAAATATTACACTGGCTCATCACATGACAGCTGTAATTTGAAAATGACTGAACTTGATTATATTATTTCATCAGAAAAAAAAATAATAATAAATGAAAAAACCTTGAGATTTTCACTCAATGTTAATCACACAAGCATACGTGTAAGTGGAGACAGGCCAGTCAGTCGGTCGCTTGTCCTGGCTCACCCCGGCTTGCTTGCTTGCTTGCTTGCTTGCTCGCACCGCTGCCCCCAGACTGCAAAAGCAGAGCCGAAAGGCAGAATGTAAACTAGAGACGCCTTCCTCCCAATCGCTTTGTCCTTGAGAATGTGCAGACAGAGGCCAGATAATGTTCTGACACCAGAAACTCGCATCAAAACTTGCTCCACTCTTCGCCTACTTTGCTGCTTCCGTTGACACGCCATCTTGTGCACTTGGAGGAGAGGAGATGTGTTGACAATTCCATTCAACAGAATGAAATAAAAAAGCAGCCCTATAAATAATAACAAAAAAAGTAAAACTATGATGATGGAACAATAAAATAATGAGCAAGAAACGTACGTGATGGTTTTTCTATCAAGCCAGCAGGCAATCGGACTGAACCTTTTTTTTGTTTCCTCCAACAGATCATGTCGAGCTTTTAAGTGTATTCAAAGCCACGCACGACCCCCAAATATGATTCCTCTACAGTTCACTCTAGGTAATTCTTGGAGTTTGGAGCCGAAGTCAGCTTGCGGAGGAGGCCAGCAACATACACCACAAACATCTCCCACATCTCATGCGCAGGTAATGCATGACAGCCGCAAAACATATTCTGCATGAGTTCAATCATCTGGCTATATGCATTCATGTTTTGACGGAATGTTTTCCAGTAAAATATTGACGTGCAAAAGTGGTGCTATAGTAAAAAGACTGAGATGGATTTATTGCCATTTCAATGACTTTAATAAGCAAAATAGGAAACAATTTCTTCCAAAACAACCCCCCAAATAAGACAAAACAGAAACCAGCCTGAATGGAACAGTTGGAATTTAAGTGTTTAACTATTATTCATATAAACAGGATTGAAAATTGATCCCTATCATGACAAAGTACAAGGAAATGCCGAAAACAAAACAACAACCCGCTGCTGCAGTTTCAGTTTGATTTCAACGCAGTTGAATCAACAGAACCAAAGATTGATAAATGCATGACTTTTCAACAAGTTTCAAATGCAAGCACCATGCTTATTTGATATGATCTGACAGTCTATTAATTTAAATCATTAAAATAAAAACTTTATGTAACTATGCATCTGGCCAGCAGAACCAGAATCAACAAATAATAATAATAATAAAAAACCAAATAAACAGGTAATAAATTGTTTTCATTTTGATCATTTGCACAACCGGATTCCCCTTTTTTTACTGACCTGCAGGAAAAAAAACAGGAGCAAAATGTTGCACGACCAAAGAGGATTACAATATCAGAGATTTCCTCACTGCCGCACTGTTGATGCTACAGGTGGCTGAATATCGGCATATTTCTCATTATCACTGAATCAATTGAAAGTCTTTTTTTAGGGGGGAAAGACGCATAATTTTCACATCAAATTTTAAATATTACAGTCCCCTCAAATTTTCACCCTGAGTATATTTGTGAGTTCAGTATTTTTGCCCCTTACTCCTTAATCCCATTTTAAGCATCAATTTTGCTTCCTGGAGGGGGATATGTGCAAATATCAAAATGAAAACATGCAAAATCATCCAAAAGTGCCTTTTCCAAAAAAGTTTGTTGTTGTTATTGTTGTTTTATTTAAATTCAACTAACAAACGTGGAACAAAACTGCACTCCTCTCTCAATCAGCCCCGCAAATGAGAAACGATAATATAAAAAAAAAACGAAATAAAAGAAACATTACACAATGAAAGAAAGAAGTTCAAACCAGCCTCCTCAATCTTGTGCAGTTTTACGGTTGCATATTTACAAACCCAAAATTACGTGCCCACCAACCCACCCCCCAGCCATGAACATATGATGCTGCACAGGCAGTCCTGCTGTTCTGTCCCCGCAGCATTTACCGAAAAAAACACCCCTTCCCCCAAAAAATACAAATAAAAATAAAAATTGGAGAAACGCAGATCAACAGCATGCTCTTATTAATATACACGAGATGATGAAAATACAAAATAGAAATTATTACCATACATGTCCAGCATGCAGGATTAATATTTAATGCATGTTATCTGATTCTCTATATATTGGAATATAATAACCAAGCAGGCAATGAATCGATGAGATGTTGCATAAAATGTCCTCCCGTCGACAGTTTTGCATAAAGTGAGGTGAACGAGTCTTGCTCTTCTTTTTTCTCTTTCTTTAAGGGGAGGAATTTAGACACCAGGCCTCTCTTTAGTGAGCCTGCTCCGTCATTTAAAAGCACGATAAAAGTACATTATCATAGGGTAAAAGTTGTTCGGCCTCAAAGGAGAGCAAAAGTTCATCAGGCAATATTTTTCCTCCGAGAAGGAAAATTAAAAGAGTTCTCGAGTCCCAAGTTTAGTCTATAAAGACGCTGCCACGACAGACATAGTTGGACGCCTGGATGGAAACATGATTAAATATGAATACTAACTGATCTTCTAACGTGTAGTATATCATTGTGAGCGTAGTCCGAAAATGTTTTCGTTTGATTTCCTTTTTTTTAAAACCAGCAGTCAATTGGTGTTCAAAGTGGACAATGTCTCTCTTATAGTTGCCGTCACAAGAAAAGAACTCACATGAAAAACTCTGGCGACGAGGGGTTGTCGCTGGTCGAGCCCGCCTCACGGAAGCCGCCACCACCACCGCCGTTGCCGCTGCCGCCGCTGGGACGCGAACCGGCGCCCGAGACAGTGCCCGAGCCCGTAAGTTTCTCGCACTTGAGTTTGTAGGCGTCCCGCTCCCTGGCCAGGCGGCCGATTTCCGCCTTGAGCTGTTCCACTTGGTTCATCAACTGCGTCTTCTCGTTCTCCAGCACGTGTTTCTGCTGCACTCGCTTGAACCTGCACGACTGCGCGTAGCCGCGGTTCTTCAGGGTCCTGCGCTTCTGCTTCAGGCGGATCACCTCGTCTTTGGTGAAGCCGCGCAGATGTCTGTTGAGCTCCCGCACGGACATGGACACCAGCTGGTCGTCCGAGAAACGCTCTTCTACGCTCAGCCCGCCGCCTGCCGAGCCGTGATGCGATGCCGACTGGCCCAGGTGACCGTGGGGGTGGTGATGGTGGTGGTGGTGATGATGGTGGCGGTGGTGGTGCAAGTCCGGGGAGACCGGGGACGGGCTGTCGGGGTCCTGGTTGTTGTTGTTGCCGCCGGTGCTACTGCCGCTACTGTGATGATGGTGCTGGCCGTGCGGGTGGCTATGCTGCGCTCCCGGGTGAGTCGACAGCTCCTCGGCGTGGTGGGCCATCGCCCCCGCGTACGGGTGGTGGTGCTGCTGCTGGCCCTGGCCGTGGTGGCCGTGGTGGCCGTGGTGGTGCGGAGCCCTGTAGCCCTCGAAAGCACCCTGCTGTTGCTGCTGCATCTGTTGCTGCACGTGCGGCGGTGGAGGGTGGCCGTGGCTCGTGGCTCCTATGAGAGCCTCCACTGCGTCCTCCGGGGTCAAGCCGAGGGTCTGGGGGTCCATTTGTTGGTGGTAGCCCCCGCCGGGCAGCCAGTACAACTCCTCCAGGTGATTCTTTTGCTCAGTGGGGCTGAAGCTGGGCGACGAAGGGACCGAGCTGCAGGGCGTGCTGATCGGCGTGGACGACACGGAGCCTTGCGGTTGGAGGCGGTTGCATTGACGCACTCCTCCGCGTTCCAGGCCAGCCAAAGCCTCCTTCTTGACGTCAAACTTCATCAGGTCAAAATCGTTGACATATTCCAGAGCCAGAGGGCTGCTGGGTAGTTCCGGGCCCATGCTCAGCTCTGCGCTCATCTTCCCGTCGCGACTCTTTTGCACGTATGCAAAGGAGTTTGCGAGCGTCGCCAAAACGGATTTGTGAACCAGTGTCTCTTCCCTCCTTTCTTGTTTCATGCAGTTGTTCTTTGGGTTCATCCAGCGCTGCGCACGGACTTGCTGTAGCATGAAACACCTTGAGGGAGGAGAAAAAGTGCAGGAGGAGGAGGAGGGTGTGTTGAAAAGAAAAAGAAAAAAAAAAACTTTCAGACTACAACTCTGCGCACTGTTTGCATGGTTGAAGATTTCTGCGCTGGCACCGACAAGCAGGCAGCAAAAGTCGAAGGAAAAAAGCCAGTGGCCTCAGTGCAAAAGCTGTCCCTTCAGTGGATGCGCATTCACAACTTTCTAAACACACATAAGAACAGGAAAGTTATATACCAAGTTTGCTCGCCACTCGTCCTCGTTGCAACTTGTTGGTAAAAGTCCTGTTTTTTTCCTTCCAGGAAAAATAAAAGGAGAGAAAGAGAAGATGAAGTCGGGTGCCAGCTTTTCGCTGAGAAGCAGTTTTTTTCCAGCTCTGCACCGCAGAGATTGAACTCCCCCCCTCTCTGTGTATCTCTCCTCTTTTCTCCTTTCAGCTCTGTTATCCAGCCGACTGCGCTCGGAGCCAAGCCGGAGCTTTATGCTTATAACGCCCGGTGACGTCACCTCATGGGCGGGATCCCAGGAACGCGAGCCTCCAATGGGAGCCGGAGCCGGACTTGAAATAGAGGAAGGGAAAGGGACGAGGAGGCGGAGGGAAGCATGGAGCCCGTCTTGACAGCCACAGAACATTCAGCTGAGCGACCGGGTGAGCACAAAGTGGGACCACACTATCGAAGCCCCCCCTTTTTCCCCCTCATCACCTTTGCACATCTTTCATCAGCACCAATTGGGTCCCAGTGTACTTTATGATAACAATGTTACGAATGCTCTACGTCACCAATCGAAAGTTTTCATGCCTTGTTTACTCATTGCATGCTGTTGACACACATAGACGATTAATGTATTTTAACTGGACTGCTTGTTAATGCTCATCTTTCATTGTCACTGACTGCGATGGATCTTATTTGACTGCTTGTAAAATGCTCATCTTTGATTGTTATTGGCGGTACTAGACGTCCAATTCATTTTGACTAGAAGGTTGACAGCCATCATTCGAGGCCAGCGTCTCCTCATCAAAATAGATATGACGTTTTGTGCCGTCAATTGCATCCACGTGGTTTAAATGTTGCGTGGTTCTAAGTGTACCCAAACACAACTGTGTAAATAATTAGTATGCTATTTCTTTAGCAGTCTGACAAGTTGATACAGGACCGTGAGCTATGTCGACAAATTGTCCCCAATCCAATGAATTTCAGCACTAAATCACACACTCCAGCTTCTTATCTATACAACCTATTTGGCAAATTCAATATTTCAATGAATTTAAGTTTGATAGGCGTGGGTGGTTCGTCCCGAACATGTGTGTTTCTCATGATCCCCAAGCCAGACCCATTTTTGGCTCGGACAATCTTTGAGTCCAAACAGGCTCAAGGCTGCCCCTTTGTGGGCAATGCAAGCACCTTTGCAAACGGCTTGGACACATTCAAAGTGCACTCTTTTTTTAAATATATTTTTATTCATAAATGCAATGCTAATAATTCGAGCATTCGATGAAATTAAAACGTGTTATTTGTTCATATTAATTACATCAGTAAAATGTTGTAATTATCTCAATATTGAATCTCCTCCCAGTAGTCTAACATTTGTGTAAAATGTCAAATATGTATCTAATGGCGTAATGTTTATCCATGTATTTCGAGTAAACGTAACTGTGACGCGAAAAACTCTAAATCTATTTCCAAGGCTTCTGTCTGAAGTAATTTGGGTAATTATTATTTCTCCTCAACCAAGTCCACAATATAATTTGCGTAATTCATTTTATTATTTTACCAACTGTGTAACCAATTATTATTATATTTGTAGTAAATCAACTTTCAAAATATTCGGCTGGAATTGCATGTAGATGCCAAACAATAAACAATTTTTAAAAATGTGTGTGTGTTTTATTCAACATGACTTTGGAGAGCATGAGAATCATCAATGGAATAGCATTTAATAAATTATGTATATAATCTGATTGTTTTACTACAATAATAGACGAGGTAAAAAAAGAAATCGTATAAATATTCCATATTCTCTTACTAATACTCTCTTTATTTACCTTCGGAAATGATTAAAATCTAAAAATATTCCTAATGAACTCTCTAACACATCAGCCTCATTACGCTTAAGAACGATCCAGAGATTCATTTTTAAACAAGTCTAACAATTAAAATCTTTTTTTATTCTCGGCATACACCTGCAGGCGAGCGTCGTATTCCACAAAACGCCCTCAGAGCATCGAACCGAAGTCAGCAGCCCTCGAACGTTCTTCCCGGCCAGGCCGAGCCGGCGGCGGCCCCTTTAGGTGGTCCTGCTCCCACCCTCACGGATCCTCACGGAACCTCACGGAGCAAAATCCCGGCATCTATTGAGGCATGCAGGCGATGCTGACGCCCTCCCAATAACGGGGGCCGTAATGGAGGGACCAAAAGGGGGAGAAAAAAAAAAAACCTTAGTGTCAGCATCATATCAGTGGTTAATGATCTATTAAGTGATGTGTGTGCTTATGGGCAGCGAAAAAAACTGTCGATGCTTGCTTATTCAACCCCCCGATGAGAGTCCCGTCCTACGGATTTTAGGAATGAATAAGATGAAATAAAGTCAGCCTTAAAATCTTGCATTGAGAAGTTGAGGATGCGGAGGCTGCTGCTCCCCATTCGACGCCTCGAACCCGAGCGACTCACATCTCATACCGTCACACCTGTTAAGAAGGAGGCCCAGTGGTGCATCAGGGGCGGACCACTGACCCGTATTTCTCTTCTCACCTGATGCTTTTTGTGTGTTTTTCCTCTCTTCTTTCCATTTTTGTTATGGGATGTCTCCTGGACAGTAAAAAGGATAATCAACTGTATTTTTTCTACATCTAATTTGACTCCAAAGTCAAAGAGAAAACGACAACTGTTTTTTTAACCATGTAAGTTTCCATTCAAAAGTAGACATATCGTTTAAAACCTTTGAATTAGTGGCATTATAGAAAAAAATGTTGTTGATTTGCATGATTACTTACCTCACTTGCAATAATTAACATGCTTAAAATGCACAAAAAATGACCATCGTTTAAAGCAACATTTATTGATGAGGATTAATTCGCATATTGTTGAATTTTCAGGGACGAGTCATCTCGTTATCAAATCACTGCACTTTTAATCTGCAAAAGTTTCGTTTGTTGAAACAGACGCGTGAATTGGTCTCTTTGCATTCTCGTTTTAATTGGCCCTTTACTGCGAGTCCTTACTCAGGCATTCTTGTTTACCCCAGACCGATCGACTATCTCTGTAAAAACATGCATTATTAAGTTGCTGTCTGTGTAAACAGGAGCGAATCCAGCCTGTGAAGGAAGCCTGCAGCAGACCTAATTGACACACACACCCTTCTTAACAGGGACAATATGAGGTGAGATAAGTGCAAATTCCTACCAGCTCATTAATATCAAAGTAGTTTCGATTAAACGGTAAAGATAATTTTATCTCCATCTTTGTAAAATACCCTTGCTCAGTCGCTGCCACCAACTCAGCAATTGTCCATCAGTTTATATTTTAGTGTTAATATATTTATTTCTTGTGACAAGGCGCCCCTAGTGGCAAGTTTGTTAATTGCTCGCATTTTGGTGACGCGTTAAACTGTCCATACAGGTCTAACGTCACATTACTTC
The DNA here is from genome assembly GCF_051989575.1 of Stigmatopora nigra. Taxonomy (NCBI): domain Eukaryota; kingdom Metazoa; phylum Chordata; class Actinopteri; order Syngnathiformes; family Syngnathidae; genus Stigmatopora; species Stigmatopora nigra. Next base: position 9,928,666 of record NC_135508.1, on the reverse strand, counting down.
TATTATATGTTTAGTTTACGTCCAAAAGCTTGGAGAGAAGAGGTTTTAAAATATGACAGTGAGGCCCAGGTATAATTTTGTGAGATGAGATGCCTTAGATTGGCTTTCTATAAATATAAGAAGAAATAAACCTCACACACCTTCTTGCTTGATCCCAATGAGAAAAAAGCGACAATAAATCTGCCTCCTACTGTGCTTCTTGCACTAATGTAAATTGCAATACTATGCATAATAGTTTGGCTTCTTTCCAGTACATAGCTTATTGAGTAGAATCATATGCACATCTTTGGCTTCTTATACAAATTTGGGGTAGCGCCAATACAGGCAATACTGATTAAAAGTCACCATTTTTATTGTTGAAAACCAATCTATAGAAACATGCAAAGGAACTAAACAAAGTTGTACATTCTGATTCATGTTTTGAGTATTAAATTATGATGATTTTGGTAACAGTCATGCCAAAGAACTGTTTTGTGTTGTGTCTGTGTTTGCACCACCATATAGTTAAGATTTTATCAAAAGGAAATGGACCTTTTAAAATGGATCAGTCTATGCAATATTCAGTGTTCACAACAGAGTATCACACTATATTTCTCTGAAAAAAAATTCACTGGCACAGTTAACTTCAGATTACCTTGTGTGTTACCTTGTGAATTGTGGAAGATGCAGCAAGCACTGTTTTTTTTAACCTTTTCACTTTTGCTGATATTTTTAGGCTTAAATGGTGCCCCTTGTCACACTTGTGTGCTTGTTGTGAGTCACTCCTCTCCCACTTATGAAAAACCGTCTACTTTTGAAGTGGTTAACCCTGCGAGCCTGCTCGTTGCCATGGCCAGTTATATATGTAGTGTCAAACCGCTAGAAACTTTAACTGAACTAATATTCTGATTTTAAACATGATTGGGATAAGATTGGCATTTGAGGCATTTGAGAGAGGAAAATGGCTTTTTTCACATTTTTTTTAGGTTTCATTTGATGAACTGGCAATTAGATTGAAATTGGCTGTTATTAAAAAGGGCTGTGTCAAATTAAGAAGACAATTTTCTTAACTTCACAAACACTTTAAAGTAGCTCATAGTAGGAAATTGTTTTAATTCCTCACCCTTTTTGTTTCAAACCAAAAACCGACCAAACATTTTTCTGATGGTGCATACTTTCAAACGTTTTAACTGATCAATTCTTCTTGATCAAAAACATAAAACAGCCTAAATTTCTTGTTCAAAGTACAGTGTCTCAGTATAATAATTGTATGTTTTTTTTCTTTCAGGAGGATTAAGTAATTTCTAATGATCATTCAAAAAAATATTACATGTCTGTAATTGATGATAGACTTTTCCAAGTTCTCCCTCTTCTTTCTTCTTGGTCTCTCTTTTTCCGTGCACCCCACCCGGCTGCTTGGGTCACTTTTTTTTTTTGCCTGGAGACTCCATCACCCCTCTCCTCCGGCCATGGCCCTGCCCACCCCGGGTCATTTATCATGGAGCAGGAGGGGAGCCCCCAGGCCTGCAGGCCCCTGTCAGCCCCTGCAATCGCCTCTTTGTGGCTCCCAGCAAACAAGTGTCGGATCAGCAAAAGTCTATTAAAGCCTGGTGGGCCTTTCTCAGCCAATTGGGTCCGGGTCAGTGAGCCGCTCTCCTCGCTGCTCCGAGAGCCTTTTGTGTCGCCGCTGTTCGCTGACACAGATCCCCACAAGATTAATGATTTTTAGCAGGCACTTGGTTCTTATTCGCAGAGTTCCTACCCGTTCTTCTCGCTTTACCCCCTCTTTGCGTTACTCTTAATACCTCCCTTTGCCCCCCCTTCCCCCAACTAATTTCTCATACTCCATCTCCTTATTTTTTCCACTCACTCCTCCCTCTGCCCGCCAAGCCAATCAATGCTAACTGTGTGTGTGTGTGTGTGTGTGGGTGTGTGTTATTTTCTATGGTCATTATCCCCACAGCTGATTACCACTTATGTCTAATGAATGTGAAGCATGTTGATAACAAACTTTAAAATCCACAAACAATGGCGGCAACGTGCCTTACAGAAAGCCTCAAGAGGCTCCAAGTAATCTGAAGTCTTCCAGCCCCCTTTCACCAGTTCCATGTTGGTCTTGTTCTCAGTGTTGTTTCCAGTAATTACTGCAGGTTAAGTGCATGTCTCGGAGCCCAGTGGAGGCACGCTATCCCTCACCTGGGACATGACTCAGCAGAGCTCAGGTCATCCGGCCATTTCCCTGACCACTGGACCACACCCCGTCTACTCTAAAGCCGCAGGAGCAGCTCTCATGTTCACTTACATCATGTAATGCAAAGGTAGTTTTATTTACCGGCTGATTGTTTCCTGAAACACCGCCTCAGACCGGCGGCGTCTGGTGCAGATTTACTTCTACAAGTACAAGTACAGTTTTTTTTTAATTTTATCCACTTATGAATGAATTCACTATAAAACTGAAGATGATGTCAATTATATCGTTTTACAGTGCGATTGCCATGAGATTAAAAAACACAACCACAATAGAATCAGTTTTATAACAATTCAAAAGCCTTTGCACAGATTCTGATACCCAATTTTGATACACATTACCAAAGCTAGTAAGTAGAATAAATTCAAACTCGCCCATGCAACCTTTGATTTCTTAGAGAAAAAAAAGTATTAGGAAACCCTTGATTTTCAACTTTAATGCAACCGTTTCTCAGATTAATTTGATCTCAAACGCATTCATGAGAAAATCGATTAGTCTTGATTGTTTCTAGTAGAAGGATAAGTGAGTTGTTGACATTGTGTTAACCATATGAGGACAGTTTTTGAAGCTTGAAAGGATTAACTTGGCTCAATGTGGTGTCCATCTGCCTGCACCGCTTCCTTTTTGATGAATCTTCTCGCCTGTATGTTTGTTGGTGCATGAGCTTTTATAGATTGGAAGACCCTGCCGTACTGGCAGTGTGCATCATTACTCACACAGATAGGGAGAGACCACAGGTTGATCCATCCAGAATATACTCCTTCCTATGTAGGTACACACATCGTGTATCCAGTACAGGTTTTTTTGTCCTGGCATTTTTGCTAAAACCAAGCCCTCCATTCTGTAAGCGATTTAGGATTGAAACTAAAGATTCCCCAATGCCATTGTCCTTTACTAATCCCCTTTTGATTTGTCTCAATACCTCATGCTTTTCCTTATTCTTTTTATTTCTCCTGCACACTTCATCTGGTAGTAAATGTTCCAAAATCATTGGTCAATACTGAATCTTTAGCGTAATCATAATAAATTTAGTTCAGATGAGACTTTATTTCCTTCTTTAAGCTTGCTAAGAAACCTGACCAGCAGCTTTTGTCTTGGTTACTGATAAAATGACAAGACCCGTTTGGATATCATCCCATAACTCTGCAGAGAATAGAGGCATAAATGAGTTTTGTGTATCTTTCTGATGTGTCATGTGTGATTGCATGTCTGATTCAAGATAAAGTGCATTTTCTGCTCTTATAGCTTTAACACTGCTTTTTATATGCATGAATCTATGTGTCTGTAGCAGTACGTATGCTTGGGTGTGTTTTAAGTGAGTGTGTGCGCGTGTGTGTTTGAGGCTCTGTAAATAAATCTGTTTGGGGATTGGGGGTGCGTGGATGAAATATGGTTCCAGGGATGTGGAGCAATGTGAAAAACACGGCAATACCCAAGAATAACAAATCTCCTGATGTCGCCCTCCTGCAAAATAAATACACTCCCTATGCAAGTCATCCATCTGAACCATGAGTCGCTGCAAAGATGCCCCCAATACATCTCATACTTACGCAAACCCATCATCAGTAGTACAGGGTTTATTCATACACTTATTTGTTTAATTAAATGAAAACTGCAAAAGAATAAGTTATTTTAAGTAGAATTATTGTTCCCAAGAAACATGAACCGGTTCCACCAGCTTGTGAAGAATATAAAAAAAATCCACTGGAATTAAACACATTTTTCACAAAACAATTAATAGCCGTTATTTTTAATTAGGGATGAAAATATATAAAAATAAAAATCAGTCAGTCTAAATGCGTGAAAAGATAATGTATAAGTATGATGTCCGTGTCAGAGTTCATGTCAAATGTGTGTTTGTCTTAGTTGTTATGTGCATGTGTTAGTATGTGGTTTTTACTATTTGTTAGTCTGATATGATTTCTATATGTTATAGTTTGTGCATTTTTGTGCCCCAGTGTCACTTTGTGCTAGAAGTATTACCCTGCTTGTTTCCAGATGTGTGATTGATGGTGGCCATATCGCTCGGAGATTAATGTTTTTTTTTTATATGAAATATTTACGTTCAATGGACTATCAAGTTCATGCATCACTGCCACTCACTTCTATTACATACACATACAATCTCATGCTCTTTTTATTGGGTTTGAATCCTCGTTTTTATTTAGTCTTTATCATACGTTGTATATCTTGTTTAATATCACACATTCCATTCCACATTTCGTCTTTCCTTATGAATTGCTGCAAATTTCAGTCTTTAGCAGGCCTTTAGATGAGTTATTTTGCCTCTGGTGATATTTAAAATACACTTAAGAGTCATCATTTAAAAAGTAAGTTTCCTATTTTTTGGTGATTATTAAAAAAAGAATGTTTCCTTATTTTTGTCATTGTGCTGCCTTTAAGATGAATGACGTGTAAAGAGCTACAGGCTGTAAAATGGCAACCTTCTCTGTGACAAAATGACGACAGCAAGCCAATTATAACAGTGTGCCATATTGTAAACTACTCGTCATTAGCAGGCCCATCCCGGCTAATGACCGCACTGGAGATGAACGGAGCTGATGTGCGGAGGCATCTCAATCAGTAGTGCTATTTGAGAGTGGAGCAGTGTCATTAAACCCAGCTGTGCCTCACCAGGATATGGCCTAAGTTGAGATGTAAAGCTGCGCCATGACGCCAGTGGAGGCCAGTGCCTCAAGCAGCGCAGGGGGCCAATGATGCTATAATGTCTCATTCCAAGCAAAAAAAAATGATTATGGAAAGTAAAATAAGTGTCGAAAACATGCACCCGCATGAAATTAATATCCAACACTAAATGTTTCAATCACAGCCTCCCAGGGACTCTCCAGCTGAAAGTCAATAAGACAAGGGGGGGATGACACTCCTTCTGTCTTTCTTTGCTTTTATGTACTCCGAGTTTTCTCCTCCACGCTTCTTAAACAAATAGAGCTGTGGTCATGAAAATGTTACCCCTTAGTCACACACCCATCTCGGCAGATTCACCTCATTCCGTCTACCCAATTTGTATACTCATTAGGGTCGTGGTAGAGCTCAGATAACCGTTCCAAAGGCAGGTTAAAACGCTTGGGCAGGAGCCAATAGCCAGGCATATTGGGCCAATTACACTTATGTACAATAATTAATCTAAGGACTGTTTTTTTTTTTATCAATGTGTCTTAATAATGAAGCTGGGATGTATCAAAACTCACTTACAACGATACATTCCATCTTACGATAAAATATAAATTTGGAAACAAAAGAATATTCTTAAAACAGTTGTGTCTTTGGCCCTCGTTATTTCCAAAATAAGTAAATCTTTAACTTTTTTTGCACTTAATGCTACTGTGTATGCTACTTTTATAATTAGTGCTCCAAAAGATGTTATTGAATTAAACAAAATAGATAACAAATACATCTCTTCCGTTTTGCATTCTTTTGCAGCTTCACCACACAAGCATATGCCACCTAAGTCCACCAGCATGCATCTAGTGTCTCTCTAATGGCGTCTTCTCGTAAATAGTCTCTCAGAGGGATAGGCCTGAGTTGTTAGGACAGGCCGCACCTCTCCCCACCAATACTTGAACAATTGGAGGTAAAGACATTGGAGACAGCCCATTTGTTTTGGCCTGGCGGTGATGCATGCTTTTGCAGTCAGCAGCACATTTTTACCACGCTGCCCAAAGCAGATTTGAGTAATGGACTGCTTGGGCCTGTCCACTCGTACTGCTATTTTTATTGTTGTCTGCGTTATAGTTTTCCTCTTTCACATCTGGCAAAGGAAGCAGAGGTTTCCCTTCAACTATGTTCTCCCCTCGGAAATGAGGCGGGGCTTTAACCCCCCTCCCTCAATATTCCATCAACAGTTCCTCGTTTGTTTGTTCCCACTGACAGATTTTGTCTTAATGCCAGCAGGAGACAAATAAGGATTATCACAGACAAACCAATAATTCAGGTTGGACATCTTAGTAATATATTTTCATCCATCATTCCTCCTCACACCCCCCTTTTTCAAGCTTCCACACTGTGATGTTAGGATATTAAAGCACAAATTCTATTGGAGTTATTCTCAAAAGCAGAAAATGAGATGAACCTAGTTTGGGAATTTTAAGGAATGAATGTAACCATATCTAAGCCCTGAAGATGATTCACTAAGTAGCTAAAATTATCTGGCGCTGCTGGCCCCAGGGAAGAGACTTATATTTTGCATCGAGGCACTTGCATGGGGCACCTATAATGGGGGCCTCTTAATTCCACTGACAGCTTTACAGGACCTGAATTATGGCGGTGCAGTTGTGTTGCTTGTTAGGCTTCACACTAGGTTACTCTAATATGCCTCCTCCCATCTCTCTGCCCTTTCCCCCTGCAAACACATGCATAAAATTAAGGTTCCTGTGTACATCTTTACATATCCTGGGAGATTTTGTGCCACATAATCCTCTACAAACCTTTTCAAAATGGACAACACCGTAAGAGGCCAGACTGACAATTGCCTAATATGTGAGGATAGTGAAGTTGGAATTTTGTTATCAATCCATTGAACGCATTTGTGGGTTAATGTTTAGTCTTGTGTTGAAACCAATGCAAATTTGTATTCTTGATATGTGCATTGTACATTCATGTATATCTATCTTTTATTTTGAAGATTTGACAAAACCACAACTAAATAGAACGTGCATAACATGCCCCTTCGCCATCTGTGAACGGTTTCCACGCTTTATTATCTCCCGGATTGCAACAAAACTTATAGCTGCAGTGAAGTTTGGAGATGCAATCCACTTTTTTTCTCCTCTAATTTCTCCAGAAGTAATTTGATCTCACTTTTTCTCTTTTTCCCAAATGGGTACTCAGCTGCATGCCTAACCTGAAAATGTCTTTCCACAAGTATTTTTGTCATTTGACAACTTCTCACTGGAAAGCAAAAATTCAGGCAATCCTTCTGCATTGGCAATGAATGCAAATAATTCAGTCCAAGAAAAATTGAATCCTCTGCTTTCCTCCATTATTTTTCTATTTTCTTCATGGGATCCATTGCCCATCACAAAGTCACTGGTTTGTTTACATCAGTAACATACCTAGCAGAACGCCATGGTGATAGAAATGTGTCTCACAGCCTCTGTTGCAAACCTTCATTGACAAAAACTGACTATTTATTCTACACATTCTTACAGCATTGGAAAACTTTAAGAATGCTTGTGTCATATTTGTTCAAAACCATATTAAAATTATATTCCTCTACACACTTTCAAACATTTTCGAAAAAGCTCCAGGGAAGTGCTCAGGAGCCGCATGCGACTCCAGAACCTATGGTTGGTGATCCAATCCCCGCCTTGGTTGAATGCAGTCTTTTTCTCCAAACCCTTGAACCTGACATCCCCTTGCCTCAGAACCAACATTGCAGACTCTAGCCGAGTGATCCATCTCTGTCAGCCTTCTAAAATGATAATGGCAATTAAAGCTAAGGAGTAATTGCCATTCGCTGCCTCTGATCCCCAACGGACCTTCAATAGGAGGCATAGCCCCCTCAAATGAATGAGCTTCGTGCCCCTGGAGGCCAGTGTCTGGAGGGGCGCATGTAGGGTGTGGGGTGGGATGTTCGGATAGCGAGGCGGGTTGTAGGGCAGGACAGAGGAAGGGTGATTTGTAACTTTTAACCTCCACTGATCACCGATGGCCTTGACAGGAGAGAAGTGGAGGAAAGAGAAATAGATAACACACACATACAAGACGGGAAATGTTGTACACGGGTGAATGCTCCCACACAGACGCACAAGACACGTTCAAGGTCGCTGTCAGAGGACCGACCACTCTCACTATTTGCCTCAGTGTGAGGAACCAAATGGGAAGTGAAAGGAGTGTGACACCACTGATCGGAGGTGACACAGGAGCACTAAGGTCAGCAAGGCAGCTATTATTACCAGCCTTTATCACAAATTCACTTTTAGGGGCTTCCCTATGATAACATTACAAATGAATGCTTTGTTTCCTATTGCCTTCAACATACAGAGATATAGAAATACTGTGTGTCGTGAACCCTTGGCGTTTTTAGTTCTTGAAAAATATCTTTCAGAAGTTGAAAAATCATCTGATTTTCAAACATCTGGAATTGGGTTTTTTCCCCCCTTTTCAACGGATCATACAATGATCAGATATGTAGCCCGGCGGCCATGACTTTGACACCTGTGCTCTCATTTGAGAAAATCTCTGACTCAAATTTACCACCAACCAGATGGCGATGACAAAGCTGATGTGTCGACAGGTTCGTATTGTTCATGTTGACGCAGCTTAGCTAAGACACGTGGTGCGTGTGGGCGTAAGGTTGAAACCTGAAAGCGTGCGTAGGCGCTGGTTAACACAAGCATTATCACCCAATGTGACTGGGTCCTGACCTATGTGACACAGACCAGCTGTGACTCCATTTTCAAAAGTTATAAACAGCAGTATCTTCACATTAGCTCATTTTAATCGTAGCTCTATTAAGACACCTCGGTCCCGTGACCCGTAGCATCTGTTTTGTGTACTAGAGCGGGGGCAGAACAGGAGGGCGGACATCAGGCAACTGCACTAACCCGCTGAGCTTCATCACAAGAGTAATGATCAGCACAGCATCAACGTGACAATATTCGCTTTTAACTTCATCACCCCAATTTAAACCAGCAGGTCAGCAAATGACTGTGTTGTGACTGTCTTCTCAGCTAAAATCACAGTTGGAGTAAAATGGAATGTCACAATACCTCAGCCAGACGTTGTAAGCATCACACTAACATTGACTTATTACATGGCAGCGTGCAGCCAAATGTATAATGAGACCCTTTTGTTGCCCCTGTTGTTGTTGGAAATATAATTATGAAAGATGAAACACAGCCTTCAATGAGATGGTTGTAAAATAGCATAATTAATATGGGCTTTTCAAGAACAATCCCCGCTTTACAGGAGCCCAGTGTTGGCTGTGAAATTAATTAAGTGTGCCAGGATTTATGGTCTGTGCTCAGAAATGAAGAGAATTAATCACCGCTCGAAGATGGATGCTTGCTTGAAAATGATCATCTCACGACCATGTGTGGGGCAAGTTTGTAACTACTTTAGGGCAGCGCTCTTGGTTGGGAATTGAGGATTTTGACTTGATTATATGGTCCTAGATAACAGCTGCAAAAGTGAAAAAAATGTTATATTGTTTGGCCCAACTTGGCATTATTGGATGATATTATAATTTCACCCGACCTACACCTTCCGCCTCATATATGCCATTAGGTGCAGCCAGTTTCTGCAAACTTTGGAAATTTGGAAATTTGGGAGAATTAAGTAGTTAAAAAGGGGGGAAAAAACCCCAATTCCAGTACTGGATGTTTGAAAATCAGATGATTTTTCAACTTCTGAAAGATATTTTTCAAGAACTAAAAACGCCAAGGGCCACATTGATAAAATCACAAGAAATGGCTCTATTAAGAAGTTAAATGAGGACATACATGACATTATATCTGTACAGGTATAAAACCCCAACATGTCCTCCGCTATTTGTGTGTGTGTGTGTGTGTGTGTGTGTGTGTGTTGCAATAATGGAAAGCTAATTACCCACCTCCCACGTCCCTGGACAGCGCCACATTGTCTGGGTTGAATCTGTGTGTGGGAAGGTTCATGGTGGTAATTAGCTCTACACACACACATGCACATAGACAAGATAAATGAAGGTTGGTTACGTGTCTGTTTTTGGACAGTTGATTGGGCAGGTACAAGGGGAGTGTCTTGGGTCTCCAGAGCATGTCTGCTCTGATAATTGTGCCTACTTGCGTGCATGCTGCCGTGTTTGTGTGTGCACAAAGGACCTCTTAGCCTAAATTGCTGTCTCTTGTCTTATTGTCAGAGTGATTATGAAATATTGTTTAATTTACTGGGCAGCATAGCCTCGTGTGATTTTGATGAATCTGAGCTTTTATTGTTTGGTTTACTTTATTGTCTGGTGCTTATGTGTTAAGCTCTTGTGTTTTGTAGCAAGTTGACAACTCGAGTGAATCGAAGTACAGATTGTTACATAGCACCTAAGGATACACAGAATTGCTGGAAGTATTAGTTCATCTTCCTTTACTCATCAATCTAAGTAGTACCTCTCATAATATTGGGCCACTTCTTACAGCTATAATAGTTTGAACTCTCTAGGATATTTGTAGGAATTTGTTTCTCTCATTATTTCAACTGAGCATGGTTTTGTTCTGCCTCCGAATGCAGTTGCTGAGTTAACATCGGCCCAAACGAATCTATCCAAAGTTTTTTTTTTTTCTGAACGAATGCTTGAAATGGGACTGATGTGAACGCAACCAAAAACAAATGCCCATCTTGAGGTTATTTTTTTCTAAACAATAAATTACATTACAATTTTGTCTAAAAAAAATTAAATGATGTCTAACATTTGTAAAGCATTCTTTGGTAAGCTCATAATGAACTACATTGCACATTGGAAAAAATGTTGTTAAGAGAAAGAGTGAGAAATAGAAAAAGAGAGAGAGAGGAGAGAGAGAGAGAGAGAGAGAGAGAGAGAGAGAGAGAGAGAGAGAGAGAGAGAGAGAGAGAGAGAGAGAGAGAGAGAGAGAGAGAGAGAGACAGAGAGAGAGAGACAGACAGAAAGAGAGAGAGAGAGACGGGCAGAAGGTCTTGGCCCACTCAAACTGATTATACAGCTATCGGAAAAACAGGCACTCTCTTTCCTCTTGATTGAATTAAACACCTTTTATGAGGCAAATCGATGAGATGGAGATGATGAGAGGGGGGCGGGGGTGTCTGGCCAGGCAGTGGTATAAACGAAAAGGGGAGCCAAGTGTTATGATATGTAGAGGTGAGGTTTATCTTTACCCTCTACATTTACCAACTAGCACTCTTGCAAAGACAGTTGAGAGGTCTGATGTCCTGTTGTAATTCAGGCAAATCAATGCTTTTAAACCATTTAGCTATGACTGGTGATGAAGAACAGTCGGGGTCCGCCAAGTGTGCATGTCCAGACTCAAATCAATCAAAATTACTGTGCCAGGCAAGGAAGGTCCATTGAGTGGGCAGAGAGAAGACTGGGCTACACAGCACATTCACAGCTTTTATGGCATATCATAAACATGACCATTTCTCCAGTTGTCTAATTTTTTTCCACTGTGAAGAAGAACACGCAGTATGTCTATCTTTTACATACACACTTCTACAGAATGAGTACTCTACAATTAACAGAGACAGTTTACATTAGAGGGAACTCCAGCAGGGTGCCATTTAATTTGATATTCATTTGTAAATTCAGCATTGAGGTGCAGCTACATCTCAATGAAGTTAGAAGAACTGACTGAAAGCAAATTGCAGGGCCACTATAGAGAAACATATTTTACACTCACAATCAGAAGTGGGGGGTGGTTTGGAATTTTGTTACTGCCAATACAGCATACCAAATATGGAGGAGCCTCGGATTGCGCTCCTGTTTTTCCCCCATATGCCCAAAACTGGCTGATTAAACACTCCAAAATCTTCCTAATCTGGTGTGACTTCAGTTGTGGTAGGTGACACAACATTCTAAAAGTTGGCTGCGTGATCTGCCTGACTTGGACAGTATGACCTCATGTTGCCACAATGCAACCCCCATCGCTGCCCGTCAAAATCAGCCATTCAGCCTGGACGTGGCGTCCCCTATGACCACATTAGTCACCAACAGAGATTTAGCCTAACTCCACAAACCACTATGCTAACATTGGACCAATCAACACGGCTGCCAACTGCATCCAAACCAATTAAAGTGGCTAATGAGCGTCTTGTATAACACTAACATGGCCATTAAAGAGTGTTTAAAGAGAGCAAGGAGGTATCAGGTGGAGGGCTGTGGTTATGGTGTCATGCCTTATTAGTATTCAAGTTGGGTTTGGTATCCATTAAAGCGACATTCACAAATGTATGGATCCAACACATCTGAGGCTTCATAAACAGCTTTCACATTGATGAGAACAATCTCACCTCATAAAGAGCCATGTCGATATGCAAGAAAGATGAATATGACACATGTGTAGTGTGTATGCAAAAACTGTGAGCTGACAGTGTTACACAGGCACACAGTTTAATGTGAAGCCATAATATTCCTGAGAAAACTGGCTAAAGGCATTATTATATTAGTCACTCATTATTATGGACACATTGTTTCTATTACCTAAGAGAAAAGAGCCTTAGCCTCTGGGGACAACAAAATAACTCCCTCTTTTTCCACACATTATCATACACTTCTGGTTTAAACAGATCCCACTATCCAAAAGTGTGCACATGTAATTGCACACACTCCATCATTAAGACAAACACACACTTCTATAAACCTGTTTTACTAGCAGGTAGTGTAGAATCAATACTGCATTTAAATGAATAGCAACCAAGTAGATCTATAATAAAGTTGCTGAGCGACATTGACTCAAATAGACTCTGTGGATAACCTTTGTGCCTGTAAATGTGAGCATGTGTTCGTCACGCTGTCCTTTGGTGTCCATCATTTTCACGTTTGACTTGATTTTCACCTTGCACTAAGATAGGTTGAGGTTGCTAGGTCAAGTTTGTACACTCACACATCTAAAAAATAAAGTGCACGTGAAAGAGAGAAAGAGAGAGAAAGAGAGTTGGAGAGAGGTATAGAGAAGACACATAAACACATCGGTTTTGTCAGCAGTGATGCAATGAGGCTGATGGATGAGCTGCAACACATGGATAGATGAATTTGATTTGTCTTCATACAAGGGACTGGCTCAGAGTCACTCTGACAATTGTGAACGTGTGTCTCGAAGTAAATGAATTAGAAATCAATAGGCGATTCTGTTATTTGCATAACTCAATTACTGCTAATTCTTGGTACTCATTGTCACATAGATCCTACCAAGCAACTTGTGATGCATTATGTGATCCAACATTTTTCTAATTTTTTGCTTACCGTATATTTTACTCCACTTTCATTAATTCGAATCAAAATGATAAAAGTGAAGGTGTTTTGCTGAATGGGAGAAAAATCTAGAGTAAAACGTTTAGATATTCTTAGTACTATGTATGTTTGTTTTCAGTGACTTCCTACAGGCAAAAAAAAATCTCATTTTCTGAAACGATTTATCCTCATTGTGGTCATGAGGGGTGCTGGAGCCTATCCCAGCTGACGTCAGGCCAGAGGCAGGGCACATCCTGAATTGGTGGCCACCCAATTGCAGTGCACAGGGAGACAAACAACCATTCACAGTCGCACTCATATCTAGGAGCAATTTAGTGTCCAATCAGCCTACCATGCATGTCTTTGGAATGTGGGAGGAAACTGGAATACCCGGAGAAAGCCCACGCAGGCCGGGGGAGAACATGCAAACGCCACACAGGTGGGCCGACCTGGATTTGAACCCAGGTCCCCCAAGTGAGGCCGATGCACTAACCACTCAGCCGCCTTCTAGTGGGCATGCACACTTATTATTCATATTTATTCCCTAAAATACACACAAACAACATTAGGCGCCCACTCTCCTAATGCCCAATATGGGCATAAATCTTTCTGTGGTGTCCCAAAAGACAAATTGCCAATAAAAATGCCAAGGGTGTTCACACATGCGTTTCTGGCACAATCAAATCAATTTCCTCTAAGTAGCCATAAACATGTTCCCTTGCAAAACGAGTGAGAGGGTGCTATTATCCCCAACCCCCCCCGGGGTTACTCCAGCACAGAGGTCTCGCCATAGGGGTCAAGCATCAATCCCCTTATCCGTCTCAGTCCACTAGACTAGGACCTCGGCCATGTCCGAATCTTCTGATCACAAAACTATGTCCATTAATCAGTAGCAAGCAGCATAGTAACAAAGAAGAGGCCTAGCAGGGGGTCGGTCAGTCAAGGGAGGCACAGCAGTGCTTAATATAGGGCCTTGGAAATGCTCCAGGCCTACATCAAGGATCAGACAAGGATTTCTGTTTAGGTTTTGCGGTGATTAATTACCATTATGTCCCAACTGAGGTTTAGGTTCACCAATCCAAAGGTTCTTCTGTAAATTTGAGCTAAACCGGTGGTGTTGTTTATATTTTCTCCATTGTAATACAGTTTCTCCTGAGGCTTGGGGACTACAATTTCCCTGGCTGTCCTCACAATGGTGACTGATTGTAATTGTAATTGGCTATGACCACTTTTTACATGCAATTGCTATTCAAACCCCACCACCTACGAAAATGCACACACACCTTCCAAATCAATCATCTTTTCTGCATCCTTCCAAAAGCTTGAGCCCAAGCTTACACTCATGGGAGTTGACAGTCTGCTTCTCCAAATCCAGTTAATATTCAAAGACTCATTAAAGATTGATAGAGAGCTCTAAAAGGGGAAATCACACACATATACCAACATAAAATCCGGCCTTCAGCGAGTAATTGTACTTTATTTCCAGTTCAGGTGCTCCCTTGGTTCTTATAAGTGATGGGTAGGGAGATGTGGACCTGTATGTTGGGGGCAATTGGCCTCACCAAGGCAAACCGAGGCTCTCCAGTCATAAATGCAACGCCAGGGCAATCGGTTGCAGGATTGCCCCCCTGAGACTCCAGTTAATTTCTGGTCCTGAAATATTTACAAGTCTTTTCCCAAAGAGACTTGAAGTAGGGAATCTTCTTCAAAACACTGGATCTATGCAGGGTGGGGTAATCCTTATACATTTTGTCCCAGGTGAGCATTTTGCAATTTGATGTGAAGACATAAAGCAATGTAATAATTCAAATGTTTACACAATGTCGGTTGTTTGTTAAAAAATAATAAAAAGCATGTCTTGATTGGTTCCCAATCTTAGCCCATTATATTTGTCTTGACCCCTTCATTCTCCCAGGAGTCTCGAGCTTTGGCAACCCCATAAACACAATTTCGGTAATGTCATTTGCTGCACGGTTGAAGGAAAGAAAGTCGTGCCTGTCAAAAGCACCTTAGCTCTTCAGAGAAGAAAACGTGACCCGACACATGGCAGATTCTTAGATTTGTACAAATGGACATCTCCCCAGCTCCCCACCTTTTAAGTCCCAACCTCTCACCTATTACTTCTGCTAGCCAGAAGTGCTTAATCTACCTTCACCCACCCCCGATTTTTTTTTAACTTCCCCATTACCACATACGGGGCCTGCTTGCACTCGTTCACGCTCTCCAAGCCAAATGGGCAGAATCACTGCATTATTAAGTGTGCGTGGACAGCCAAGTCATCTAATCAAATCTAATTCAATCATACTGCCACTGGCCTCCCCCTTATAGACTCAGGACGAGTTAAGAGACCTACTACTTACTTCCCACTTTTGCAAATATCTAACCTCTAACTAAAAGTATGTGTATCCAGATTGTGAATGGAAGAACAGCAAATCTTAGCCTTTATGTATTTTCTTCCTATAGCTGTACTTGCCTCCTCCCACTGGTATCATAAAACAAAGGTAAAACCCTCTCAATCATTGGTTCAATCAATGGAGATGATTGGACCAGTGAACAGGAACACATTGGGTTAACACCTCCAACCTGCTCTGCACCTGGCATGACTCACAGCCACCCAGGGTGCGCTCACATCCCATTTGTCACTGCAGTTTTTCCTGGAGTCGGGGCCAAAGATTGAACGGGCTGCCATGGAAATATGATTTTCAGAACGCATTGTTAACTCACTGGGGAGAGGGTTTTGCCAAATTCTATCAAAGCGTGCAACTGTGTATTAAATGACTATCAAAAGGCCAGCCATCATTTTTCATGCCATAACTATGACGTGCCCCGGGACTAACCCTTCTGCAATCACGAGTGCGGCTATTGCTATTGATCCAGTAGCTATTGTGAAAGTGTCGACACAGTGTACGAAAGTGCCGAGGTGAGGCAGATGGAAATAAAACCATGGTTTGTTCATTTACCAAGTTTTGTATGATGTGTAAAAATGCCTATTTGCGTTATTTACCGCAAGGTCTCTAAACTGATCCTCAAGGCCAGTTGTTGGTCCAAGTTTTTCTTCCAACCAATCCAGCACGGACAGCTTTTGCAAAAACAAGCTGTACTTGACTGCACTCAACTGACAGCATATGCAAGTTACAAGATTGGTGAAAAGGTCCCACCTTGTTTGGATTAAATGAAATCCTGGACCCTCTGCAGAACTTTGTAGAACAGTTTGGAGATTCCTATTTTACAGTATGAACACATTGACACAGAAGACCACAAGAGCTTCTTGCTTCCCATGCATAAAGTTTGGTGTTTCACTACAGTGATTGTCAACAAAGTGGGCTGTGAGTGGGCGAAAGGGGGTCCCTTGTGGGCGACAGGTCACGTATCTGAAGTTGACGAGACATCAAAATCTCTCTGCAACCCAGAATGTTTGGTGAATTGAGCTCCAGTGTGTGGGAAGAGAGCTGGTTAAAGTTTAACTAGCCCTATCCTCTTCTCCGTAACCCTCCATCAGCCAGACCCATTGCCCCTACCCTTACTGACCCCCACCCTGTTAGAGACAGAAGTGATGGATCGCTCCTGTCATTGTGCGCTGCAAGAGGATCGCTGCAAAGAGGGAACCAGGCTCCTTGTTAATCTGACCCTCTGAGCCAGTGAGGACGACACATTATGACAACCCCCTTCGAAAAAGACAAAAAAGCCAGAGCGAGCGGTACTTTCATCCTTTTTATGTTGTCCAGCCACCCAAAGCTTCACATTTCCACGACAGTATAAGAGCAACAGATATAGTTTTGAGAGAAAGATAAACGGGCAAAAATTGAGGAGGGAGCGATGGCCAGCATGTAGCGCTGGTGACTGATGATGCTGAACAAACACGTTATTGACGAGAGATCAGCTACACACTGATGCCATATCAACCCTAAACCATGTGGTATACACTTGTTGCAGTTTCTTGTGACATACAATAACAAATCGGTAGTCGTTAAATGACATCGTTACAAGGTGCAACAGCAATGTTTTGGCAAACAAATAAAATGAAAATGACCCATGTAATAAGAGTTTTACATAGACGGAGCCAAAAGCTATTGGTGCGAAGAAATATTGGCTATTATTGCTGTGATTCCACATCATAAAACAATCACAAATACTCATCATGTACAAGATTAGCAAATTATGATTGTGACAAAAGAAAGCAAATTATGTTAGTATACAGAGAATTTCTTGATTACTTCATATTTCTCTTGTAATGTGCTTGCAGTTAATTGTGCCAGTATCTCAGGGGACAAGGTGTCATGCCCTCAGTAGAAAATACACCAATCCAAAGGACATGGGTCAATTTTGCCATTTTCGGTGCTGTGTGTGTGTGTTGGGGAGTGGGGAGTTTGTCTGTATCTCATTGGCATTGTGAAAATGGGGTCAGAACCCCACCCATTTGGGCCCAAATGTGTTGTCAAGGAGAGTACAAGAGACCCGATCACAGACAGACTTGCGACTAGTAGCCCGAGTGTGTAGGTGGAGTCTTTGACACACGCGTGTTGCAAGAGTCTCAGCTGACATGCAGAATATGTTTGTGTGGGACAAGTCCACCAAGACCCATCAATCAAGTGTGGACAAATACGCCATGTGCCACTGTTGACACAAGGTTAACAACTTGACACTGACAGAGGTAGGCGATGCTTGCGGCAAAACGCAGACTGAGACAGAAAGATGGATTGGATTGTGATCGACATTTAATTTGAATGATTGCAAATGTTTTCATTTAGCGGAAAAAAATGACTACCTAATAAAGAGTCAGATTTAACCTGAGGCATTTCTTGCTGTTATTATATGTTCCATTTATGCACTGATCTCAGATGATTACTTTATGACTGATCGACAAGCTTGGCAAATCTGCATCTTTACATTATGTTTAAAATGTTCATGAAGTCATTTAACTTCCTCTTTGTATCTCTTAGTAATCACCGTACATTATTACACATTAAACATGCACTAATGTACAGCTAATCAATTCTGTGGTATGGCAAGACCCAGAGAGTGATTACAACTTCTAGGGGGGCATTGATTTACCAACTACTTTGCAGCCTATGTGGAAAAAGCCCAAGCTTCGTTTTGTAGCCATTTGTACATCAGGTATGCCAGGAAAACTTTGATGGGGACCAGAGCGGTGCGGCAAGAATCGGCAGGTGGAAGAAAACGCAAGGGAAATGTAACGTAATCTCCTCCTCAGCCATGTTATCGGCTGGGCTTTTTAACACAGGGGGCAATTTAATTGCACTTAAAGCACAATGGCAGAACATCAATCTTGATGAGTGGATCTGCATCGTAGTTCTCCCAGGCCAATCTATCACTATCTCTGCCTCTGGGTAGCTACCCTCCCAGCTCCCTCCCCCCTGCACTAACACACTCATACATGCCCATACACCATCTGCATGTTCCCATAATGGAAGACTTTCCTCACAAAATCCCATTTGATGTTTGCTTGAAGTACTTTGAGTAATGCAAATTTGACTCCAATGGTTCAGGTGTGTCTCATATAATTAAAAAATATATAACTTTGTCTGCCATTCCAATAAGTAGAACTTGTACATTTAAATCCTATCATTGCATATAAATTAAAATATTTGCAGCCTTTGTTTTTAGTAATGGACTCTACACGAAAACGTGCAAGCTGTCCAAAAACTGCTCAATCGCTTTCGGTCTTAAAAAAATGGCATCGTTCCAAATGCGTTTTACCAGGAACGCACAACGAGCAGCAATTTAGAGAATGAAGATTTCTATATACTTGGCTAATAAAGTATCATTAAATTATCTTCTAAATATTGTATTTCCACTCAATATAGGTTGTCCATCCGCTCACTTTAACTAATATAACATAATATGCTTTTCAAAGAAAGTACCCAATAAAATTACTATAAAATTATTATGGTTACATTCACTGGAATTTAGACAGCATCTGAGAATATTTGAATAAAATAGAGAGTTTTTTCAAAGTTTTTTTTATCATGGGCTACATTTTAACAGCAATTATTTCCTGAATTCATTAGTTATAATTCACTCACCAAACAAGAGACTATAGAATGTTTTTGTTTATTCATTCCTAAGACTTCTAATTGCACCCATTACTATATAATGCATACTGAAAGCCAATGCATGGACGTAAATGTAATGTAAACATTGGAGAAGCAAGCATTAGGGCTAAAGCCAATAGTTTTGTGGTTAGAGAATGATAACTACGTCCTGTGCTATAAGCATCTTGAACTCTTAGTGGCTATGGAACACTTAAATACAGAAAGCTCTGGCTTCATCAAGACCATAAAGCATGGAACGGATATGTGGTACTGAAGGCTAGGGACAGAGCATATAGATGGCTGATGATCTCTTAATGCGGTGGCCTCCCTCTGGCTCCCAACCTCTTGCACTCTTATCCTCCTCTCGTCCCGTTCTATACAGCTACATTAATACGGGAAATATATTAGGCTTCTGCATTGCATGCATAAACTTTTTATGACTCGCCAAACCACTTATCAAATGTGGACATGATAATTTCACCAGGTAACAAATGCTGAGATGGACGACAAATGAAGGAAGGGACAGAAGGATGAAAAGGGGGAAACTGATGATTATAGTTGGTAACTGAAAGAAAGAGTGCAGAAAGGTAGGAAGAGGCTGCGTGAAATTAAAGGGGGGAATGAGAGAATAGAGGAGTGGGAGGATGGGTGTGTCTTAAGAGCTGCTATGAGTGGCTCTTCTCAATGGAATGTTAAGATGGAGTGGACAGGCTGCATAGGCTGAGTGAAAGGACCCTTTTTCTGTGACATGATAACTTTGATCCCTCCTGTTTCCACACACCAGTTAGCAATATTGTTCAGTCGCACTGGGTTAATACTTTAACCAACTCATGCTGTGCAGTACCTAAAGAGAGGAAATGAAAAAAACTTCTCTAGATCTACTGTAATTTGACATTTGTTTGAGCTCCAGTTAAAAAGAAGAATTTTGATTTTCATCACAAAAGGCCTAACACTGTGAGTTACACTGTAGGTTTAGAAAGTATATGTATGCAGTTAAAAATGTTATTTCCGATAAAATATTGACAGCTGTGGTTGTTGGAACAGTACTGCTTGTAATACTGGTTGCTGGAGCCTATTCCAACGGACTTTGGATGGAAGACAGACTACACCCTGTCAGTCAGACGTGGGGAACATAACGAGGCAGACAACCTTTCGTACTCAAAATCCTATTGCAAATGATTATGAATCGATTCCACGCTGCCCGCACCAAAGTACCTATACGTTGAAAGAACGATTTTAGTATAGGGCAAATTTTAATGTAGATTTTTGTAAAAGTGAAAATCATGGTTGTAAAAATGCAGTCTGTTTTTTTGTTCTGTGATTGATACTAGATGCTATACTATACTATCTAGATTCTAGATAGATGAGCTTCTAAATTCTAGATAGATGAGCTTCTAGATTCTAGAAGCTCATCTCTTACAGCAGGGGTGCCAAATTCCATTCCATGAGGGCCCCTATCCAGTCTGTTTCCCATGTTTCCCTCCACCAACAGACCTCAATTAAATGATCAACTCATCAGCAAGCTTGATAAAGATCCTGGTTATTTGATTCAGGTATGTTGGTGGAGGGGGACAGTAGAAATTAAAGTGGATAGAGGCCCTCGAGGACACGAGTTTGGCAACCCTGTTGTACAGTATGTGAACTTTTTAATCTGCTTTTCAATGAATGCTGTTGCGGGAGTATAACAATGTTAGATTCCAGGCAATTAATATGCAAAAATAAACAGCCTTCCTAATCTCCCTGTAATTATAAGAAGGAGAATGCCAGTTCCTCTACCTCTTCCTCGCAACGGCTCCCTCGGTCCATCCCTCTCTCCAGTTTGACGGCGGCAGCAGAATCATTAACCGGCTCTGTGAGAAGGATGTGCTGACAGAACACTCAGCCATTGTACTCACTGTCATCTTCAGGAAACCAGGGTTTCCCCTACTGTCAAGGTAAAGCACCCACGGGTGACGAGTGATATCAATCTTTCTTCTGATTCCTCCATTTGTTTTGCCACTATATTTATATCAATCTCTCTATTTTCATCTGAAATAAAATAGCTCATTAAAACAGCAAAATCATGGATGATCATTCATTCAAATTCATTTATTTTCAATACCACTTATCCTCATAGTCATGGGGGTGCTGGAACCTATTGCAACCAACTATATGCACCATGCTTGGATTCGTGAATTGATGGCCAATCGCAGGGCACAAGGAGACTGACAACCATTCATGCTCAACCTTAAACTCATACCTAAGGGCAATTTAGAGTGTTCAACCAGCTTACAAGGCATGTTTTTGAGATGCGGCAAGAAACCGAAGGACTCGGGGAAAAAAAACACGCAAGTCCTTGCAGAGCATGAAGATTCCACATGGAAAGGTTTGGGATTTAACCCTCAATCTCAGAACTGTGAGGCCAACGTGCTAACCACTCTTTACCGGGCCAGAAGACAGATGCACGATAATTAAATCTGGAGTGAGTATATACTTTTTTTTTATATAAGATCTAGATTACTTAGTATTTTCATGTGATGCTGTCATTTTAGACAGAGTAGGAGTGTGGGGGTGTCTGTACATGCGCACCATTGTGTAAATGATGGAACGGGCATGCTCCGTCACAGGTAGCGCAGAGTTGACGCTTCCTTTACATGGCAGCTGCAAGGCCCAAGTGACGAATCAGAGTCAGCAAAAGCATTGATCAGAATCCAAGTTAATCATTGCTCTGGGAACCCAGAGGGGATAGAAGCTGCCTGGGGAGAAGAAGCTGGGCAAGTGGGTAGCTTCTCCCTAGGAGGCCTTTGGGGTAACCATAAAAGAATGTTGGCTGGAAGACACATAAGCGTCCAAAGTTAAGCCAAAGACACTCAGTGTAGATTTGAAAAATACATGGTGACCAATGGAAATGGACAGACTCCTGAAGTGTGTGGAAAGCAAAGCCTGAATTGTGCTTTGTCCATTCACCAGTGAGAGCAACGTACCGGCGTCGGCAGAAGGGACAAATACAGGAGCCAGAGAGCGATAGAAGGCCACCGCCAGATGGAAGAAGAAGGAGCCGAAAAATCGATAATGCAATTGATTAAGCCACTGACTGAACTTCACATTATCGTCAGCTAAATAGCCCTTTCATTGTTCAAACTCTACCATCGGTTAACTTGAGTTGGGGCCAACAATAAGTCCGAAAGAAGTTACTCTAGGAGGTGTAAAGTCGGAGGGGTTGACCTCGGTGAAGATGTTTCCTTTATTTCCTCAAATACTTTAAATACATTTAAAGAGCTAATTCTCTTGTAGCCCGTCATTTCACTTTTCCTTCCTTTCTGCTTGCACGACATCTCTATCAAATGACTCTTCTCTATGACCCTCATTACCATTCCAAGTAAGAGCATCAAAGTTCAGGATGCCCTTTCCAAAAGATAGAATAAAGGTGCCTAGAGGGAAGCATGCACGAGCCATGCCAAATGCTGATAAACACACACCAACATCCACAGATACTTGAAGGAATGTCAGATATGCCAATAGGAAGGATGAGGGGTAATGAGAAAACAAAGGGGTCCATCTCCAAAGAGGGGAGGAAAAACATAGCAATAAAACCGTCATGTGGAGCCAAGAATCTGCTGATAGTACAAATACATATAAGCAAGTTCAGAGAAACAAAAGAGGGTCTGTCAAGTAGATAAAGCCATCACTTTTCCTTTTTATCCCTTGTTTTGTCCACGAGCATCCCCCTTTCACCTCCCTTCTGTCCCGCCAATACTTGTCAGGCGAGAGAGCCATTAATGTTTAGCTGGCCAGTGATGGGAGCACTGACAGCACTCATCTGTCTAAGAAGACGAGATGAGGAAGAGGGACAGCCCATCAAAGGGTGCCACTTAAGAGCCAAATAAATGAGGGAGAAGGAAAAAAGATGGACAGACAGGGAAAGGAGCCATCTTTTTTTTCTTCTTTTTTTGCAATGTTAAAGGTTACGTCATAGAGGTGGGCCACGATTTGATACGACTGTCATCCACAGCCTCCCTTCCTTTTATAGCTTTTTCTATATCCACCTACACAGACCCCATCTTCCCAGCCCTCCACTTGCTTGTCAGCAGTTTGATTCAATACCTGCAGGTTAGTTACTCATTGAGCCGAGGAAGTGCTAGTTCCAGTGAAGCTGCATGGACGGCTGACTATGAGGCAGGGTAGGGGGGAGCGGTTGATTGACAGATGCGCCGTTGTCGTACCATTCCCTCCAGTAAAGACACAACACACAGGAAGTGGAGGGAGGTAAAAAAGTTTTTCATATGAATGCTACACAGCAGCTCTAGTTAATAATTGGGAAGTCTTAGGGGTAGTGATTACCAATAAATGACATTGACACATTAGTGTGGTGAGAGATTGGCAGGTTTTGGAAATTGGGCAGTTGCACCTCAACGGGGTGTTTGCAATTATCTTTATTGTTCTTTTTTGACTTGGTAATAGCACATATTCAGTTTGAAATAAAAAAGTGAAAGTTTTTCGGTTCCGCTTCTGTCTACCGACAGTTGTCCTAGAAATAAACTACTGTGAAATATTTTATGTTCTGTTGCTGTAGAAAATGAAACATATGTATATGTGTATATGTATATGTGAAATGCACTAGTGTGAGTTCCAGGTCTTGCATCAGGAAAATAAACACAAGCAAGAATGAGCAAAACCATTGACTATATTGACATGGCCATTGTGAGCACTGGTTTAAATCCTACTGAAACTCTGTGGAAGAAGCTGAAGCACGGGGTCTGAAGTTCACTTCCTTCAAAAAGGGTATGCTGGTGTAAATGTAAGTAATGTAAAAGTAAGTGTTTCAATTTATATGACATGTAGTATGGAGTGCGTGTGTGTGTTCCCCATCTGTGTGAGAGTTTCTTATTGTCATTTTTTTCCAGGACAAATTCTTTAATTGGCATGACAAGATAAATAGAGGGAGTGGAACTATTGTCTTTCAGATCAGTTGTCAGTTTGTTTCTGCTGTCAGCACTTTGACTCACTACCTGCCTGGTTAATCATCGAGCTTGTCTGTGCTACTGAGGTGCGGGGCCCACCGTCACGTACCCCCGTCAGTGCCACAAAGCGGCATCATGTGATTGACAGATTAGCAAGCCTTGGCGCTTTTTGCAAAGAAAGACTGGGAAAAAAGGGTGGAGTGTGCTGATTGGAATTGAAGGAGACTCACTGAGGTGGTGTGCAGGGGGGTTGCATTTACTAGATGTAGGGGGAATGGAGGTCAACAGGTCTTCTCCAAGCGAATAAAAACATAATATCTGAGAATGGTTTGACAAATCAGCAGAAATTCGACAAATTCAAGGAAAGAATGTATACACTCTGTTCTGGAAATTGTTCTGCTAGGCTTGCAAATCACATTCATTGATTTTCACCGCTTATCCTGGTCAGCGTCGTGGGGTGCTGGAGCATATTCCCGTTGAATTTCGGGCGAAAGGCAGACTACACCCTAGACTGGTCGCCAGTCAGTTGTAGGCTATACATAGAGAGAAAACTATTCGCTCTCATACACACCACTGCGAATTAAGCTCATGCATGCCTTGACTGAATGTGCCGAGTGAACCACTATAACTCCGATGGGCAAAATGTATTGTAAATTTCATAAATGAATGGTGATAGCAGAGTTAAAATAATTCTAATCAGAATAATTCACATCAAACTCGGCAAAAACCTGTACCATCCACGTACACACCTCCCATAAAGGCGGCACACAGTCCTCATTTTTCCTTTCCATTCACAGATCATTTAAATATCCCGCATAAGGAAGGACGTTTTATATTCTCATTGTATTCGAACAAATTATTGTAATTATTGCACTTTCGTACTATTCAAAGTAAATTATGTATATTAGTTTTCCTACGTGACTTTTTATGACAAAAATGTATTAATTAGTATGCTACATTTCCATTTAATTCTATACATATAGTTAAAAAAATCCTCATTTATACTGCATGGAACATTACCAAGGTTTCTGGGTATTTACCAAACCAACCACTTTGGAGAAAGGAAAGAAATTCTCCAGCAAGTGAAGAGATTTTGGTTATGAAAGGAAAACAGCCTCCCCTTTTGGACACTTATGCTGCTACACCCAACATTTGTTCAACCCTTTTGATAAGGTTGTCAGCATTCTTGTCCTCTTCTCCTTCTCTAACTCCCCCATGAAGGCCCTCTGAGATTTGATTTCAAATGGAAAAATTAATGGGAGAAAAACAGCTCTAGGGCTAGCTCACTTCCGCACACATAGAGTACCCTATGAATTTTGCCGGGCCTACTGGGGTAAAGAGAGGGAGGGGTACTAAAACTTAGATCCACTTGTCCTGCTATTCCTCTATTAGTCCCACCTGGGATGTTCTGGTTGTGTGGGGAGCCACACCACCACTTTTGTTTACACCCTAGAGGGCTCAACTTTCAAATATTAGTACAGCAGCAGTGCGAATCTCCAATAAATAAATAACTAAGGATATAATGATTAGCAATCCTCTTGACAGCTGTATGAATCATTGATGTTCATTTTCACTTCCAGGAGAACATTTTTTGCCATAGCTAGGGTTTTTAAAAACTCTTTAAGCACCTACAACTTTTTAGCCCCCCACCAAAGTCCTCAACGGTCAACTCAAGTCTGGTTTATCCCATGCTTTTCTGTTGCTTGAAATGTGTTCCAAACCTGTTTTAGACTTTCTATTGACAAGAGTCACAGTACGAGGACACAAAAACGGAATGTGAACAATGCAAGATGCAGTTTAGCTGATACAAAGTACTGTCTGTGTTTGGCTGGCAACGAGGGTAGAGTTTTAAAGCGGAAGCGGAATTGGTACGATTCCAGTATTGAAGTTGGGTAAGCCACTGGCACTTTGTGTTCAAACATTTGAGAGGACCAATTGCCTAGCTGCTGCACTCGGGAAGCAGGATTCCCGTTCTTCCTGTTTCTCCTGACTTTGAGGAATTTATGGTGAACAAACTCCCAACGCTCCTCTTACATGGCTCACACACCTCGTGGCAGATACCTGCTCAGCAAAATTAGAAAGTGGGAGATGTGTGCGGAGAACTTTCTGGCATTTGAAGAGATTCTACCTCTTGTGACAAGGATCTTGTCAAACTTTCTTCATACTATATTTTAGAGCAGAGGTGAGCAAAGTATGGCCTGTGGGGCACATCCAGTACATCCATACAAGCTCACTACCTGTCATTGATTGTGATAGTCATCCAATTCATTTAAACTGAGAGGACTGACCGTGAATGCTTATCTTTCAATGCCATTGGTGGCACCAGACGTCCAATCCATTGTGGCAGGAAGCCAAATGATCCCTGCTAGCCTCTCTTAGTCAAAATGGATTGGTCATCTGGCGCTGTCCATAGGTTAATCAGCCTTATCATGCATTTACATTATCAACACTCCTGCAAAACCATTTGATTTAGTCCAGCATTCCACACAATAATCACATTCATCAAACCCATTAATAAATAAATGATTTTTCGAACAATATTTCCCACATTGTAAGACAAAAAAAAAACAATGCAGTGACATTTTGCAGTAATGCACCCAATAATCCAGTACACTTTATCGAATAGAAGAGTAAATATTTCGATGCAAAGAATTTTTCCTGACTGAGTTTACATGCAATAAAATAGAATGCTGAGAAAACATTAGATCGAAAAGGTTGAAAATGAGGTGTTGAAAGCCCAAATGTTGGTACAGTGTGTCTACGACATACCTAAGAAAAAAGTGCATCTTTTTTTTGCAGGAAGCCCCTGGCTACGTGTAGCATTAATTGCTACCTCCACATGGCCTGCAGACTCCACACAGTAGCTTAGGCTTGCATCAAAGACACCACTCAGTGAACTTTATGAAAATTTTATTGAATGTGTTCACTTCTCTTCCTTTTTTCCCATCTTTCTTCCTATTCCCTACCTTGCCCCCCTTCTCCATTTTTAGCTCAGCCATCAAACAGACAAGAAAGACTTCTCGCTGCCATGTTTTTCGGCTCCACTTCCTTCCTGCCCAGGAGCACTGGAATATCTCGTTAGTTCTCACGCAGCTAATATCTCTCCCCTATCTGCCGAGAGCAAAACTAGAAAGGGGGGCTACATCAAGACGTTTGGTGGGTGAGATTCTCTACACAGAGCAAGGTGAGACAGTGTAATACCATTTAGCGAAAATAATTGCGTCGAATAGAGATGAGAAGCTTTCCTCTCCCCAAAGACAATAAACACCAAAGGGCTTGAGTTGCATCATAAGTCTAGCACAACTACATGCAATAAATACAATGCAACATGTTTGTTGGTGTGACAATACCATCCTGAGTTTTATTGCATCTAGTTTAAACCAATTAAGAACAAAATACTGAACCTTATTTGATCTGAAATTGCTGGCATTATTAGGGAAATATATGAACAGTCTTTAACTCTACATCTATGGATTTGAAATTTGACAATTATAACTGTGATTAATCAATGGTATCATTTTAGGGACTTTTTAATGTTTGGGAAAAGTGAGGCAATTATATTATAATAGACAGCTAGAAAATGTTTACCAGGTCTTAGCCACCTCAAACACCATAACTTAAAATACACAAATGTGATGCCGGTAGCCCAATGACCATATAATTTTACAATAGGCCCGTTCTAAAAATAGATAATCTCTGATGGAGCATTGGAATTTTTATTTGTCTGTATTTATAAACTGTACTCATTTACTGCTGATATCATATACAATTATCACTCTTGAAAACAAAGTGCCACTCCAATTCAAACAAACATAGGGATTTAATAAGAAATTAGATTAAACCTAACTAGTTAGAAGTGAACGAAATACACAGCAATATACACAGGCCTGGATTAACATTATGCTTTTTTTTTTAAAGATTATTATTCTGCAGATAAGAATCATATTAGGATCCCTCATTTGGCAATTTTTAAAAGAGCTACAAACATCATTCATCTCTGGTATTTACATTCAATCCTTCTTCATTACCCATGTAAAGACAAAGAGTTGAATTCATTACATTTTACTAGAGGTCATGCTTTTAGTGCAGTGATTGGTTTATTGACAGGGTTATTAAACATTTTGGAGACAAAGTTGTTGTACATTTAAATGGAGAGTGCCACCAAAGACTATTCAAGTCATTAGATGCATGAAAGTCCACAGCTACTTCATCTGAGTTTATTGTGCAGAGTGACTATAGCCTCTGTTTGTTCATAATACAAGTAAATGCAAAAATAACGGTGTTTGGCAAAGTAAAGAACAAAACACTGACAATAAACAGAAACACAACCACACTATTGCCATTAGATGAAATAGCTGCGTAACAATCTGGTGCCAATTTTGGGAAGCAACAGCAGTGGCCTATAATAATGATAATTAATAATGATAAGATGATGATAATGATAAGATGGTGGCGCGCATGGGTGCAGCAGCTCTATGCTCTTCAGTTATTATTATTTACTAACTATGAACTGACAGCTTGTATTCAATTTGTTTTTTTAACAGTCACCACTGATGAAGTTTATCCAAAGGAACTAAGATGGGGAACATGACAAAACTAAATATTTGATCTGCTGTAAATTGTTTACAAGCGAAGCGGTCGCTCGTTTATGACCAAAATCTGCAGATTTACGTAAATTGTAGTCAAGACTAGTTTAAGAGAAATCTTAGGAAGAGCAGCAGTACAGTAGAGCACATATATAAGTACGGTGGGACAGTATCAACTGTCCACAACGGCTACCTCAGGGTGGCTGGGATGCTACTGCCCCCCACTGGCCAAAACACATGCAAAATATTAGCCACCAAAATCACTGAGGTGGCTGCAGTACAGCACACTTGGATTAGTTTGTTCAGTGAATCATTAGCCCTGTCATTTGAGGAACTGGGGCAAAAAAAAGACAACAAACAAAATAAAACATCAGGGTTTGACCCACACATTTTTTCCTTTCCAGAAGACACATTATACACTAAGGTGTTACATAAAACCTGTGAAATAACATTATACACATAGGTAGTAGGACAAAACATGTACAAATAAATGGAATAAGAACCTCCATCTACCCTTGAACCATGCTTGGTTTGGGATTCCTATAAATTAATATTACTGTTCAGAGCAGCGAGGTTTGTGGTGGTAGTGGTGGTGGTACCTTTATACTGGCATTAAAAAAAATCCATCAACTAATAAATTGATCTATTGGTTAGTAAATACTCAACAAGTTGAACCAGAGAGGAAGATTTGATACCGTAAAATAAATACCTAAAAACCAGACAGTATGCTCTTTAACTGTGATGCACGGTTTATTCCTGCCATCATAAACCTCTATATTCATGGGTACAACTTCTCATGAAACTCATTAGCCATTCACCAAGATTATGATTTCTAAATGGAAATACAAGCGTGCTGTTCTGCCTTAAAAAATAAAAATAAAATAAAAATAAAGAAAAAAACATCGCACCTCATCCTCCCTTTCCTACTTGGGAATGTTTCCACACTTCAGTTGTCCAGAAGGGAACGTTGTAAAGCCTCTTGCATCATTGTGTGCTCGTCTGTAGAGTAATCCTGTGCAAAATATTATCAAGCATATTAATTTAATTACAGATGAATTGAGCAATCACATAGGTAGTGCACAAACTCACAACAAAGGTGTCGTATGAAAAAGTGTGCCGTATTTTCAGATGCTGGAAGAAATCAGTACTCCTATAGTTTGGATCCCCCCATGGCATCGAAGCACAAATGGGGCAAACCTATGAACAAAGAAGATAACGCTGATTTTTGTTTTAGCTGTGCATGAAGGGCGGGTGATGCAGCTGACTGAAGGACTTCTCACCACTTGCCGTGCATCACGGGCATGCTGGGTAGTGCAGTGCTCAACCAGGCCGTCCTGATCAAGGTTGTGGCAGTTGCAGTAAGGGCAGGTAAAAGTATATCGATTTGGCACCGCACTGTAAGGAAACAATTGAAAATAACCATGCTGCTTGATTTTCTTTTTTCCAACTGTTTCTAAGCATAAGATGATAGCAGAACGAATCCTAGTGGTGCCTGATACAAGACCTAGCCAATTTAAGATATTTTTAGTAAAAATCATCATTGAATGTTTTGTGACATCCTACACACAATAGAATGTTAAATTCAATTGCACTATATTAAAGCTAACACATAGTTCAAAATAATGGCACGATTACAATAATCAGAATTCAAATTGCCATTAACAGGCTCCAAACGTGTCAGTTTGATTACCCAAATAAGCCAAATACATTTGAAAAGTAACTGAACAACACTCAGAGTAATATAATTAAAAAAAATATTCACAGGCTCCTATCTGATAAAGTAAAATTACTGTGACATCCATATGCAACATCTCCATGATTATACTGCCCCCAGATGGCCGAGTCGTGGATACCAGAAGGCACAAATTAAAAGGAACTAATGTGACCAAAATAAGATACTGATACACTACGAATATTACGCTTGGTAATAATTTTAGTCATAAAATCACCGGCCGTACATCGCTTTGTACACGAGATCAGCCCAATTTGAGAGTGCACATTGGAGAAGAATTACTTGTATTTTGGCCATACCTTACTAAAAAAAAATGCAAAACATAGGACGAAACTTTTTTTGATAAAATGGAGTCCACTGTTTCAATTTGTAAATAGTCATAAATCACATATTTTATAGGTCACTCTGAACACAGGTAGAATTTTCTTCAATTTTAATGGAAAAGATGAAAGAGTGTGAATGTTATAAATTAGTCGTGCTCTATTTTGAATTGCACATTTATCAAAAGGCATTACTTTAAATTGCATTGTATGGGTTTTATCTCTGTTACCAGAAATACAGCACACGACTGAGACTGTCATCATTGGCATGGAGCGTAAGGAATTCACCACTTCCTGTTCATACAGGTTTTTGTTATTCTTATAAACTCAAGAAGAACTGTCACGCTGATGTTTTTTTCCTGACTGAGGTTAGTTAATCCTACCTGTGATATCAACTGACTACATTTTACAGTAGGACTAAATTACATACCAAAGTAGTATTTTTACACAGTTCAATGTTGTATCTTGACCTGATTACAGCAGGCTGGCTTTGGGCAGTGGTCCTAACTCCTTCCTCAATGTACTCCTGGTATTTTGGACAAGAACCAGTGTGGGCTCTCATTTGAGAAAGGCCAACCTGAAAAGTAAAACAGTGCATTAGCAAACCACCCCTCATCAGATTCATATAAATAATAAACACCAAAATCTACATGTATATAGACTAAATACTGTAATTTCTCATCCATACACACCTCCCCACTTCAAAACTCAAGGGTGTGTATTAATAGACATCGTAAAGCAAGGGTGCATATTTCAAAGAAATCTAACTGCCTGTTGATTTTGCTTTTTCTTATTCCTTCCAAGTGCCTGATAATCATTTTTTCTATTGACTTTTTTTTAATCTTACTAGAATGGCCGTAAAAAAAGATCATAACACACCTGAGCTCCACACCCTTTGCACGCTGCCACAGATGATCGGATGAGGGCCTCGAGCTCCACAGCTTTTGTGCAATGGCCAAGCGCGGCTCGACACACTGCACACGCAGGTTTCTGTGGACGCAAACATTTCTGCAAACAAGTCTGGCAGAACCTAAAGGTTGGAAACGATAAAGATGATTAAAAGATGATTTAACTTTAACTTTGGATAACTTTATACATCCAGTATTTGAGAAATGTCATTGTGATAGGAGCAAGAAAGGCATAATTATAAGTTAGGCATTACAGTCACAAGGCCGCAGAACAACAAAGCAAAAGCAGAAAGTACAAAGCAAATCAAAGTAAATGAAATCACCAAATCAAATCATTAAGGCAGAAAAAGCAGCAAAAACACAAAACGAGCAAGAGTGGCCTGAACTACATCCTAAACCGCCTTTTCAATATCTAAACAGAACAAATTTGAATAAAATGAGCCTATATCTTAATGAGAATTGCTCATCTGAAATAATGTGAAAATATGTCCCACGAAAGTAAAAAGTTACATTTCTTTTATGAGAATTTAGGAGGCGTGATAAATGTAGTCTTATTTTATTAACACTAAAAAAAATAGTTTCGTGTTGAAAAGTAACATTAAAATTACAACTAAAGTACTGTACAGCATTAACAATCACATGACTTAGATGCAAAACGTGTAGTCCTTAATGGATAGTGTAATAAACAAGCGGATGACTAAAGGACTACAACTCCCAAGTGCTGTCTTTGATGTAAACAAAACCGAGACTGGTGTGGCAAACTAGCGTTTAGCTAAAGAATCAAGTGGGCAGAAAAGACAAAGAATGCTCATAACAGTTGACGTGTTCCAACTATAGTCGCGATAGAGGGAGAACGCCGTAGTGAAAATAGTTATTCTCCATGTTATTACTCTTTAACAGGCATAAGAGCAGGTTCAAAACCCGTAGACGGAAGAAAAAAAATCTTAAATGGTCACGCACATCAATCATCAGCATTGTGCTAGGCCTTGAAAAAGAAAATGTTTCAACACAACTAAGGCCGTAGTGAGTAAATGAGTCGACTAAACAACCACTTTATTTCCAAATGGTTTCCATAGACGACGCGTTGCTGATGGGAGACGGTGTCAACGAGAATTGCTGTCAAGCGGGGACAATGATTACTTACGTGTGGCCGCACTGTGTTGTGACCGGACTGTCAAATATCTCGAGGCAAACGGGACAAAGGAATTCGGACACATCGCCGCTCGTGTCAGAGACATTTTTTTTGTGCTGTGTAGCACTAAAGCCTCCTAGCATCGCCATTTCCTTTCTCTTCACTGTGTTCAGTTCTCCAACAAACCACGTCATAATATGTACTCATGTGAAAGGGCGGAGCCTACTGCCTAGAGACAATCAATCGGAATCACATAAATTGTAATCATTTGACAAATTTCCGGTCAAGCTTTCCATCTAAATAAAATTATTAATACGTAATGCAATTGTCATTAGCAGAATGTCATGTTCTCATTTGTTTTAATAATCATAACATTTGCAAATTATCTCAAAATGACAATAAACTCCCTACGAAATATGTGTTGCTCAAACGTTTGTAAAAACCAAAGACAACATCTGCGTGTTTTTTTTGGGGGGGTGACATTTTGTTTTTCGCATAATTTCCGGAAATTTGACAAGCAGTAGCCAGCAGGAAAATATAACCTATGTAGTGAAGTTACGAACGTAAAATGAGGTTTCATTTGTTTTCTTTTTTTTTTAATTTGAGCAAATAATTTTGTTAAAATAGGCATCAATAATCCCAGATCATTTAGTAATAGTACTGCGTTTTACTCTCACATAGCGTGTAGACACGCCTATTTTCATACAGCACGTGAGCACAAATATATCTAATTAGAAGTGTAGATTGCACCAGCGTGCCTAGTTGTCCCACTAAGCGGCGCGCCGACTAAATTGTTTGCTGTCAACATTTGGAAATAAATCATACATTTTTCATGATGCTTTTCAACTACATAACAAGTCATATGGGTGGGCTGCATTATGTGAGTATATTGAAAACATGTTGCTTTTAACAAATTTTTTGGATTCATATTTCGTATGTTGTGACTGTACATTTGCACACTTTTGCAACCGTATGTAACGGAACAAACGTGTATTTCTTGTTTGTTTGTTTTTGCGGGTTCAATGTATGGAATGCACTGACAACATTGCCCCTACTAGCTTAGCGTTCATCAGGCATGCAGTCTACAGATGCGTGTTGTATATCATCCTACTGTTTTGAATCTCCGAAGTGAGCCAATGACGCTGCATTATTGCGCATGCGCTGTGAGGTGATGGGAATTTCCAACAGCTGAGCAGGTTTCGATAGCTCCGGCTAACACTTGTGTAAGGTAAGATGGGCTACTGTTGCCGGTTTTTATCGATACGATGCCAAATCGAACACGATTATAGGAGAACCACCCGTTGAGCATTAATTACTCCTGTAATTGATACAAAAACTTCATTTATTTTGCCTGTAAAGACTACCCTGGTAGCTGTAGCTAATCAGCTACGGTGAAATGGGCGTTCACTGATTTCGCGCATTGGGGTTCCTTCTCAGTACGTGACTTTTATTTTTCGGGGGTGAATTTATGATGACACGGACGTAATTAAGTGATACATTAATCCTGATGTCAGATTGAATGGAGCAACGATGCGGGATGGTTCGGGGGATAGTAATGCTAGCTTTCTCGCTCTCTCTCTCGTCAGATCGCGTTCAATTGGTCAGTGGGTGTGTGGACTGGAATAACCAGATGACTAACTAGTCACTGCATACTTCAAATCTTAGTTATTCCAAAAACCCATTTGAAGATTGCATCCTAATATCCAGTCGCAAATTGCGTATGCATAAGATAAATTCACTTTCGATTTTGAGTGTCTTAGTGCATTTTTAACATTTTGGGCGAAATTAAAATCAATCACTATATTATGCATGAGTGCAAATTTCTTGTTGTCTTTCTTTTGTTTGGGTCCCTGAAATGTTCTCCTGTCACTTTACAGCTCAGAGCTGACTCAGGACAATCAATCTGTTTGGAAGCTTGACTTGGTGAGTCCCAGTGACCTTGGATCACGTGCTGCTTGCAACCAACAGACAAAAACATTGCGTAAACAAACAGAAAAAAAAGTCTGTCGACCGTAATCTAAAACGACATTGGCCAGTGTGTCAAGTCAGGCTCCAAGCCCGATCACAGATGACCAGAAGACATTCATGCAGCCTAAAGTTGACCTGCAACTACTGAAAGCACCATTGCTTAAGATGTGGTGGTGAGCGTTGTTTCTTTTTCACTCCAACAACCACGTCAACGTTGAAATTGTGCTCCAAGATAATGCTTGAATGTCACATCTTTGTGCATAATATGCAAAGAGAGTGATGTACTCTCAAAAAAGCAAATCATCTGACTGTTAGTCTGCTGCATATAATGGATGCAAAGTTAAAAGAAGACTTGTTCCGGAGATATGTGGTGGCACTTGAACGACGCCTTCATGATGGACGGGAAAAATATGGAATAGGGAATTCACATGAGGGAGACAATGGCAGGCACAAGGACAGTGAGGCCCTGCTTTCTACAGCTACAGCACTACTTGGAGCCTATCAGCCTGATCCAGGACAGCGTTTCCGCATGGTGCGTTTTTATGAAGTGGTGGAGGGTTCGCTGCGCTGCCAAAGGGGAGGCAATCTCAGGAGCTTGGAGAGGGCGTTCCACACTCTGGAAACCATATGCACAAATCTCTTACTCTTCCCCTGGAAGAAAGAGTTCAGATGTATAAAGGTAAGTTTATATCTCTTGAGGTTGTTTTGATCCTCTGAAGTAGGGGTGGGCAAACTATTCCACAAAGGGCTGCAGTGGGTGCAGGTTTTCAGTCCAACCCGTAAAGAGGACACCTTCACCCATCTGGTGTCCTACAAGTGCAATCAGTGGAGTGCAGTCAGGTGCTTCTTGTTTTTTGCAGAAATCTCATTGGTTAAAGTGTCTTTTTCTGGATCGGTTGCCGCAAAAACCTGCACCAACAGTGGCCCTCGAGGACCGATTTGCTCTGAGTGAAGACTCTTTGAAACAATTATTATGAGTGGAGCATTTACAGGTTTTTTTAATATTAGCATTCAGACAACTACATTCATCACGTTAGATGGATGAAAACCTGCTCCAGAGTGCTCAGGACCTTACACTTTGATAGAGGATATTCTAACATGATAACAAAGTTAAGCACAAAAGCTACACGGATGATGTGCAGTTTCAAAACAACTCTAAGTACTGCTTGCACATTTGGAGAATTCCTAACTTTGTTCAGTCCACTACACTTTTTCATTATTTTTTTTTTGCTTGAAAATGCTTTTTGGGCCGTAAGGATACATTTTGATTAAAGAAAATAAGTGTTGTGCAACGTGGATCCATCAAGCTGTCTCTTTTTCTTTCAGGCTTTCACTGGCCCATATGTGTATCACCTAAAATCTACAATTTCCGATCCCGAGCTTCGCTCTCTAATGCGCACAATTGGCTACACCTGTGACCACGATTCGCAGTTTTATTTCCAGGAGCATCCAGGAGGCTCGAGTCATCTCCGCCAGTTGTCTTTCGAGCTCTTTCTGGCCCAGGCCGAGTGTTGTCTTCTGGGGGAGATAGTGGCTCTGGCTCGGGGTTCGGCTTCAGAGTTGGAGGCCTTAGAGCTCCGCAGGGGTTGCAGAGATGACGCAGCTGGCTGTGCCGAGGCGCTTCGCAGACGTGACAGCCTCGGGGCGGACATGGCTCGCCTATCTGTGCAGCCGCTAGACATCGAGAGACCCCATGGTCACCACCTGAGGCGAGGTAGCCGACCGTCAAAGTCCGTGGATGTGACAGATGGGGCGGGTCACTGGCACGCAGCAGTTAGCAAACCGATCCTGAAAGCCTCATTGAGTCTGAGGAAGGAGCCTGTGTTTGTGGATGCTGAGGAAGATATGAAGGATGAGATCATTAGACCTAACACCTCAACGTCTCTTTTCTCCGTGGCCGCACTTCCTTCATACAACCCCATTCCCGATTTCTTCCCCACACAATCGCCCTCGCCAGCCGACGCGTATACATCCTATCACCTTTCGTCTTTGGATGAGATCGACTTGTACACAGAGAGGGGTGGAGGCAGCGCCGGCGGGAGACAAACACCCTCGCGGCCCCCTTCCAGAGAGCCCCGAGACGGGTGGGTGCTCAAATCCCACGGCAGTGTGAAGTGTCAGGGCTGTGGGTTGGGCTGCTCGACGGTGGCCTCTTGCCAGCGCTGTGACGTGATCCTTTGCCCGGCGTGTCATGACATTGAGCCCTCCCCTTGCTGTAGCCTGCAGGAGTACCACCCAAAATCAACCCGACCAATAGATGGATACATACCTGTGAAGGAGAAGCTTTCCGTCTACTCAAACACTCACTCCCACTCCCATCTCCACCCACACCCGCTCACACTGACCCATTCGCATACTCACTCCCATCCTCACCCCCACATGCTGGACAAGTCTTTGTTGTCCACTAAGCTGTTCCCGACTAAGTCCATTGCCTTGACTACGCCAAAGGCAGGCAGCGGTGAACGCATGAGCATGGGAGGATCAAGATGTGGCTTTTGCAACAAGCCTGGTGCGTCTCACACATGTGTCACCTGCTCCAAGGTGTCATGTGACACATGCATTGGCTTGTACGCCAAGGATATGTGCACGCGCAAGAATCCCCAGCACATATTTGTGCCCAACCATCAACTCAACTTCAAATCTGGCACCATATCTCACATGGTGTACCGATGATGCAGGTAGACTGAAGATTTGGTTCCTCGCTTTTAGCCCACCTCCTTTAAACGGCACCATCGCCATGCACTGTTCCTTTGACTCTGCTGCACCTTTTCGGAACTTGCTCCCAACTCTTGTTAAACTCCTAATAGTTCATTTTCTCCCGCTGTTGGTAGGGCATATTGACTGTTTTGAGTTCATCTAATATACTACTACTACTACTATGACTACTACATTTTGCCTTGCTACCTGCTAGTCATGTGATTATTATAGTGCTTACCCAGTTCCTCATTTTTGCTCCCTAAAAGGGAACCTGGAATTAAAAAGTTGAATGACTTCTCACCTAGAATAATGTCCAAAATGATATATACTTGTAAGCTGAGAAAAAAAAATCAAATATATATATATGTATGTATATATGTATATCTATATATATGTATGCATATACATATATGAAAAGAAACTATATCATGTATGTGTGTGTATATGTGTACTAAGAAGACCAGACATTGCGTGAAGAAAACTTTTATGAAAACTTGTTGAAAAAAGATACACTGGAAATTAATAACACAATAGTTTATATTTTAAAACTATAATTATTTAGCGTGAGAGTGTTAGATTAAAAAAATGCTATTAAGGATTAAAGGGAAGTGCAGTATCTCGAAGCGCCATTTTGGGACAATGATCCGTTGCCATATTGTTTCCATGAAGTCATGCCTTGTAAATGGCCAACCCCCAATTCCGTCCATTGTTCCCAGCAGACTGTTTTAGTGCTGCTGTTGTTATTATACTGGTGGATTGTTTGGAGCCCATTCAACCCCCATTTCAGGATGCTACAATTCGCTCACTAGATCAGAGGTTCCCTGTCAAGTCTCAGGTGGAGTCTCAGCAAGTGTCTGGGCCACAAATCAAATGCATGCAGATTCTCTTCAAGCATACAAAACTTGTTTTAAAACAGTATCTAATGTGAACGTTTTGTCATGCTTTTTGTCTACCTCAAACTCCTCCAACCAGTGTGATTTTCCAGTCTTTTAAATACCTGAAATGTTGGATGTGTTATATTTCCTAGATATGCCAATGGAGCTTTCCCTCGATCCTTCTCTACGGGGTCCCAACAGTGAAAAAAGTCAATTTGCATGATAGATTTGGCACATTTTATGCTCTGATGCAAACCCTTCAAAGGGGAATTCCCCGTGTGTACTCAATGGGCAGTAGTGCCCCAGAACACCGAACAACCACCAGAGTTCCTAAGAAAGCTGTTCAATAGGATTTTTCTATTTTTTAAGCAACTTTTTCCATTCACACCCAACATTCTTATGGCAATTCTAGTTGAAACAGCATGTGAAATCAAACACTTGTTAATGTAATTCTGTACGGTGTTGCAGCAGCACAGGCTTAAAGATGCTTCAAATGTCACAGAGGATTGCAGTTAAAGGGTTATCATTGTTTTAGCATCCATTTGTGTTCAGATTGCACGGTCCACACCATTGATGCATTTTTTTCTCTGACCAGCAGGTGGGCATTTATATTCTTATTTTATGAAAACCAGCACAGACAGTCATTTGAACCTATTGAGTTTTAAAAGAAATGTGCCACAATGTGTTTTTTTTTTTTTTTTTTTTGGGGGGGGGGGGGGATATGAGCCGCCCACATACACTACTTCTTAATTGTTACTTGATAGCTGCTGCCCTACATTGACAAATTGTCACTTAATAGAAAAGGAAACTGCATGGCATCTTTGGTATAGAGCCTGGGATGTGGAGGGTGCAGTATTCTGTGCTGCTGAGAGATGGCATCATCTGCCCAAACTGAAATATACTTGTGTGATGTTGCATACGTGTGCCGTCACCCCCCTCTTTGTATTGCCAATTGTCCAAATTTGGTTGAAAACTAGTACAACATGTGACCAGAAACCTAAGCATATTAAAAGTGTCGGAAACGGCATAGAGTAGTTGTTTCCGCATGTCATTGCAAGTTTAAAGGAGTAATGTTTTATGCTCGCATACACCAATCGTTCATGATACGAGTTATGCCTGGCCGAGGCAATGCCAATGAACTGCTTTCCTTCAAAAATCCTCTCAATACTTTAGTTTTCTCTTTTAAATACAGTGTGCTTAGTTCAGCCATTGCTTTAATGCAGTGTGTAGGTTGAGTTTTTAGTTTGTTTTCTGGCAATAATCTTTCTTGGCTGC
This sequence comes from Stigmatopora nigra, assembly GCF_051989575.1. Classification (NCBI taxonomy): domain Eukaryota; kingdom Metazoa; phylum Chordata; class Actinopteri; order Syngnathiformes; family Syngnathidae; genus Stigmatopora; species Stigmatopora nigra. The sequence continues at coordinate 9,889,041 of NC_135508.1, read as the reverse complement.
TATATTCTGTTTAATTGCCTTGCAATCATATCTGCAATTTCCATGAAGTAATTCCTGTTGTGTACCCAGTGGAAAAGCCTGCGAGCGTGGCATCACCACAGTCCGTCCGACTGATTGCGCTCTATCTGTCTGTGTTGGCAGTAAGCCAGGGGGTAATATATGAAGTCATTGTTTACCAGAAGATATTAGTTTGGTTTAAGGGCATGTTTGTTGGAACACACGTTATGTTTTTGTTTTAAAATGATGAGCTTTCTGTTTGTTGCCCCTCAACCCTAAAAATACATCAACAAAATGATGCTCCTGCCTCTCTGCTTGGGTCTTTTAAGATGAATCACCTATTATGTCTCAAGTGATCTTAGGAAATGTGCAATCTTTTTTTTTCTTTTTCAACAAAGCCTTTTAAATGTTATTTAATATTAATCATACGTTATATATACGTACACTGTATATTCAGTTGTTCAGCTGTTGTCATTGTGAGTCATACCAGCAGAAAGGTGACTTTTCAAAGTGTTGCAAATGCCATGACATTGCCAAATGAAGAACAAATGATAAATGATAAAATTCTGAGGTCAGCCCGACATGTGTTGTCATTGTTCTATTTACAAAAAAATATATGGTTTTGCTAAAGTATAAACCTGTCTCTAGATGGTAAAGCTTTACTTAGCGGGCCAATCTATGTCATCTGGCGCAATTTTGAACAGCAAACTGATCATTTAGGTCACAAAAGGGCTAAACAGCTTTCAGGACTGCTGCTGTGTTTGTTGAAGGAAAATGTCTGCAGTAGTTTACATTTATCACAGGACATGGATTACTGATTTTGGACAAAAACGGACTTTGTTATTATGTGGCATGAAATTGCGCATTGAGCCATCCGAACACTATTGGTTGGAGGTCGACACTCCCTTTACCTGTGTGTCTGTGTGTGAGTGTGTGGTCCTCCTCCTGAACTTAAAAACTGGTATTACTGTTGGACTACCCTAACATTTGCAATGTTTTTGTCCCACTCTTGGCATGCTTTCTGTAAGTCCACACCCATCCTTCTATCCCTTCACCCAATAAGACATCACAACCCCCTGTCCATCCACGCAAATCTGGTGGGAAGGGAAATTAGCCAAAATTATGAATTGGTGAAAATATCTGTAAATGACTAAATCAAATGTAAATGATATTTTATAAGATAATTTAATGAATAAATCCCAGGAAAAAAGTGGTTCTTGACTCTTGTCTTTGTTTGAATGAGATGCATGTGGAGAAATGGTTTCAGTATTTTTATGATTCATCTTGCCACCTAAATGTGTTGTTTTTAAACAGTGAAGAATGCATAACTATTTTTTGTTTGGTGAACAGCAGGTGGCGTAAAATACCCACAGTCTGCAAAAGTAATAACAGCATAGTGATATCTGGCCTACTCGTGTCAAATGCTTTCATGTTAATCTGCTTTTCAAAGCCTCAAAATGCAATAAACCAAAGTTTATCACCACATAGTTATTTGAACACAAGTTGTAACTACGTAGTGACCTAAAGTGTATGCATAATTCATTGGTGCCGTAGAGCAAATTATAAGCAGTCCATCAAGGTGATTTTTTTTTAGCTCCGTGAAGGATTTATGTGGCAGGTTTCACCTAGCACAAGATGCTATTTTGAAATGCGCATATGCTCAGGGTAAACATGCAGATGTTTTTAAGCTCACTGTGTCTAAGCGAATTAAGTGCTCCAAGTTATCATTCGTGAACTGTAAACATACATACAATAGAATTGTTACTCCTGCCAAGTTAGTAAACATGATTTCATCTAATTTTCTCAACCGCTTTACACATATATATTTTTTACAAATTTGCCTGAAGTATTGTTTTTAAAAAATAATGTACCTGAGGGTATGGGGGTGAGGTATATTAGAGATGATCTAACGGTTAAAAATATTGAATCATTTAATTGTGGATTTAAATACTAGTAAAGATAATGTTGTTGTTTTTATATGACTAAAGAACACTGGCCTTAGTACAGATTGTGGCCCTCAGAGTCTTTGTTGGGGCTTGGCGCAGCTGTAATTATCTGCAAGGGGGGAATTAGAGAGATGGACATCAGAAGGACTACTGGCAATGATCGAAATTCAATGTGAGTGCCCATCTGAACGCGCTGCATCCTCCTCGGGGTCAAGTCACAACTGTTTGTGACAAACCGCCAAGAGGAAGGCTAAGGCCTACAATGTAAAGGGGACGGAAATACTTCCGAGCTGGAATGAAATATGATTATTGTTGGCACGTTATCATACTTCTAGTGACTGCACTCCCTTTAAAATATAAGCCAACACATACAATATGTACTGTACCACCTTGATTTAGAAGTATAATTTAACTCCAAATACTTGGCAAAAATGGTGCTGTTACTTTAATTACGCATTCACAAGGTCGTTTGGCTTGGAGGAATCTGCGCGCACACAATAATGCCAAAGTGCCTGAAATTTTAATTTTGCTAATGTATGAAGCATTCCCAGTGTCCAGGTGGCAGCGCCAACAAAACTTGACTTCGCATACAACCTTTCCGTACCGCTGTTTCCTTTTCCGTCCAATGGCAATCACCAGTATTGGGTACTCGGACGTCTGGCGAACAAACGGCCGGCGACCAAACGCCCGGCGACCAAACGCCCGCGACCAAACGCCCGGCGACCAAACGCCCGGCGACCAAACGCCCGGCGACCAGATGCCCGGCGACCAAACGTCCAGCCAGGCCAGTATTGCTGCCCTCACGACTGGCAAATATAGAATGGAACATTATCACTACCTACTGTTGCAGAGTACGGAAGTCAGGTGTCATCCAAAACATCTTATATTCATTTTGTCAACAGTTCAGACAGCAATGACAAGGTGAAGTGTAATCAAGATTTCGATTCTAGAAGAAGTGTTCAAATTTTAATCTTCACAACGCTGTTGCCATGTGCACGACAGGGATCTTTGGTAAACTTTTTGCGCTTTCATCTCTATTACCTTTTCGTGTACACGTCACCTCATTCATACCAAGTCTCTTGGGCTATAAGTTCACACTGCAGGTTAATTCTGATTTCTTTGCACATGTGTGACATTCATCCAATATTTTTCTTGCAGTATGAAAGCTCTCATTTGTGTTTTTTTTTTTTCCCCTCAGATTTAAGATGGTTTGGTTTGCATGTGGGTAAACAAACAGATGTCTAAACATCTCTCAGTATGAATGCCTATCTACATGAATACAACCCACTACGGGATCAACAAGTAAAAGAAAATGCCGTTTTTCAACAAAACAAACAACACATGTGAAAGGGCAGTGGCAGAAGGTTGCAGTAAGTACCTGTTCCTTCTTTATAATGCTGGTGAACTGAAGAAAAAAGTTGCTTACTGCCATCAAGTGAAAATCCTAAGAAATGCCACAAAGGCATGACGGCTCTGACCCGACGGGATCATATTTTCTTCTGTAAATACTATAACAAGTGACATTGTGTCACAGTGGCATGTATTCTCTTTAGACTACGATTCACATTTGTCTTTGCAAGATGAATCACTACACACACAAAAAATCGAATTTAAAAACACCACCACACCTTGCAGTGGGACCTTAGCTTTCTTTATTTATTACTATACTCTCTCATTTGCCAGTCACAACCCCAGGATAATCCCCTCGGATACTCTTTAGAGCAGTCACTCAATCTGTTTTTGCCTGTAGAACCAGGCTTAAAATCAGACAGATCTGGGCTCTGTAGTTAATGATTTCACTGAAGGGAGATGAAAAAGGAGCAGGCAGCTCCCCTTTAGGCTTTAAATAAATCCATCAGCTGTTTACATGCATTCCAAACTAAATCACTTGATGTATTCTGCATTGTTTCAGTTTTCTTCTATTTAATCTAGATATCACAATTTCATTCTTTCAATTCCTTTGACCAGTTCTGAGTGTTGATGTGGAATTCCTCTACATGGATTAAAGTGCCATGGTCATTACTTAGCATATCTTTATCTCAGTTCTGATGTTTGGTGATTAAAATTTTGACTTTTTTCTACTTGTTTAGCAGAGATATATACCCCCCCCCCCCCCCCCCATGTTGTGCGGGGTTTCTCTCTTTGAGCACTAATTGGAGATTAACCCTTTGATAATTGTGTGTGTATGAATTTATAATATATATAAAAGAATTTATATACATATATATGTATGTTTATATATACAGTATGTTTATATGTGTATATATATTTATATGTATGTGTAATATATTTTTTATTTTACTTTCATCTTATCCCCTGAGCATTCACCTCATCTACATGTATAGTTGTGTATATGTTATTTATTTTTCAAGATACAGGAATTTCTTTGATGCCTAGTAATGTTTGTTTGCATGCCTAGCCCAAATCTGCCAACCATGTCAGACAGATGGATAATTTACTTAGGATAACTGTGTTGAAGTGGCACATTGATCAAAGTTTTGGATATATGCTTTACTATTGCAGATCATACATTTCAAGTACACTACTGCATATTGATCAGCTGTTTGAGAACTTAAGATAAAACACTAAAGGCTATGGCATAGATAAGGTCATTAGAAAAGCTGCTTACTAATTCGTGGAATAATATCTTTAGGCGTTGTGTTTGGAGTTTTGACTTTTTTTGCGGCAAAAAGACCACTGGAAGATTGTCTGAAGATTTTGGTGGGCTTCATAATTTCCCATTCAGTGCTATGTTGAAAAGATGGATAAGCTAGTGTTTATTGCACATATCCATTAAAGTCGTTGAAGCAATAATTAAATAACTGCTGTAATATATAAGGTAGAATTTGAACTCAATTTAACCCTGGATCAAATTGTAATCCAACAATGTAACATTATTTTATTTTTTTGTGGTGTGTGCGTAAATAGTAATTAAATCCTGAAGACAGTATAAAAAGTTTGCCTCGCAGATATTAGTTAATAACGAACGACACCAAACTGGAGAGCATAGATCCGATGCACCCGTGGGTTGCCGCCATCTTGGATTTGATAGGAGTTATTAGGAAAATGTGCGTGCAGTTACTCTGCACTGCTTTACTGTGTCATGTATTTCTCCCAACAAGTTATTGTTCCTTTAGATAATTCATCACAATAGTTGTGGAATGAATGTACCACAAATAATGCTGCCAGATTCTCTGTGACCTTGGGTTGGTTTGCTTTAGTGTTGATAGATGTCATAAATCTTTATTCACATCATCTCCCACGTCTTTCTTAACCTGGTGTCCAGACCTTCTGATCTCATACTTTTATGATATAATGATGCAATTTTCTCTAGTTCCCATTTATGTATGTCTCCTATTGCACATGGGCCATCATTGGCCAAATGGAGTGAATTCAAAGATGTTGAATTATATGACCACACTATTTACATTATTTATTATTATTACTAATACCATTAATTATCCCATTCAATAAATTGGATGCAGATTGTTTGCAGGTATGTTTGAGCTTTTTGCTTTAAATGTAATTCATCATAACGCACTCTCATGGTTGCATAGTATTTAAATACCACATTAAAGTGCATCTTTGTTCACTGTTAAACGAAAGACCGTTAAGAATGTGCCCTTGCATTTCCCATCTGTTTTCTTTACTGCTTTTCTCCAGAGGCTTTCAAGTAGTTTTCACTTGTTGAATAGCTGGGAATGTGACTGAAGAGTAGTCATTTATTCTTTTCTTTAATGTTGATTTAAAAGAATATGGAATTTATCAATTAAAAACATCTCTTGACGGTGATACCATAATAAATGAAGACTATGTACTCGTTGAACTGCTTCATCAGACTTTTATGTTTTTACATCTCAAAGCATAAATTGTGTTTTGATGAGATGCTGTGTAACCATTGAAAGTTTTCAAGTGATGTTATTTTTCTGTTTCAATTGGCTTTCTCCTTGTAGCCCAGCGGAACACAAAACTCTTGGGTGAAATAAAACTGCCATTCAAAGTTTTTTCTATTTGCACCACACAATCAGAAAAATCTTGCAAATGCTTGTACCGCTTTTACGTTTGACGTACAAACTACATGATGTTCCCAGTAGGTAGATTCACTTCCTCATCAGTTTTTGTGAACAGTTATGTCCATGTCACTTAATGAATGCGCAACCATTTTGTAATGTTAGGACATTTGTACTACAACGAGAGAAAATTCTAATGGAGGCAAGAAGATGTACTCTACACATTCTAAGTAGATGTTGTCTTTGATAAAATTACAGCAAAGCACATGGGATTTATTTTCTAGGGAAATGTACAGCAATGCGACCATGACTTGAAAGATGAAGACAGTGATTTATGTCAGAAGTAAGCAAGCCTCTGTTTCATGCATGATGAAATCATCGGAGTGCATTGTTCAGGCTTACTGTTGCGTGAAGTCGCAATAGGAACATGACCTTGGAAATTACAGTGACATAATATGAGGATGTTAATTCCACGTCACAACACAGAGTACAACAGCTGGTTACGCTAACAAATAGGCAACTACACTGATTGTGATCAGCGTTAAAGACAACAAAAGTAGTGTTGTTCTTTGGTTATGTAACAGGAGGAATTATATAAGACCTACTGGGGGAGCACACGTTACATGTTAGCGTTCCTCTTGGTAGATGACAGTATATAAAGTCTTTTAAAGGTTCAAAACCTGTGAACATAAGAGACATGGTGGATCTAAGTGAGTCAGTATTGGGATTAGGCTGATGATGAGAAATAATGAGAAGTGTCGTGATGTAACAGAGGGAATAACATTTGAGGAATATGTTGGAAAATGAAGAATAATGCAGATGAAGATCAATGAGATTGGCCAGCGCAGGAGCTTAAATGGGTTTTGAATCAAAAATGTCTGATGGCAGTGAGCGAGATGAGCTATGACATTGGTGGAGACAGAATGACAGAGGGAATGGGGCTGGGGAGAGAAACGAGTGATTGGACAAGGAAAGAGAGAAGACAGAGGGAGGGTTGAGGCCATATTAACCTTGTGGCAGGCTTTCCAGTAGCACTTGCAGCTGAGTTATAAAGCATGAAAATAAATAAACAAGTGGCATAGCGTGGGGCTTCACATTTGCCAATGTTACGTGAAGTTAACACGATGTAAAAACAATTAAACATTGACAGGTGTATTCTTAGGAGGTTTCATAGCGAGATCGCCTCAAACTGATAAAAATATGCGTATGCAGATGAGAATATAAAATATTTGGAATATAAAATAATCCATTTTAATAGCAATAGATTAGATGGAATTCTACCATGGACTGTGTTCCTCAATTAATCATTTACAATAAACGCTCGAATATCGCGGTTAATGGAGACCAGACATGATGGATAATTGATTATAAAAAACAATCATTAATAGCAGGAAAAAATCTCGAAGAAGTGAGTTTGCAATAAGTGAAGTCGCGATAATCGAGGGAAGACTGTATTTACTCTAAAAGTCCCTCTAAATTCATCTAAAGATGTACTGCATGATCTGACAGGTGTGTGCTAGTGGGTGATCTTCTCGACAAAGTATTTAAATTAAGGCAATTCAAGAAAAGAGTTTTGAAATATTGCCTTGCTGGTCGCCGTTGCCAGTTTGAAATCTTGTGCCCCTTGCTATTTTTTTACTACGTGTGCGTTTGCCTTGTTTTTTTTATTTTTATATAGTTGTTACTATAAGTTTGTTGTATCCTCATCCTCCTGTAGGTATTGAGTGGCTTGCTTTTTTTTCTGCACTCGTATCCTTCTCTAGTGGCTCTCCACCGTTCACCTCACTTATGTGTGGGTCTTTTAGATCCCCATTGACTCTTTGTTACTTCCTTTTCATTTGTGTTTTTAAGGTTAACATATACTACAGCACCCCTCCTTGACGACCAGGCGGCTGAGTGGTTTGCATGTCGACCTCATAGTGTCCACCGCCTCTTTTCCGATGTCAGCTGGGATAGGCTCCAGCACCACTCACGACCCAAGTGAGGATAAAGTGGTTTAGAAAATGAGAGATGAAATGAGATGCCTCCTTGGTTTGAGTCATTTGCTCTGGCGTCCAAACATGCATACTTCTATCTTCGCAGAATATAACACTACTACTAGTGTAGTATTAGTAGAGTGGATAGAGTTACTACGCTAAAGTTCTTGTGGAGAATTTTATTTTGAAATGAGTTTCTCGTTGTGTATAAAGTCTTTGACTTTGCATCTCATTTAGAAGCCAATTAGGTGAGCTTCTGAATAAAATTGATCTGACCACACTCTGGAAAGCCTCATTCATGCATGCATCATAAGTCTGAATTCAACCAATATCTTTTTAAATGTCTAAGTGATAGTGAATGTTATGTTTGTCCCAAATGTACCTATTAGATGCCTCCTGTGAAACATTACTGTCTAACTTCTTGCATGATAAAAAGACAGCTGACAGATATGTTTGTCATTGTAATGAATTGAATGTCCTTGCCAGCTTTGTTCTGTCACTCAGTAGAAAGCTAGCCGAAGGAAGAACATATTTCAACAGCAGCATCCTTCCAGTAGCATCCTTCCTGTCTCTATGACCTTCGTACATTTACCCCCAAATTCTGCATGCCATAGGAATTTCACCAAAAAGACCCTTAGTCATTATATTTCCTTCCTCAGGAGCTATTAGCAATTTGGCATCTATCCATCCATTGAATGTTTGTCCTCATTAGGAATTCACTCGCTTGTAAACACAATATTAACAGTATTCGCTAACAGGAATGTAACCATTAATATTCCAGTGCAGTCTTTCCCAAACTGTATTGGGCCAAGGCAGATGGGTATGCACATTTGAAAAACAATCTCAAGGACAAGGCAAACCATCAAACAAAAATGTCGCAAATTGCAAGTCAGGTTGCGACAAATTGACTTTTTGGGTTCATCTATGTGGAAAAAGCTGTTCTCATGCATGACAATTAGTGTCTGTCAAATTAGTCTTTCAAATAATAATGTTCAAATTTGGTAAAACTGGTCAATTTGAGGTGGGACACTTTTACACGATTGGGTGTGGATTCCGCATGTTGGTAGTCCAATAAAAACAAGGCCAACTGAATGCATTATTATATTTAGGGCACACTAAGGCAATTAAACCTACAATTAGCAGTTGACAGATGTTGATATAACACTCGGTTCAGAAACTTTGGATGTGTCAATTTTATATAATAGGCATACTGTATGATTAACAATGAATGTGTCATTCTTAGATTTTAAAATTAGTTTGAGAAGCTGATACTGATATGTGGTGAGAGGAAAAACTATAGAAGAGCTAAACATTTTAGTGCTCCATTCTTCATCGAAATGACCCTTCACTTGTTCTAGATATTATCATTATTACAAAGCAGTGTTAACCATTTTTTTTTCTCGATCTCATTGAGAATCTTTACATGACACTGTATGTACGGTTGTCTGTTGTCTTTCAACTCCTTCCTGGCTGACTCACACGTTGCGAGCCAACCACACACTTGAACAATGACTGATTGTCTCGAGGGGTGTGCAAGCGATTCTCTGCATATTTTTAGCATTCAGTCATTTCTTGAAATGCTGTTTGACTGACAGATATTTTTAAGTAGAACCTCATTCCATGTTTTAGTTGCTGCTTTAAGAAGTGTGCTGTGCCAAATCCCACTACGGTCAAATCTGGCCTAACATCATCTTAACTTCTTATTTTCTGAGGTGCAGTTAAATGAAACCCTTCATCGAGGTTAAAATCTGTTTTTCTCTGGCAAGTTATCCAACTGTCATAAGCCTATAGGATTCAGACTTCCTGCTCATCAGACAAATCCTAGCCGTGAGCATTATACAGGCCAGCCTGGAAGTAAAATGTAATACCTTGCCCTTAAATGAGCAAAATATTCACTACACTATCTTGTTGGCATATTTATTAACATACTGAGGAAGATACCCTCTGCTTTCACTACATTGAGGCTTTACTTAATATCTTTGGTGGTTTATCGGTAAGTGTGCGTTCTCTAACACACTTGGCATTTTAAAATAACATTTATTGGGTCTAAACTTCAAAACCTCTAAATGTTTAATGTTATTAATCAGATGACCTTTAGAAGGAAGTGGAAAAAGTCTACAAATATACCTTTTGTGATCACATTGTCAATTACATGGTGTAAAAACAGCAAGATTATCACCAATTATACAGAATCTCATAACCATCTGTCTGTCATATCACACTTTGACATCCTAAGTAGGGCTTGATTTTCTAACCTTGGAAAATGTTTCTTTAAATAATTTTGATGTTAGAGAAAGCTCATTATTTCCTATTTCTGTCTGTTGTCATATCATTCGGACTTGTTTTGCCAAACAGCTTGGATTTGAAACATTGTTTTCTTTCTCTTAATTCAAGTTAGCTTTCAGATAGTGTTAATGCCTTCCGTGTACTTGGATGAATTTTACTCGAGGGTTTTTAATTATTTTTGTGTAAATTAACTAGTTTCATGTCCAGTGGGTTATTTGCCTTGAACTGCTGAAGAGAGAGAGGTGTGTGGTAAATTGGCTGAGACGGACAGACAATTCTATTCTACCATTTTTTTGGTCAATCAAATTGGATTGGAGAAAGTGTGCTGCTATTTCTTGGTGGCGAAAGCACACATGATGAGGCATTTTCTGTAGCAATATTTGGTATGATTCGTATGTATTTTTTTCTGCCTTTTTGGAGTGGCATGTAATATAAAAGCTATTGGATCTATAGGGACTACATATAAACATAGTACATATGAATAGATATTCAAAAAACATAATCCTCATTCCTTATAAATTGAAACGCAGATTGCATCGCTAAAATACAAGCGGCGAAAGAACTTTGATTTGTTTTCAAATCATAGCTCACACGATGTCAATTGCTTGCCATAGTCGGCAGAACTTGGACACAATGAAAACATTCTAGTCACTTCATTTATTAAATACAACGACTCAATATTGAAAGCACTTCACCCAAATGATGAGATCACACCTAGTACAGCAATTCACAGTTTGTTGAAGGTTTCAAATGAACACAGTAGATGGAGAGAGAATCAGGGAATTGATTTTACTGCAATTGTTTTGCAGAGTGCTTTAAAATAAACAGCAGTTTGCGAAACCATTTGTCATAGTACAATATAATCTCAGCAAACCATCTACAATACAATTGTTGTGTGCTACAACTCTCATGCTCAATGAATTATATTTATTCATACCATTCTCTTTTTTATACCTACTAGATCTGTATGTTACTCAGTTTGTATTCATTTATTGCCTTTTTGTATACCATATTTTCACGACTATAAGGCGCACTTAAAAGTCTTAAATTTTCTCCAAAACAGACAGTGCGCTTTATAATCTAGTGCGCCTTATATATGGAAAAAACTGAAAACGAAATAGCACCACTGTCGGATATTAAAAAAACACAAACGCCTGAACTGAAACAATACTGTTAAATATGCAGAAGCCATTTTAGTTTACAAAATCTTCCATCATATAGCTCCTCCCCCACTCCAAGATTTTATACAAAAATATCCAAAACATCAACAATGGCTGGCTCTAGAGGTGACTGTGTAGTGAGTGCTTCATACCTGGAAGTCAATAGCAATTACCGTATTTTCACGACTATAAGGCGCACTTAAAAGTCTTACATTTTCTCCAAAATAGACAGTGCGCTTTATATATGGAAAAAATGTCATTCATTGAGGGTGCGCCTTATAATGCGGTGCGCCTTATAGTCGTGAAAATACGGTAGTTTAATATTTATATTTCATATTCTCTGTACAAATGAGAGAAGCTCTGGTTTATTTCTGAAACTTGTGAGTATGACAATAAAGAGCTATGGTGTTGCACAGGCGTGCGTGAGTATGTGTAAGTTTGATTGGAGGTGTGTGTGTACATGCGTGCACTTATGTGTGCCTACATAAGCGTAAATAAAAAAAAACTTCACATTCCGAACATGACTTCAACAGTACCATTTGTATGGAATAGATTCCCTGTTTTTACAGAGTTATGTTTTCCAATTCCCACGTCTCCAAGAATGAATAGAAATCATTTGTGTGTTTCTTTGTATTTGCTTCTTCTTACTATATATTGCCTTATGAACTGAGCTGTTATCTGGATTCGCTGAAAGATTCTTTTATCTGCAGTTTTCTATGTCAAATCAATTGTATTCCCAACATGCTTTTTATAAATGGACTTTGCGTTGCTTGAGGTCATAAGTATTACTCTCCCTAGTAGCAGATGGTGAATTCAGTTTCATCCAAATACTGTGGTTAATTTATTTTAAATTGTTCTGTTTGTTTACAAAAAAAACTTTCAACATCCAAATGTCACTAATTACATTAGAAATAATTCTGTATATTACTTCTACGTCATTGACATGCAGAAAAATATGTAATGATGTGAGTTAATTACATCGAGTATATCAAATCATTTCTATGCCGTATTAAAGATAATGTGAAGCTAAATAAGGTAGGGATGTTCATTTTTGTCATCAAATCAGTCCATAATTTTTTTCCTACTACAGCCAGTTTTTTAATTACCTATAATGATTCCTGAACTTTAACCAATTGCAGTAAAATACTGTGGAACTTTGAGTCACGGTGCTCTTATTATCAATTTCACAGTGCATCTTGAGGGACACATTTATGGCCAGTCATAGACTGCCGATCTGTCAGTCAATCTTATTCTTCCAGTGTGACACCCCTTAACTGATTACAGTGGATTTAGAACTATGGACTAGTACTAGGTTCAGCTACTGAAGCAGACCACATTAATACTCACAAACAGACTAAAGAAAGAGTTTAGACTGCCAGCTTCATTTTAGTAAAGAGCCATTATGCACATTATTATTATTATTAATTTTTTGGATGCATTTTCTCTCTACAATACCACTTCAGTTCGAGTTTATGTCTATATTTATTCTACTATAACCTATTATATTACCATATTAGGCCACAAAATACACAAATCTCCTGTCATTCCATGTCACAGGCATTAGTATGCACCAGTGCACGTCCATGCTCGGATAAACATTTTTTACCATCACATTAAAATGATCATATCTGTTTTTCCATGGTCTCTCAGCGCCAAATAAAAACGGTGACACTCTCAAATTGGCAACGTGGGTTTATATTGATGGCGGTACACCAGGTGACGGCACTGATTGATCACACCGGTACGATCATAGAATCCAGAAGTACAAGCAAAGATGTCCACGTTCAAGTGAGTTTTGAAAAGAACAAAAACATTTTTTTTGTGAATTGCTTTTGGTAAAAACTCTTCCCTTTTGCCTGCCGGCACTTCCAAGCACTCATTGATTTATACTGTTCTCTGTATGCCTTCTAGTGTATCAAGTTTATTGTAGACGACAACAAGGAAGTCAATTCTACAGTCAGTCTTATCAGTATTTGATTCTTTTCTTGTAAAAGTTTTTTTCTGACATGTTATTGGAACCATCTAATCTAATTTAACTGTCGCAAAATAAAACTAGACTAAAGTTATACCCTTTATGAGTGAGTGTATGGCACGCTTAAATACGGTTTGGGAGACATGAGACAATTGCAGGGCACAAGGAGACAAACAACCAGTCACGCTCATACATATTTAGGGACAATGTCCAATGTAGAGTGTCCAATCAGCCTACCATGCATGTCTTTGGAAGGTGGGAGGAAACCAGTGTACCCAGAGAAAACCCACGCAGGCCCAGGGAGAATGTGTAAACTCTACACAGGTGGACCGACCTGGATTTGAACCCAGGTCCCCCTCTGTGAGGCCGACGCTAACCACTCATTCGCCGGGCCAAGACAATTTTAAAAAATGAAATTATTTATTCTGGCAAAGCAGTGTAACTTGGCTCAATTTTCCATGCAGTCTGCGGGAGCAAAGACAAAAATTGTTGAACTCAAAGGACTGTTTCTTTTCAGGGACTCTGCCCATGGGCAACAATTGCCTGACCGGGTTATGAAATATTTTCACATGATGCGAGGATAATTATGATTACTGGGGAAAAAAATATGCCACACCATTAGACTAAATGTTGGACCTGCTTTGGAGGCATCGTTGAATGATTCCAAAATTTCAAGCGATAGAGGCCAGCCCACCTACAAGATTTTGGAAATGTTCAATTTGATATATTTCAGGACAAGAGAGTAGAAATGGGGGTGGAAGGAGAAAAACAAACATGGAAAATGCAACCATTTTTCAACTTTTGAAAACGTTTTTATTGGAATACATCCATTTATCATTTACTGCATTTCTTCTGTTTTGCTGAAAAAATGGCTGGACTTGAAATATGGAATTATTTACAAGAGAGCAGCGGTTATTATTGTTTAATATATATTTGCACACCTTTTTACTCATTGTAGACTTGGCAACATATTTTTTGGGCCAGATGGTATTCCACTGGGACATGTTGAATGAGGCAGCCAGATCATGTCCATCTGCTTCCATTTTGATAAAGAGTGACTAAATCCTCTAAAAGCTGCCAATTTAATATCATTGACTCGTTTAGGAGGGGGAAAAATGATAGATTAAGGCCATAGACAGCGTCATCAAATTAAATATAGTGGAGGATTCAGAGAAAGTGACCCCTCTTTGGAACAACATAAACTAAGATCAGAAGGTTTGGTATACAAGACTGTTAGTAACTCAATGTATTTTATTTCACATTTTAGGACGTTGAAAATGTACCTCTGCAGTGTTAATTAAAAACTGAGCTCTGTTCTTGGCTGCTTCTGTTACATAATCTCAGTGGGTGTCAGCAACTTTTATACATGAAAGCACAGTGGAAAGTGATAAGTATTGTCGCCTTCACAGGAAGGAGACAGTGAAATTGGTCTTTTTAGTGTTGAACTTGCTAATTTTCCTTTAGCCTGTTTGGGTTTGAAAATATATGTATATTTCTTAATATGATTTCAAAGTGCTTTACATATCATGAAGCTCCAAAACCCGAATGAAATGATACATAAGTCAGACAAAACCATGAAGACAGTTAAAATAAAAAACAGTCGGAACAGAAAATTGAAATATAACCAAAGATGAACATGAAGAAAAAGTCATATAACTTGAAATTTGATTTATATGAGCAATTATGAATATAATGTGATAAACTACATAATTTTTATCCCTGATTTAAAGCATCTTGGGTTTTTTGAGCACACTTCAGACCTTCAGGTAACTTGTTTCAGAGGTAAGGAGCATACTAAGTACTGTCTCCCTCTGCTTGTGTCTTCTTGGAGCAGACAGCCGACCGGTTCCAGACGACCTTGCGTCTGCATCGTAGAGGTCAAACAAATCAAACTTGCATTCTAATCCAAGGCCATTGAGTTTTTTGTAGAACAGTAGCAGCAAGATTTTATAGTTTAACCTTTGAATCACAAGCAGTTAGTGTAATGATTCCATAACTGCTTTAAATGGTCCAGTTTCCTCATACTTGTAGAGTATTTCAAGTACTTTGGAAAAAAATCTCTATTAGCTGCATCTTCTTGGCTGTTTTTTTAAATTTATTTTTAACTCAGACTTGAAAATTACACGACTTGCTTTCTACTGAAAATGAATGCATTAATACGTTTTGGGGCAGAGAACTCCCCCAAGCCCTCTTCTTGTTATAATTTTTAGGTTGTAATATGTTGATTTCGTGATGAATTTTAGATGTATGTTAAAGTATAGGTCTGATTCAATAATTATGCCAGGATTATTGGCTAGATTTGTAGAGCTAAGTAATATTGTGCTGATCTATAATGTTCCTTTTGTATATTAAAAAAAGACCACCTCCGTCATTCCCACGTTTAACTGAAGAGAATTCTGCCACATCCACTCATTGATTTCATGAATACATTTACTCAGTGAGACTAAAAGACTAAAATCATCTGGAAACACTGAAATGTAGAGCTGTGTGTCATCTGCATAAGTGTGATAGGGGATGTAGCTACACAATCTGGGCTAAAGAAGCATACGGATGTTAAAATACAAGAGGTCAGAAAATTGAGAATAACATCAATGGAAAAAGCAGCAGCAGCCCAATGAATGGAAAGACAAAAATGCTGGGCTCTCTTTATATCTCAAACTTGGCAGAACTTGAATGCATTCCTTCAGATGCATTTTTTTACTGTGTCCATTCAATGCATTTTTGGCCAATATAGCTATCTTTTAAATGAATAAATAATGACGAGGAGTTATTCGAACATATAAATTGTTTGTAAAGTTTGATACTTCAGACTGTTTATCGTGAACACGCAGCCTCCAAATTCCCTTCTAATGTTGTCACGTTGACTTGTTTTGCAATGCTTTACCTTCATCGGAAGAATATTTAATATTTTCTCGTTGTTTTCCAGTCATATCTGCCTGCTTTAAAACAATAGAACTTTGGTTGAAGCAATACAAATGATGAAACCATGAAATTCATGATGCATTAGAAATTTTATTTTTTTATTTACTTGCAAGCTAGACAAATAACAATTTGTCCCAGTTTTGGATAGTGATGCGCTCATGAATATAAACATGTAATTAAAATACTCAAGTTCACAAACAGAATTTGTAAAATATTCCAACAATTGTGCATAATATTAATGACTGGAGGGCTTATGCATTGTTTTATTTATTGGTACTTTAAGTATTGATCTTTTTTTCATGAAATGCAATATTTGTTTCATTTAAATCCAATGTAGTACCTTATCATTCCATTTTTATTTGAAGAATTGTATATACCTTGGAAATTCTGGTAACATATCAGCACAACAGAATACATATCTGACAATACAATAAAAAAAAAAACAATAATCCAAAATAGTCGTTCACAGTGCAACTGAAATTCGTCTTTTTCACATCATGAGTTTAATAATCATAATTAATAAAACATTTTTGAATATATATACTTGCTTTTTCCATATACAAATATACACGTTTTTACAATGCATCACATTCATCACATTCTGCCTCTTTGTGCGTTAAGAAATTGATACATAGATTTATTTTTATTTACATTTTACAGTGGTGAAACTGTGCAGTAATTTTTGGCATATTCACACCACAATACTTAGCATAAAGTTAAGAACTTTTCTTGCATTTCAAACTGTACAATTTTACCATTCTAACTATAAATTGATTGCATTGATCAACTTTTTTTTTAAACATTTATTTATTTTAACAAAAAAGCTTGGAAGGTCACATGTGATGTAGCATAGAATGTCTTTTGTTAACTTCTCTGCTTGTTTTGGTAACAACAGAAGATCTTTTTTATGTTGGCCCACATGATAACTGGCTCATGCTCTTGAACTCTTGACATTTCATCACAAAATTGACAAAAAACGCTCAGTTGATTTGCACAGTAGGTCGTCGCGACCACAGATACATTCGACGATGAAAGTAATGCAAAAACATGAATATAGTAACATTGCAGTCATTCTTTCGACAAATTCTGCAACAGTCTATTTCTATTCATAATAGGAGCCATTGTATTTTATGTATTTTCTTTATTTCAGTAAATTTAATGGAAGATACTTGTTTCTACAGTTTTTCAAATACTTTTGCTGCAATGTCATAGACTAGGCCGTCATTTTTAAGACGCTTTTCCCCCCCTGTTCTAATTGAGTGTTTAAATATAGAAATGAGATACCAAAAGTCAAATTACAGTAAACTACATTTAAATGTTTGGCTGCAACAATACAGATAGGGGTAGCAAAGTGTAATGTCAGAGCACTGATCACTTTCAATATCACTGACTATCTCGTCCTCTACCTCTCCCCTCTCCATTAGAAACTCATTCCTCCACAGAAATAACTCCAAATCCACTATAACATGTCAACCCTAGATCCATCCAAAAACACACTTGCTTAATTCACTCATATCTTTCCTCCCTGTGATTATTATACGTATTTATTTTTGGTCAAGCTTCTTTAAATATCATGAAAAGAGCCATGAAGAAAAAATCTCCTATACTATAATGATTAATATAGATATACAATCAAAGGTAGTTTTTTTTTAATGATCACGAGTGTGAAGTCATTCACTTGCATAGGCGTTAGCCAATGGCCTAACTTCATCTAACCACATAAATGGTATGTGTGATTACAGATAGTTTCCTCCACTTTATATCATTTGATTTAACCACAGGTCTAGCCTGTCTGCTCAATCTAATTTCCTTCATAAAATCAATACATAACAACAATAAACAGTGTCAAATGAATTACAAAGGAGGGGAGACTAATTAGATTACAAAATGTCACCGTGTGAAATTATTATGGTAATCAAAGAAATATGTGTTTAGGTGGAAAAGCACTCAAGAATATGCTCTCCATCCATGGGGGAAATAGCGTTTTGTTTAGAATTTCATCCTGAAGTTTTCATAAAGCAAGCAGTCAAAACTAAACAAATGATTCAATTACTTGTGCTGTGGGGGAAAAATGTCAAGTGGTTCTAAAGTTCATGTCCAAACACAACAAAAACATCACAAAAGTAAAGTATGATTTGTGTTTGCATGGCAACTCACTGCGCTTTTCATGGGATTAATGGAATCCTTTTAAGATTTATAATGATCTTGAAAAATGTAAGAAAAAGCGATTTCTTTGTTGCACCATGGGGAATGTTTAAAGTAATATGTAAACATGCCTCAAAGACAAATTCCTCTCTGTTTATGTCATGGTTTATTTTCATTGAATAGTGAACCTGACAAATGAGTGGAATAAAATGTGATGGTAGCATGAATTTATTATTTAAATGTCCAATTTCAAAATATATCAATTAAAGCCTTAAAAGTATAGTTTTTCAAAATGCTTTTACAATGCTCTAAATGATTATTTTCCTTTATCTTCTATGCAAGTAAAATACAGTTAAAAAAAAAAAGGTTACCCCAAGATCTTGGAATATAGTCAGTAAATCAGCAAATCATATTATTTTTATTATTAGTTTGCAGATTCCTATCAATTCTGTTTGATTGTCTTATTAACAACTTCCTTCCTTTGTAGTCATCAAATATTTTTTTCCTCAGTAGATTTAATTGTACAAATATTAAATAGAATCCATTTTTTTCCTAGTCATTAAAAATAACATATACACAAGCTCCATTAACTGTACTATCGTTAAGTTCATAAAAAGCGCTCTGATGGAAAATGGCCGACATGAGTGCCCATTGGCTTAAAGCCACACTCCAATCTTGTATACATATACTTACTTACACACCTGCTTTAAAAAGATGCAATGAGAACACAAATGCCCCAAAAGTAAACCATGACAACTGTATCGATTTAAACCCTGGATCCGAAGAAAAAAAACATAGGGACCACAGATGAAAGTAGCCTAATATTAGTCCTAAACATTATTGTTCCTTTCTAGTCATCATAAACGACAATTTTCCACTAAATAAACTATTTTCTGAACGTTACTAATATTCTGATTTTGTCACAGTGCAATTGATATTTTATATAATTCAAAAATAGTGGCTATTTTAAATAGACAAGAAAATCTATATTATTAAGAAAAGAATCCTATTGTGACTACTTTTTGTCCTGAGTTCCCCAATTAGTACACAGATGATAGAACATTTTTTTGTGCGACAATGTTTTCCTGAATACAGCTGATTGACAATGCAATAAAGGCCGCCCGCCTACAGTTCCTTCCTCAAATGACTTGGAGTGACATATTCAAATCAATGCAGCTCAAAGAAAAAGGAGTCCATTATTTACATTACGACAACCTTGTTGTCTTCTAATTAGATGCATGCATTAATAAATATATAAACCAAGCACAGGATCAAATACATTATTAATAATAAATAGATAAAAGGTAGTTTATAGAGAGCTCCTCCTTCTAAATCTAATGAAGTTGATCTTTTGATCGTTGCATGTTTACATGACCTGATTTAACTTTTACAGGATTGCATGTTGTTTGGGAATCTGAAACTGACAGTAACACACGTATTTGAGGTTTGAGTTGAATTCTTTAAACTTTGGCATTTGAAAGTTTTGACTTGTTCACCTAAATCAATTAATTAATCTGTGAGCACTTGCAAGAAATGTCTTTCAGGCATTTATTTCTCTTCATTAGACTTGTTTACTTGCCTGTGAGGGTGCCAGCTATTTGTCAGTATAACCTAGAGGAAGTCACTCTGCTGCTCATTGGAAAGTTGACTGACAGCTACTTCACTGTGGTGCGAACCTTGGAGCATTGTTGCAGTCCGTTGAGGGCTGTAGTCGATACAGTTCTCTCTTGTAGTTGTGATGTCAGGACAAGGACAGTGTCTACATGGGCCATGGTTCTCCAGTAGCCCGTTGGACAGCCGTGTAGACTTGCACTCTTCTCTGTGATGAGTTTGCCTGCACATTCCCTTCTGGGTGGAGTTGTGCTGACGTAAACACCCACAGAGTGACCTTCTGCACTGTGCTACATCCCGACACAGGAACTTGCGGAAGTTGGGCTTGAAAACCAAATACACGATAGGGTTGTAAAGTGTAGAGGATTTGGCGAAGATAGCAGCCGCTGCGAAAGCCATGGGTGGTACAGTTGAGGGGTTACCAAAAGCTGCCCACATGGATACAATCGCATATGGACTCCATGCTGTCAGGAAACCGATGCAAACTGCCACGGATAGCTAAATGAAACATAACAAAAATCATGCCAATATATTAACTTTAAAATACCGTACTTACAAAGGGGGTTATCGCTATTGCAAGAGGTGAGTTCAATAATAGTACAGGAAAAAAAGTGAGAATAATATTCAATAGACACTATGATTATTCACATATTGCAGCTGGTCTTTGAACTTATGAACCACACTAAACGAGGTATTACTGTATATATGGAAACAAATAAGAAAATGAGATTTTCTGCACTTACCTTAATAATAAGTGAATGGGCATTCGTAATCTTGTTTTGAGGCGACATGTGCTGCTGCACTGCCTGGCGGGAGCCACGTACAGTCATCAAGATGAACATATAGGAGAGAAAGATGACCGTGCAGGGTACAATGTAGCAGAAGAAGAACAGGCAGATGATGTAGCTCATAGCGGAAGAGTTCTGGCTGGGTGCATGCCAGTCAATGCAGCATGCGGTACCGTATGGCTCAGGCCCATATTTTCCCCAGCCTGACAAGGGCCCCACAGCAAATACACCCGCATAGCACCAGACCCCTGCGACCAACAAGCAAGCATGGCAGGAGGAGAACTTGCTGCCTGAAGAAAAAAACAACAAAAAGTCTATTTGAAAAAACAAGTCTCACGGTCACACAAACATAACATTGCGCACTACTTGTCGGCTCTGTTCTCAGAGACGTTGGATGGGGAACAGTATGTGCTTATGGGGACATGTATGGCAGGATGTGGGCAGGACATCATAACAAATGCATTATTAAAAGTTATATAAAGTTCAAAAAGCCACTTAGTAAAATATATCCTTTTTCTGTGTGGGACGGCAAGTGAGGAAAATAAAAACACTGTGGATGACACTGATTCCATACCATCATATTTTAACAGAAAGGTAGGAGGAATACATAATAATAGTAAAAAAGGATGAATCTTTATTTGACTAGATGATGCAAGACTTTATTGTTTTTCAGCAGCAAAATACACTTGACTTAAGATTTTTTTCAAATTGAAAGTCATTATTTTTCAAATTTTATTTCATTTTCCCATGACCAGCGAGCACAAATTTAAGATGTGAGTGCTGAATTGTGACAGTAAACTGAAGAAGTGAAGAATCCTTCAAAGGGTAGCTTTGAGCTTATTATTTTTCTTTTACCACATCAAACGTAGTGTAGTTTATCTATTCATGTTAGTGTGGTTACACTCATAAGTAGCAAATGGTGTACAAAAACTAGAACAGTTCTCACCCTTAGCCGATGACTAACGAATTTTGGTCAACTAAATCATCACTGCAGTGTCATTGGAAAAGGGTATACTGCAAGGCGTATATGCTACACCATCAGGCTTCTTCAGCTGCATGTCAGCCTCTCTTATAGTCCAAACCGATAGTGGGGGCGGCTGATTAAACCTTGCGGCGTATAATGCGTTGTGTTCTCTTATGGTATTTGTGTGGATGTGTGCGTGTCAGACTGTGTGCGCTCGTCCTTATACTTTAACTGTACACACTGCATCTTTTATCTGTTGTGAAGTGCCCTTTCACTGATTAAATCATCTAAGTGGCACATTAAAAATTCAACCTGAGCATGTTTGACACATCACGCTGAAAGAGGAACTGAACTAGAAAATTCTAAATCATGTGCACATATTTTAAAGGCGATTGTCCAAATATCTTTTTTTTTCCCTCACAAGCCTTATGCTAACACAGCTCCTATTAATTCTTTTGAATTGCCTTAACACGATGGTTTGATTTTCCAACATCTACTAAATCAAAGCCTCAACCACAATGTGTGATGAAATGTGATAAACTTGAACTTTATTTTCTCGTGCGTGATGGTGTATACTTAAGTGTTTTTAACCCTGAAGAGGATCCCTGTTATTCAGTAATTCGGTTTACTCATGCAGGCAGGTGGATAAAAGAGATTGAAAGAGTGTATATAAGTACTTTGTACCTTGTATTACTTTTAAATGAGTGATAAGCAGTTGGGTTGTTTTTCTCCATTCACTGTCAGAACTCTTTCTTTTTACCTCTCTTACTAACCTATATTCACTCAAAGTAAATATTTTAGGCATGACACTGCATATGCTGGATTCTAATTGAGATCTGTTTAAATGAGTCTTCCTAACCAATTGTCTCTGAGTCAGCTGCACTTAACATACAAAAAGATGTTACATATTTATTATGTTGTCAGTAGACTGCAAACAACTCTTTAGTCTCTTCTACTTCCATTTTTTACCATCGTAAATTAAATCCGTAGTGGGATGAATGAACCCAAGCATCTCTGTCTCTGACTCATCCCAGTCAATTCTTTGTTTTATGGACATTGATTCAGCCCTCAAAAATCAATCAGCTGTAGATTTGGTTGAATGAAAGGGATCAAAAGGGATGTGCTTATTATTCTGTTTGTCATCATGGGTTCATTAAGACAATGATCTGGCCCTGGTGACATATATCACGTAAGTGGAGAGGGCGAAGATTTTCTATCATTCCCAAGGGGCAGACTTCAGTGGGGGAAAAAGTACTCTCCGGAAGGATTTGAAAATTCCATACATTGGTACCTCTACTTACAAATGCTTCTGTATAGGAAATATTCAGGCCTCAGTGGAAAACATTTGTTTCAAGATATGACAACAATCCAAGTTACGAAGCGTCAAACTCAATCAAACATCTCACCATCTTGAAACTAATAAGAGAGCAAGCATCACACCTCTTGTATTTATGAATTGACTTTAATTTTCAGTGAAGCGTACAAATGCTTTTGTATTCAGACCTCATAAATAAGCCCCCCTAAACACATTCTTCAATTTAAAATAAAGCTCAGTCTGTTTTCCTTTAAGCACACTTGTACACTTTTATGTGATGATTGTCTCTTCCAATTCCAAGAGTGAAAAATTAACCCCGTGTCAGCAGTCGTTTGATGTTATCATGCTTTATGCCCTCCAGTTACCATGTAAATAAATCTTCACAGAATTGTGCCGTGAAAGTATAAACAGTTCTTTTGCTTTTTTCTTGCACTTCTCATGCATTGTATTTGCCATCCACAGAAGAAACAGCTTGAAGCCTCAAAAACAAAAATATATATCAGTCAGAGTACTAATTTATCACATTCATCATGCCTGAGTGTTCACTTCCAAAGGGCATAATTTGTTTATTAAGGTTACTCTCTTTTATCCCTGTTGGAGGTTACCACCAGTAATATTCTGTCGAGTGTTTAAAAAATTGGTCTGCAGTGAAAGGTCTGCGATATTAATTCTCGACTGGAAATCTGGGACATTTCTCTGTGGAATGAACTTTTATGAGTTCTCTCAAAATATATACGTATTGTCCTGAACTTTCCTGAACATGTGTATGTTGTGAGTTGGGGGTAATGTGAAAATGGATGGTTCAAAACTTTGGGTTACTGATTATGGGCTAGTGCTCTACTGTCTTAAAACTGCTTCATACAGGGCATAAAATAATTTAAATCAGGATTAACTACTTGACCCTGTTTTGCAACGGTGTTTTGTGCATCTTAGCGAGGCTGGCTGCTTGTTAAGTGCATAAAGTAAAGTCTGAACAAAAGAGCAGCTTTGCATAGCGGATGTTTCTTAGTGATTAACTTTCTGTCCATAGTTCTTTGTTGGTTCGTAAAAAAAAAAAAAAAGGAATATAATTACTTGAACTCATTTGCATTTCAGACGCCTGCATTTGTGAGGCTTGACATCTCTGGAGTCATGTCTTTTGCATTATAGATGTGTTTCTGGGAAGAAAAAAAAGTTAAAAACAGGCCTTTTAAAATAAGGCCTTGACTTCAGTGACAAGACTGGAACTCAAATGGACCTCAGAAACTAGTTGGGGGCATTTTCAAAACTCAACTCTGAAACAGTCACTATTTGTTAGTTATTCAGATTATCTTGATTTTTATTAGTCAGGATAGCTTTTAAACAGAAATTTAGAGTTTTTTCAAGATGCCTTGAAAAGGTCTTATTAATAGTATTGGCAGTCAGTAATGAATGTTTTTGTCTCAGAGCTTATTCATTAATGGAAGGTTTTAAATTTATACTTCTGTGTTATTTGTGGACACATCAAAATGAAATTTGGTCGGTATATCATAGAATGTATATGCATCGATCCTCAGGGCCAATTTTTGATTTGTTGTTTTAGGGCTGATTAATTAGAGGAATTAACTGTGGGATTAAATTTGGCACTCTTACATTAATCATGAACGAGAAAAATGAAATACAGCAGCAGATTGGTTGGCACACTAGGAGCAGACAACGAAAGAGAGAAATCAATGGGCAATCATAGGGACAAGAAACACTAAAGCTAAAACATGAATTGAACACAAATGAAAAAAGAAAGTACGAGACCGGCAGCAAAACGGTTCGGGGCGGATTGACAAAATTCTCTGACCCGTGCATTGTGTTCATACAGGTCAAGTTGAACAGTTTTCGTTTGTTGAACACTATTAATTTTATTCTGTTATATGAACCAAGGGGGTGGGGGAGGTGGCGTAGGGGAGGGTAGGGGCATGTGGTTAGCGTGTCGGCCTCACAGCTCTGGGGTCTTGGGTTGGGTTCAAATCAAGGTCAGTACACCTGTTTGGAGTTTGCATGTTCTCCCCGGTCTACTTAGAGCATGGGCATATACAGGTTACATATACACACACATTAATGTTAGGTCAGTATACTAGACATCGGTTAACTTGCCAACTTGATAAATCATCAAAGCTTTTTAAAATAAAAGTCAATCATATAAAATGTGATAGATAGTTCTATCTAAATATATATTTCATCAGCTTACCATAGTTTGGGCAGCAGACTTTGAGCCAGCAGACAGAAGAGAGCACCGTCAGGTTGGTCAGACTGCACAGGCCAAACAAAACACCACAGAAGGCGTAAACGGTGCAGGTTGTCTTGTTATACAGCCACCTAGATGGATAGGGGAATATATAGTACAGCTTTCTATAGTTATAAGGTATTTTCTGTTTTCAAGACTTTTTGAACAACTTAAACAACATAACCTCATCTCATAATTTTCTGAACTGCTTTATCCTCACTCGGGTCGTGGAGGGTGCTTGAGCTTATCCCAGCCGACTTAATTATCTGTTTTTATAGATACATTCCTCCCAAATTGAATTTACGTTCTCTTAGCTGAGATGAGATACTTACCTCCATTTTTTATTTAGAAATATGTTATTATTTCGAATTGTTTTCAGGGGATATCCCCTTTTCTAATTAGTACATCCTTTTGAGTAGGTCAACACTCATGATCGTCAAATTTGGGGGATTTTTTTTGTGCACCAGCAAGGTTGCTTATTATTCAAGTTTACAGGAAGTAAGATCAGTCATTAAAACACAATATTGTTAGTACATATCAGGAGACTTACTTATGAGCGTAGGATGATGGCACAGCAATAGGGAAAAGGGACATGGTCATCATCAGATCACTAATGGCCAAGTTGACCACAAAGTACTCAGCTGGCTTCAAGGAGGACTTTTTTCTATAGGCCACCAACAGCAGAATCCCGTTCCCCAGCACCGAGAGTACACCTGCAATGTAGAATTGCACACTATTTGATCCCTGTTCTCCTGCAGTTTAAGATATTATAATAGAATGTTTGTAACATCGATGAAATGGGCAAAATGTCAGATTTAAAGAAACATGGAAATCATGGCATACTTTTAATGAATGATTCTATGTTTTAATTACCAGGGAACACTTAACAGCAAGTATATTGCCTGACTGCCTCTCCTTGAACCTGTTTTAAAGCACCACATACACTATATCCCACAGAGTAGCAACAGTGGGAGGACAGACCTGAGGGAAAAAGTTCCGTTATCCTTTCTCCCTGGCCGTGCTCGTCTTTTTTGAAGGAACACTTTATCCACACGCTCCATTCATGTTGCAGGTGAATGGCTGTCTGTCGGAAACTTGGTAGCCATTGTGATAGGCTGGTAGGTGGGTACCACTTTCTTAGATTTGTATCTCCTAGGGAGGAGCCTCCTCCATGTCAGTAATGTCGGCTGCAGGACTTTGTCTTTCTTCATCCTGTAGTTGACTCCTGTTATTCTCTTGCCCACACTTTCCTCTTCCCCTCTATTCCTTGTCCTTCTTAGACCTGCTGTCTCTCGCTGGTAGGAATAGTCATATCACAATAGCAATGCTACTTCCAAAAGGAAGCACGAGTATTTAATCATGTGTCACTTCTGGGTTTTTTTCTTCTTCTCTGCCCAAACCCATCTTTTTGTTCTGATGCATAAATAAAATAAATAAAGGGGTATAGGTAAGATCCTAAAATTACAGCCATGATGATCAATGGTGGAAATTATTCTTCGCGGCTTATGTTCTGAACTGGATAAAAGGAAAATTCCAACTAATTTCGACCTAATCATTGAGTGTCAAGCAGAAACCAGACCCCCGATTGATATTTAGCTTGCACTTTGATTATTTGACTCAGCAAGGCAAATACCTGAAATGCAGCCATAACACTATTAATAACATTCAACCAATAGTAAAGTAACCTAAGATCTGCATTGCTGTTATTCCATATATGATGCCTTCTATGCTTGCATGAATTGAAATTTCCAGAAACCTCCACTGTTTGTGTTTCTGCAACACCATTTTTATAATTAGATCAAAATACAGAGTGTTGGTGGGGCATGGAACGAGAGTGGTTAGCAAGTCCGGCTCATTGTTCTGAGACCAACGGTTAGATCCCTGGTGATTTGTGAATGAACATTTTAGTAATATTTGAAGAATGGAAAATGACAAAAGGTAACCCCTCACCAAAAATCGCATACAGCGTCCCCATGAGGAAGTCATTGTCTTTTGATATTCTGGAAACAAACAGATATGTTTCGGAGGCATTACCCATCTGAAAGAAAAATGGGAGAACACAAAAAATGGATGTTGTAATTTGAGGTTTTCATCCTTGGCAATTTATAAAAGCAAACAACTTTCTTAGGGAATTCCAAACCGTTATTGCCTTCCTCAATACAACCTTCATGACAGATCCAATTTTCTTTATGAAACTGTGACCAAAATATCGTCTGTCAACTCTGATAATACATTTTTACTCCTACAATTACCTCTAGTCAGTTTTGGTTTGTATTTTTTTTAATGAAATATGGAATAACGATATTGACTGCACTGTGACATTTGGATGTGTGATATAAAAGAAAAGTTCAGAACACAAAAAAAAGACTGGAGTAATTGAAAAGGCAAGTTGAGCGATGATATATTGTTTATAGTTACATGGATAACTTCAAGGCTGTGGTAGAAAGCCTTTCAAGCTTGGTGAAGGTTTTTGGGGCGACCTCATATAATTCTACAAAATCCTCAAAAAGCGGGTCAAGAAAGCTCACATTTCAAAATCACAGAAAGCCTCAGTGACAGGAAATTGCGCTGAGGCAGAACTTGTGGACATAAGCTAAGAGAAGTGTTAGGAGAGACATATATTGAAGTTAACTGTGCAATGAGCTTGTCATTAGCAAGTCATTAAATAGGGGACCATAACTGACTGGCTACTGCATACACATACTGTGACAGCCTTGTAGGACTCCACTGAAAATTCCTTTTTAATCTGTGTTTGAGAACATTTTCATTAAAAGAATGAAATGCAAGCAGCTATTTGCATATACAGTCTGACTTCAAAATTCATTGTTCTTTGAGAGCTGCTGAGGCAACATTTATAGATGACTTTATGTGAAGTGAAAATGTATTCGTAGCATTTTCCTACTTCAATGGAATGAACACTGGCCAATGAGATGACATCACTTGGGGTTGAGGTATAATGCTGTTTTTGGAAACATGTCTATTACCATAGACGTAGTTGATTACCTTCAAAGAAATCCATGATTTTTATTAGCATTATTAAGTCATTGCACATAAAAATCTTGTAAATGGATGTAACCAAAACCAGGTTGGAACATAATAATTGAATAACATGCCTGCATGGATATACTCTGTAAATGGCAACAATTGCCCTTTTTCATCACAGAGCGAAGTTAAATAGGGTTGTGACCGTGTTTTTTTTAACCATATCATATGACAAAGATTGTCTTGGTTTGCACTGCGATAACAATTTCGCTTTTGTCTATCAAATGGTTTCTTTAAACCTTGTGGTTTTCTGGTGTGCTGGATCCTGGGGAAATGGATTTGATGTGTTTTTTTTAAGACACTGAGGACATGGTTTAGGGTCAAATTACATCATGTGTGAATTTGGAAATTATGAACATTAAGACATTAGTCTTGTGCAAATTGTCCGAGTTGGAGGGAACAACCAAGCATGGCAAACACACTATAAGGCTAAAAGCCCAGGGTAACAGTTGTAGCTGCTGATATGCTCTCTTGAAGGCACTGGGAGTGAGGTTTCCTACCTGTTTCAAGTGGACTTTTATTTGTTATTTGTATCTATATGAACTGTCACCATTAAAAGGGAATAATAGACAGTGTATGCAGAATCCAGATAGTTGACTATAAGTATAGACACAACAGGGGAGGGCAATACTGCCATGGACACTGAGTAGGCGGAGATCATTACTATTATAGAACCACACGCTGGGGCAAAATGGAGATGGAAAATAATGGACGAGCAATATCCCATAATCGAACCTGTAAGAATTGCATGATGAAAGAAGAATGACCGGGATTACTGATCAAATAGGTTCACCATAAACCCATGCTCATTAGATTGCTTATACTGCCTGGGAATTCCAGCATTTGTTTGGAAAAAGAAGAAAAGAAGGAGCAAGAGTTAAAGTCTCCATAGAGGTTTTGGATTTTTTCATTTGGTCTGCCCGACTATGACGATTGTGAGTGACTGGCAATAGCTGTCTATTCAGTTGCATGACCAGTTTTAGGTTTAGACCCTTATCGTCCCAGTCAGCTGGGATAGGCTCTAGTTCTAGGATAAGTGAATATATATCCAGTGGCTTGACAGATAGATGCTTAATTTTATGTTGGGATGCTGTTACTGTAAAATCACACACAAAAAATTGATGGAGGGGGAAAAATATTCTATGAAACAGTATAATTCCCTTTCTATTTAATTACCTGATATGAGAAAATGCAAACATTCTGTTAAATCCATTCATATTGTACACATTCTTCTCATCCAAACAGCTCCATAAAATGCCTTTTCAGAAATGACTTAAATGATTGCGGAACAAATTTATGATGGGCTACTTTCCATGACACGATAAAACAACACATTTACTTAATGAAAATTACCACAAAGAGAATTTTATATTGCCTACTAAAGTCAGTCAATTACCGGTAATTACTTCTGTCACAAAATAGCAGTCCACAATCTCTTCTGCTCTATGGTCTAGGACATTGGGACATATTTAAAGAAAGTGCCAACTGAGACACCCCCCATTACCACTACACCACCCAGGTAAAATTAAATCTCTCTCTTTCTCAGTTTTTTTTCCTGCTCCTTATGCAATCAGTTTATTTTGGCTTTTTTTAATAGGGTAGACATGTGAGGGAGTCCCTGAAAGAAGGCCTTTGCTCCAGCTGTTCATTTATGAAAATTAGATCTAAATCCAAAGTAGTAAAGACTAAGTTGTGTGAGAAAGAAAGAAGTGACTTATGCAATACTCTCGTCATTCAATATTCATCAGATCTGTCGGAAAGGATTTTCAATCAACTCCAAATATCTGAACATTTCAAACCTGCTCTGACTGAGCATTGTTATTCTAAATGATTAAGCTTGATCAGATGGGTGTTGTAATATATTCTAAAACAAATATAAATGTGTCATCAAAATACCCTTGTTTCTATTATAAATAAGTTAATTGAAAAAAATAAGTTGTTTGACAGAGAATAAAAAAAAAGTGATATACATACACATTAACATATTGACT
The DNA here is from genome assembly GCF_051989575.1 of Stigmatopora nigra. NCBI lineage: Eukaryota > Metazoa > Chordata > Actinopteri > Syngnathiformes > Syngnathidae > Stigmatopora > Stigmatopora nigra. Next base: position 9,858,680 of record NC_135508.1, on the reverse strand, counting down.
CACAGCCGATTAACACCTAATATTTGTGTTGTTAATAATGCTAGGTAGTCCTGTGCTAAATACAAACACGCCTGGCTGTCACGGAGGTAATCTTTAAGCAGAGTAGCTTCGTTTAGTAGCTGAAAACTGAGTTGCATTCAATTTAAGGGATGAGGAATAATAGAGGAGACAGAATTTTCCCTGTCTGTGTGCAACATACTGTAAGATGGTTGCATAAGAAGTGTCCCACGGACAAAAACCACACGCACTCGGATCTTGCAATACAGTTGTATTTTTTCAGTTATATAATTTGCTGGCTTGCAACTGCAAGTCTTGTTAGACTCATCAACAACTTGTCCTAGAATGAACAAGATCCATTCCTCTGTGAGCTTGATTGAGCATTATTCTTCAAACCCAGGAGAACAGCGTTTTTTATGTTCAGTTCTTTTTGCTGTGCACGCATCCTCTCAGTTTCATGGGCATGATACGAAAGATAAAAGCGCAGAAAAGGAGTGGTGTTATTTTCAGAGCAAGAAAGACAAGTAGATAAAAGACAAGAACAAAATTAATTGGCAAAGGCTGTATCTTTAAGAGCAGGAAAAGATAGACTTGGAGCTGTGTACAAGAGTAAGATTATGTAAATAGGACGTGACTGATTATTTTATTATACAGACAGCCTTGAGCCTTTTTCCCAACACAAACTATTTACTGCTCATCATTAAGAACCCTCACTTACCCTGACAAATATTCTAATTCATTGTTTCATGGTCCATAAATAACTGTGTTTTCTAACTGTCATAGTAGATGATTTTTTGCAATGAAAGAAAGGAGGAATGTGTTCAGATTTGAAGGAAAAGTAGAAGATCCAGCATTTTTTTTTATTTTAAAGGGTAATTTGTCCACCCTAACCTGTCACAATGGGCACCTGAGTGAGTGTTGCAGCCAGTGAAAGCCGTCAACTTTTATTTTCAAACTTGGTTATGTCGAGATCATCAAAAACACGTCAGTTTTTGGAGATCAAGTAGTGGAGGTCTTTCATCCAAAGTTTTGCAGAAGGAAAGTGTTTCAACAAGCTTGAATCAATAGAATTCTACATAAAAATTAGATGGATGGACATCTAATTGGAATATGTGGATATTGCAATGATGTATATTATAAAAATAGATAACATCCACACATTAACATTATACGTTGGTCCATGTTTATAGAGTTCAATTTGTAGTCATTATGTACTGTAAATAGTACGTACATGCATTCAACAATATTTTTCGGTCAAACACGGTGAGGATGGATGCGAATTAACTACACAATAAACCAACGTCACACATTGTAAACACGTCATCGTCATTCAAGACATGTTTTTAGCTCAACATTAACGTGTTCATTCAGAAAATAAAAGTTTGTCATTCATATATTTGTTCACATCATTGTTAATGAAAACAACACTAAGTAGTAGGGACAATTAATGAATGCAATATGTAATATAAAATGCTGACAGGCCTGCATATGACTAATCCATTGATGTTTGAGTATAGATTTTTTTTATAGCCTAGATTGCTTCGAAAAGGCAATTAAGAGTACTTCATGCTTAGGGCATAATTTTAAATATTCAGGAATCAATTTTCAACCTTCTCAGTGTGAAATAGAAGGTCAACTTTAAAAAGAAAAAAAAATATATATATATATATATATATATCATCAAACCACCTGTCCATTTTCTATTTTGGCTTTTAAAGGTTCCAGGTAAGGTTAAATGTATCCCAGATGAATTTGGATTGTGGAGGGCAGCAAACTGCACCATTGTTTGTTTGCCAATTAACCACAGAAAAACATACAGTGAACAGAAATTAGGTTTTCCAAATAGGACAAATGGAATAATTAGAAAATAGGTTGCTCCATTTTTTTTAAACCTTTTCTATAACTTCTACGAATGGAAAAAAATGTGTATTTCAAATTCAATCAGAACAAAGCCATAGCAAAATCTGAGCAACTCCCTGGTTGAAGAACCGGTGTTGTTCAACTTTGGTGGACCCACCATTAATTTTTATCTCCATCTGCTCACCATTCTGCTCATCAATGCCACTTAAGTGTCAAGCATAATACTCAAATATTGCCATTCTCTGAAGAGTTTTGCTACCCTTTAATATCTCAAGCAATTATGCATCCTTCCAACTCTCCATCTGCTAGCCTTCTGTCTATATTAAACAGACTGGAGCCATTTTAGGTTGAAGGTTATTTTTCATTGACTGAGCTAACAACATGCACTTTTACTGGAATGTCATATTTGAATACATAACTTTTGTTTTCAGAATCGTGTAAAATAATCTGTATTTTATGTATTATTTTACCTAATATTTTGACCATTTGAAAAATGGACAGTCAACCTCATGTGAGTGATCATTGACAGTCCAAGAGAGCGCTGAAATATTTGAACAAAATCATCAAGCTTTGGAGCGCAAAATATAGAGGACAAAGTTCACAAAGTTAAAATAATATAACATTGCTGAGGTTGAAAATTTTCCATCTTGAGAGTCAAAACCGTAAGGAAAAATTGGCAGAAATACAATCTTTTGCACACTTCTCAATATAAACAAAAGGCCTTTGTCTATGCCTTGTCATCTTAGTGTGTTCTATGTTTGCACTATTTTAACAAAACATCGATCCCAAGAATAGACTGATAAGGTATATCAGAGTTTTAAAAAATAATATTAGAAAAATATGAAAAAAACAAAAACAATCATTCAAACAAATTCTGATGTGTTAACCTTTTCACAGAAGGTACCTTGTTGTACTCTAAAAATCCGCTTGCAAGTAGTGAAAGTATCATTGAAGTCAACAAGAAGTAGAAAGTGGTCTCCTGTGTCCCAATTTGCTTGACTGTCAGTTCTTCCATTTGCTTTTTGGCCTCTGTACAATTCTGTCATTGCTGTAGCCCAAATGTGGCAAGCAAATCACAAGTGCTGTTCTTGTGCCAGACAGCAGTCTGTAGTGGCATTTAAACCTGTGTTTACCTGTGCATTCTCTAATCCTGCTCAATGCCTCAACTGTCAAAATGAAATTAAATAATAAAATCGGCTGAGGAACAGCTGTCAGATTGGTGGTAGTAACCAATCAGGATGGAAGGAAAATGGCCGACTTGTTGAAAAATCATGCATTTTCGAGGATGTTCTTGTTTTCCAACACATGTCCCATTTCCATGTTTTTGCCCAAAACAAATATGTCTACTGGTGTCGGATTTTTAAAAACAATTTTACCTTTTGGAAGAGTAGCAGTGAAGTACATTTTGGTGCAATTAGGAACTTTAGACATTTCTTCTAAAAATACGTTAATCCATGAATTGCCTCGAGCGCTTCAGGGCTTAAAGTCGGCATTTCATTTTTATTTGTCTTTGTCGTACTTACACTGTTAGGTGTACCAGAAGCAAAATTTTGCTTAAATCATTCAAATGTTTATGTTTCTTAGATCATACTAGAGTGGTATACTGTCCCACAGATCTTTAAGACAGCATGCTCAAAAGATCTTTTCCTTCTTAGGCTCGAAATCACCAGAAACCACAAAGACTGACCACTATTTAGCGACCTGTCTCTCCTGTGCGCTTGCGAATCCAGAAAACTACGCAACCTGCCGTCAGATGCTTGTAACCCGTCAAGTACTGTCACACCTTTGTCAAAGTCAACTGGCTGAAAATTGTTGTTTCAAAGCAGTGTGAGCTGCCTTGAGACCTGTGCTACCAGTCCACCAGAGCCTTACAACAGCCAGACGTTGAAATATCCTGCAATAGGGTGGATGTAAATTTGAAGGGACCAAGAGGCTTATTTGAGCTGAAGTAGTTTAATTCCGTTTGATGTGCGTGCATTCCCGTCTTCACGCCAACACCAGCTACACACAGTAACACAGACACATGCACATAAGTTAAGTCGTTAATTTCCTTTCCAGTTAAATGTCATATTTATTTACCAATTTTGTTTACTTGGGAGCTATTGTTTTTCTGACTACCTTCTTCAAATCCCTAGTTCTTATGTAGTTAATGTAGCCATGTCTTCAGCGTATCTATCCATGCTGTCTAATGTTCCCGGTGCAAATCCATTAGTTACCAGGTGCCCCTGTCAAGCATTTTTTAATGTAACATTTAATTTTACACCAGGCACTGCTAGCATCACGCCCAATATAGGTGTCACCTTTCTTCTGGATTCATAACCTTTGAATTAACAGACCTGAACAGCCCTTTAGCATTTCAAATGGTGTTGCAAGCTGTCCTGCTGCCACCACCCTCTGTTCTTCGCATGGGTCTCAATGTGCTCAGTCACTGAGATGATTCTCTGCCACAGGGACGCCTGGAGCTATGTGCGACAATTCGCTATGAGGCCCTTCAGCTTTCGTTAATGGACAGTTGCAAATATTACTCCACATATATCTGTCATTCTCTATTTGCATCTACTCTCTCTTTACTGTCGGCATTGTTGGCTTCTATACTCAAACACATTAGTGTACCAAAAGAACACAGGGTTTGTGAACTAAATCTGAAAATGCATCAAGTATTGCCTTTGAAACATTCTTGGTAGGAGTGAAGGGCAGCCTGTTCACTCTCTATTTGAAAAACACTTTTGCGTTCTAAATTTATGGTTCAATATTCCCATTATATTTTAGATTCTCCTTTTTGCCTCACGCTTCAGCCCCTAACTATAAGTTACATTTTATTATTTCTTACATGCTTTTATTTATTTGTTTTGCTTTTGTTCAAAACATTTTAACAATGACAAAATCAGGTGGCAATTATGTTGTACGAAACACTCTACAATATAGCAGAAGCGAGAATGCTATCTGATAGAGATGCCTACAAAAACCACTCCTTCAATTCCATAAGGTATATTTATCAATCTGAGGGGTCTGTTATTCTGTTCTCTTTTCTTCTGGTTTCTGGCAGAACCTTTGTTTCTTGCTCATGCCTTATTTGTCCCATTTCGAGTCATTGTCTTGTGTTGTATTTTCATCTGATTCATTTATCTGACCCTTTTACTCAATCCCTTGGGAACTCCTGCCCCTTGCATGCACAGACACCATTTTTGTCATGTTTTTTAGTTATGTTATTTCTGTTGCTTACGTGTTGATTTGTTTTCCCCAAAAAAATCACACTGGAGCTTTCATAAGAAAATAGCTAGATTTCGCCCCGAATGTAAGGAAGTTGGGCAGGTGGTATCCTGATAGTTCCTTCTTCACTCCCACTTGTGTCATTTTTTTTTTTTTTTTTGTATTCTGTTTTTGGGTTGGAACAGAAAGACAAGAATAAAGACAATAGGGATTTACCATCAATCACAGGTACATCTTTAAATTGATGATTTATCTCTCGGAATGAGAGGAGGAAACGTTGCAAGGAGGTCTTACAAAATTTGCATAAAGAACTCGAGTGAATTGTTTTTCGATTATTTTTTTGAATTAAGGAACAATAGTGTAAATATGCAAGACATGGAGGCAGCAATACAAAGCACAACACTGCCTCGCCCCAGCTTGCAGAAGTCTGAATATTAAGGTCACTGCCTCTGGGGCCATTTATACGAGAGTCAAATCCATTTGAATAAACCCACTTGAGTAATGCACACCCGTGAACTTCTGAATCTATGTATAAAACAATACATACTTTTATGACACTCTTGGACCACTTTTGACAGATATGTTATTCCCACGATCACAAACAGGTGTGCAAAAGGAATTTTTCATGTTTTTCCTACTGGCTCAAGAGAATAGTATAAAATGTATCATGTTTTCTGCACTTATTTTCAAGAGATTTCACGTATTGAGGAGAAAATCATCAAAATGACCGTATATGATATGTAAGGGCTGTTGATCATAATCATATTCCTGTCACTTTATATTGCCTCCATTAAAATTTCACTACTTTTGTCTGTACATAGCAAATGGTTCGATGTTTTTGTGTCATATAGCCTAAATGCACTTAGTGTTTCTAGAGTGTATCTATTTCCCGAGGAGAAACATTGTAACATAATTGGCCAATAAAGATGATTATTATTACATGATTATCAGCACATAATCACACCAACAAACAGTTCGTTGCCTCTATTTAGGCAATTATTCTTACCATAACAGCAATGAAAAAAAATGCTTTTGCTCCCCCCTTTTCTGCTTATGAGAAAATACAGGAAAAAAATGCATGGCATACTCAAAATGGTTCCATCCGTTTGTCCCAAAGCCAGAAAACACACACAAAAAAACCTCAACTCTATAACAAATCCTAGTAGACCTCATCGTAGTAGTACAAATATTCAGGTCATTAAATTCCTCTACACCCTTGACTCTCAAATCAGAGACAGAAATTTGGATCTGGCCCAAGTTGCAGTTTTATATGGCTCTACGGTCGGTTGATGTTAAATGAAGGGATGATCTTTTATTCCCACAAGTAGCTGTCACATCTATATTGAGTATTACAGTGGCTTCTAATGTGATTTTCATGACTATAATGAGTTAAGAAAATATCTTGTTCAGATGTTCGAGAAGTTGTTTTTTTTATCTTTCTCAGAACCATTATGTCTCATGGTGCCAAGAGTGTGGATGTATTAATAGAAGTTTCATTAAAAGCGGCTGCGAAGATGCTTATTGGTACTCTCATTGGCCAATCTACCCGTGGGTCTGTCTGAAGCCCCCGTGTCATGTGTGCCATGACACTAAACATTTTCTCTTGTCTGAAGCACATGAAACAAGGCGTATTATTTTAGTTTTTGATGAATACTTTTCAAAACCCTGCGATGGACTAAATCCATGAGAGGCAAACCATGGAACAACAAGGGATCAATGTACTCTTCTGAAAAGCATCATAATTTTATAGTTATACATGCTCATTACGTTATGTTGAGAGAGAAAGTCCCCTTATAGTAGATGATGAGATAAGGGAATATGAAAAATCTCTGCACACATTGATTGTAATGCTTCCATATTTGAAATGGCAGATTCCGTGCCACAGCTGTTGCACATCAGATGTAATTTACCTTTAGGATATTACATTGTAAAAGCCTTCACTGAAGATTCCCAACTATTTTTTGCTTGCTTATTTCTTTGAAAAAGTAAAGAATCGGGTAACTTTTGAAATGTAATTACCACAACTAAATTGGCTTTTCTTTGTGCTCACGCTTGCTTATAATGGGCCCAAGGTACCAAAAGATATGTTTACGCATTTCCATTGGAAACTAACAGAAGCTGAAATATTAGTAATTGGTGGATTTTAAAGAAATGTGATAAGTTCAGATATTTTCTTGTAGCTGTTGTTAATGCATGTGTGGGTGCAACTCACAGTATGAGAGGAACACTTCCATGATGTAATGCGCACTACACGGCGTTTTCGCTATCCGTTTCCCATGTCGACAATGGCTAATTAAAACAGTTTAGGAAAGCATTTTCATTCTTGCCAAACTGGTGAGGGATTATTTTCCATATGGAAGTTGCCCCGTGTCAAGAGCCATCAATTTGAGTCTGAAATCTCCCATAAGTACTTCCAACGCCCCCAAAATGTTTCACACCCCAGCTCTCACATTTGATTGGATAGGGTATAATCAACACAACAACTTTCAATTAGTGCTGTCAATATAACAATCAAGGCGTTAACTCATATTCCCTTTGACACCATTTATTTTTAACATTCAGATGGCAAAGACAGTCTTTGTGCTCATCAAGTTTGTTTTACAGAAATATGTCAATAATAACTCATTGCTGCCATTGATGGCGCTAGATGTCCAATCCCGTTTTGACGGAGAGAGAGGCTGTCTGTGATCATTCTCCCACTCAAATCGGAATGGATGTCTATTTATTCATTCATTTTCTAAACCACTTAACCTCACTAAGGGGGTGCTGGAGCCTATTCCAGCTAACTATGGGCACCAACCAGGTGAGACCCTGTTTCGGTGGCTAGCCAATTGCAGGACACTTGGAGACTGACAACCATTCACGCTGACACTCATACTTAGGGATAATTTAGAGTGTTCACACAGCTTACCTTGCATGTTTTGGGGGTGTGGGAGGAAACCGGAGTAACCGGAGAATACCCACCTGAGCCCAGGGAGAACAAGCATACTCCACACAGTGCGGACCTGATCGACTGTGATCGCACCCTCGACCCCAGAACTGTGAGGCCGACGCGCTAATCACTCTCCCACAGAGCTGCCCTGGAATTGACGCCTCATACAACATGAACATTTACAGCTAGTATGCCAGGTAAAAGAATTAGCGGTCTAACGTTGTCAACTGCAGGCAATAAGTTACTGTAACACATTGGAAAAATAGCTCAGATAACATAATAGATAGATGGGAGGTACAAAAACCTGTGAGAATGGATTAAAACCTTGGAGCACTCGATAGCACTGTAGGAAATCATACACAGTAGTGTTCTCAGCTGCATGGATGGGTTACTGCAGGAATCACACTGATATTTATAAACCAGGTAAAAAAAGAAGAAGCGAAAAACAAAGAAATACTGAGTGTACCACAGCATGTTATTGTTAAGATCAGATGAGCATTGTTGTCACTACTGATTTTATTATTCCGCATTCATGTGAATGTGTGTACCTTTTTTTGTTTTGCTTTAGGAGCCAGTGCTTCACAAAATCTAAGGTGTATTTGTAACGGGAATAATACTGACAAGAGGACTAAAGTCTAAACATTCTTGATATGTATTAACGAGTAGACAGCAGAAATTCCATCATGATAGTGATGATGCTAATGATAATTTTGTACCTCTGCCACATGTTTCTATGTATTTTTATTGTTTGCTTTGTATGCAATAATTTGATTTGGGAATAAAGCAATACATATAGCGAGCTTCTTTCACAACCTCCAAATAACTCGCACATTTTAGAATTATTATAGGAAACACACAGGTGCTAAATTGTTAACTGGTTTATTTTTAACTTCAATATTCACACAAACATTTTCCTGGGCACATGAATTGGCTACCAGTAAGATCCATGCCATTATTATACTGTGTTCCCCCGCTACTTCGCGGTTTAACTACCGCGGACTCGGAGCTTCGTGGATTTTTTGGGGATTTTTTTTTTTTTGTAAATACAAATATCACATTGAGACAACATATTTTACAGGTTTTTTTTGTTATAACATGAATTTCACGCTCTCTACCCGTATTCTATGTGGTGTACTGTACACGGGGGGAAAAAATAATAATTTGGGAATTAAATTCATATTAAGCATTTTTAAAGGGGAATCCCTACTTCGCGGAAATTCACTTATCGCGGGTGGACCCGGTCCCCATTAACCGCGATAACCGGGGGAACACTGTACTCCATGTCACGGATGCCCTCATTTAATTTGCATGTCAAAATTGGTGTATGTACAATTGGATAAATCTGTGGGTGATATGTGAATGAAAACTGACATTGTAAAGCCTGGGTTTCTATTGATTGGTGCATCTATGTAAGCTAAAACTGATTATCTACGGTGAAATTTGCTTATGGCATCCCAGCATCCTCTCTCGATATACAGTAACTTAATCTGAGATACAAATTGCAAAGCTGCCTGCTGAAAAGAATGAAATTGTGGGAAGTACTGAAATGAGAAAAATGTAATAGATAGTATATCGGTGGTCTCTGGGGAATCATGGTAAATCCTGTCAATGTGTTCCTAACATTTACCCCAAAATGTTCACTTTCAATTGTTGTTTACAGGCAAAGAGAAACAGAATACTTTGTTATTGAGTTGTTTTTTTGACTAGGCCAGTATAGTCAGAAGACGCAGTGGAAAACAATAGTGCTTTGAGGTAGTATTTTTTTTTAGATATTCTTTGTCACTTGACAATTTAAAAAAAAATGACATGTGAATTGAAACTTACTTTAAATGTACTATAAGGTGGCAGTGATGTTAACTTGACAGACAGTGAAAACAGAAAAGTGCTATTTTTTTTACTACACCCAGTTAGTTTACTGTCAAACTTAATATAGACATTTGAAAGAATGAGAGGGATTCTGCTATTTTAATGTTAACACTAATTAACGCCAATCCCAAACCTTCAATGCAATGGTGCAGGAAAACATGTAGAAAGACAATAAGACAGTTCTCAGTTACATATTGTTCATCATCCACAAAGAACAAAAAAATAGTGCTAATGCCTTAGTGATGAACTAAGAGGAATTGATGCATCTGAATGAACAGCAGAGCCATTTTTTTTGCCTTACTGTCACCAGACGGCCATGTCAGGCATAACAGAAAAGCAGCACAATCAATGGCCAATCAATTGATGCCGTGGAAAAAAATGGTTTCCTCTGTTATAATTTTATTTAATGGTTTTATTAGTATAAGTTGTTATGAAAACAAAGGTAAGGAGCTATTTCCTTCATCATTCATTCAGATACACATCAGACTGATGTTTTTTTGATTTTGTTTTTAGTAGGAGGGCTGGATGACATACATTTTAGTCGGAAAGAGTGATTTGTGTTAGTGTTTTGGGTTTCCAGCATTATTAGGCCATGAATTAAACTCCTATTTCAAAGCACAACTGCAGTACAGTCCATGTACATGATCTTGAGAAAATGATACTATTATCAATATCGAATGTGATTATTGTAAAACACTCAAGGTTGAATGGATATCTTGACGATGTAGATCACCTCAACAATCATTTGTCTTTAATAGTGCAACGCTCATTAGAGGTAAATTCATATCTTGTATTATGTTTTTATTAGAATTACAAGAAAAAGCATGAAAAATCAAGCTTGTTTGTAATTTAAAACATGGCAGAAGGTTATTAGGGGCCAAAAGTGTGGCTAGTGCTTCATATGTTGGATTCTGCCCTTTTCTGGAAGATGTTAGAAAAGAACAAACGGAGTGATGGAGTATGAGAGTGATCTATGGGTGCACTGTAGAATCTACATAATTAAAGTGATGCTCTACATCAGTGGTCCCCGACCAGCGGCCTGTGGACCGGTACTGGTCGTGAGCAACCTGGTGCCGGTGTGTCAGTATAATAAATATTTAGGTTGTAAAACGTTTTAATAAAAAAAAATAATAATTGCTATTATACTTGTTATTTTGGTTTGTCTGTTTTTGCCGTCGTGGACGTTGTTCATGAACCAACCCCAACCCACACAATTTCGTCTTAAGTTGTCGCCCTTCCCATTAGCCGGTCTACGAGAAAATAGAAAGAGTTTTACCGGTCAACGGTCAAAAAAAGGTTGCAGACTGTTCTACAGTGTAAAATCATCACTTTAGAAATGTGCTGCAGAAAACAGTTTCAAGGAAAAGGTCTTTATAATTTCAGGTGTATTGGCTAGTTCAAACTCCAAAACTGGCCCAGTTGAAGTCTCACATATTGCAAGCATACTGTAGTAATTACAGCACATATCAACATCTCAGTCCCAACATTGAAATGGAAATGCATGCCGAATTGAGATCTATAGAGCCACATGATAGTATAGATAAACAAAGTTAACTTTACTGCTTTGAGGACCCATGATTCCACTCATGATTCAACACTTATGTTATAATGTGCACGCTGCATTTCACCAAAATAAGAGAGGATGGCTCCAGCTTCTCCATTATGCTGAGCAATCTATAAGATAGGGGACGAGGGGAATGAAACCCTCCAGCAACCTTATCGGGTCGTTTGAATGCTTAAATGCACACAAGCTTTTCCACTTGATCTTAAATCTCACAAATGACATAGCTAGCGCCATTATGGGGAGGGAAAGGTGTTTTTTTTTCTTAGGAAATGGGTGCATCTAAAAGCCAGAAAGGGAAATGTCCAGTAGTTTGAAACTTGACATTGTCTTTAAAGTTGTAAGGCCTTGAACTGATCCATGATTTGATTGTTTACAACTCTGCCCTCACATGCCATTGAAAATTGGCCCCTCTTAATCTGTCACCAACAGCTTTGTAATGTTCCACAGTAGTAGCAATACTTTTTAATTGGGTTGCATAAATGTCACACACGGAAGCAATTAAAATGAAACAGAATCACTTACAGTATGTAGACTTGGTGAATGAACCAGGCCAATTATCACTCCATTAAGAGTGTAATGATTTTTTTTGTAGACGGAAAATTATTTAGTGAGGCGATTGATACCATCAGATTTATCATTTCCACCCCAACTACTATTAATCGTCCACAAATCTATCCATGTTTTCCCCACTCAGCACCCTAAGCAAGAAAACCTCAACTTCCATCTCCCCAATCACCTCGAGCAGCTCTTTCAAGGGCATTCTAAGGTGTTCACAGGCCAGCCGAGAAACATAGCGATCTATTTACGTGACCAGCACAGCATGGGTCAGGCTGGTTGTTGGTAATTTTGCAACGTGCGCATGACGGCTTGTTGTTGCTTGTCTATGTTCCCTTCCAGTCTTCTCTCATTCATTAAGTGGATCTCAAAATACTCTTCCATGTCCAAGGAGGGTAGGCTACTTTTTTTCTACATGAGAACGATCAAAAATACTCAGTCTTAGACTATCCCTGACTGACTAGAGAGACATATATTCATGTTCCTCACCAACAAAAGAATTCCGATGCTCACTTTTTCTCCTGTGAAATATTCTCTAAAGACCCGATAACACTTTTATTGTGCTCCTCAATTTGGGAATTGGGAATACATTTGGCATACTAGAGCTGGAATCACATTTTTTTTTTTATTCTCAAAGCATGACTGACAAATATGTTGTCTTTTATGAGGTATATTCGATGTGGGCTTTCACCAATATACTTTAGCTAGTTAATCACTTTAGGGGTTTGTCTTCCTCACCCTATTTTGGAAAATATTATGTCAGAGGAATGAGATTATTGATGCTTTTTGTGACTCGGCCAGCTCTTATGCTATCATTCCTACTGGGACTGTCCTAAAGCAATATATGCGTACAAATTTTATTTAATTTTATATTTAGTGGTAAATATTTTATCTTTGCCAAGCGTTGAACACAAATAAGCACCAGGAGTAGGGTAAATAATTGTGTTTTTAGGAATGATCTATACTACCATCATTAGCCACAATATAATGAATTTAAGAATCGGCATTGAGACTGAAGAGCTTTCATTGGCTTTCAATCACATCAATATTTGCTAGTAGGAAAAGTCATGAGTACTTATGGGGGTCACTACAACTTGGAGGTAAAGGAAATACCCTGTTTGAGCACACTTGCAGTGAAAATCCCTGCTAGGCTTCCAGTTCATGTTTCAAAAAATGTTGACTTTGGATTGTCCCTCTTTGTATCTCAATTACAAGCAGTACCACAGTCACATGGAGACGGTAGAGCTTTGTTGAACTGGAATACCTGCTCAAGCAATGTGTACAGATTGGTTGTGACTATGCACTGGACATCATCGCATGTTTTAATATCCTCATACTCTTTCTACTGCGAGAACATTCTGATACATAAGAGGTCATGGCAAAGCTATCCACAAGACAACTCCCTAATAAGCATCACCTCATCAAGTCTGGATTGTAGTACGCTCCTTCCAATTTACAAGTTTATTTTATAGCAGTTGAGGTTTAATGTTAATTGTACGGAACAAGACAATAGTGGCTGTAAGGCATTGAAAACAACATTGACTACAGTAAATAAATGATATTAAGCAAAGTCCCCCTAAATAAAAATGTGTACATACTATAAACAGCAAAGATTAAAGCAGTTCAATTTATGTAACCTATTATTGGGTGAAGTTTAAGTCACTTCTAAGTGTTTATTGTAAACACAAACTCAATTAAAGGTACAAAAAAAGGTGTGTGCCTACCTTAATGAGCGGGTGTGCTGGCAAGGGGTCATTGGTATTTCAAGTCCAGAGCGCACGCATCAAACCTTCTACCTTGAGTGGCAGTAAAGGAAGCAGATGTGCAGGCATAGTGCAATCTGTAGACTCTGTATGTGCAGTCACTGGGCAAAGTGGGTTGTGTACAGAGCTGCAGAATCCACCCGCCGACAGCAAGCAGCAGCAGCCGCCCTAGGCTGCACTCAGTTCGGGGAGATCCAGAAGGCAGAGACGGGGGCTGCTGCTGCTCTCCCTCCACGCTGTGGCTTGCTCTGACTCTACCAATCTCTGGTGCTTTCTCTTCTCCCCCCTCTCTACTTAAAGCGCTTTCTTGTACACACATGGATTCTCCACACGGCATCTATCTCCCTCTCCACCCTATCTCTCTTTCTGGTTCTCACACGGAACACACAACTCTTACCAATGGTTGTTTCCATAATGCAGATTGCCTTTCAATGGGTTTCAATATCACAACATAAGTTTATAGATTCAGATGTCTTTTTTTTTCAACAATACTATGGCCTTTCCAACCGGAAAAGGATAGAGGGGACCTTCTCGCATGAGGGTTTCTGCAGGGTGGGTGAGGGTGACACGGGTGACACAGCTTTACTTTGAAGTGCAAGTGAAATGTCATGGTTAATGTTGGCTAGTGAGCCTAGATGGTTGCCACTGGCTAAGGCACACTGTGCATGTGCCTATATTCACATTTGCCAAGTTTAATTCCAATGCAATTTTTGAAAACTCCAAAGCAGCTCACTGAAAAGGGCAGGCATTAAAAAAATTGAATTAAAAAATAATAAAACAGAAACAAAAGACTCTGCGGTTGATTCTAAGCTGCAAGGAGTAAACAATCATGTGACCTTTAAGAGCAAAATATACTTCAAGTGCACAGTGTTAAAATGTAAACAACAAATCATTTGTGTCCTTGAATGCATGATAATTCTGAGTCACATTTCTGTTCTCTGTGCACGTACACTCAAGCGTAAAATGCTTGACATGTGTGTTTCGTGACAGCACAAACCAGTACACGTGTTAAGTTTTGTTTTGTAGAATGATAGCAGAATACTACACTAGTAGTCTATGCTGAAATGCGTAAAGGGTGGGTGTGTCCTTGCACATGATGTAAGTCACAATTTCATGGACATAAGGCCACGCTATTACAATGCAGCCAAAGAAGGGTTTACTTTCAGAGCTTTGGTTTCTTTCATTCATTAGTATTTCAACTGCATATGTTGAACTGTCTAATCATTGTAGAAATGGCTTTATTTACAACTTGACTGTTTATCTTTTATATGAATGTATTAATACAGAGGAATTCAGCTCATTCGGTTGTAGGGTTAGATGTAGGTTATTATTGCCCATTCCCTTGTTAAATCTTTTCAACCAGATTCTCTTCATCTCGCCATTAAATCTTCATGCACGCATTACCTTCTTGCTGAGCAAACCAGTTTTTCCCTTCTGTTAGGCTGCTAGGCAGTCTTATGAAAGATACTTGAGAAAATCTGCTAATTGGCGCAAATGCGTTGGAGGAACTCATGCCTATTCTCACCCCACTCAACGGTCTTTATCCAAAAGCACATGGTCCGCCAGTCCACAAACAAACTGCCAAAACGGTCACACTATTGATTTGGAAATTGACATTTCGAGAAAAAACATTTAAGAAATGCATTGGTTGTCTAAATCTAAAACTTGACAGGTGATGGATGACTCAACAAGGCATTTGGCTGAGCAGTTGTAATTATTTTTTGTTTAATTGTATTTTTCCCACCTCTTGTCCTTGTGTTAAAATGATTATTAATAATGCTTTGCATAGTTCATGGCAGGTGAAAGACACTTGACTCTTTTAACCCAATTGTTCTTCTTACCCTTTCTGTATAAAAGCCTGTCACTGTACGTGAACAGCCTATAACAATAATAAAAATCTTCCTATCTATTCTCACTCTGCCCTACCATTTTGTTGATTCTTTTTGCTTTCACTGCAGCATCTGCTCCTGCTTTGGATGAATGGTTTTCTGCTAACTTGAGTGCCTCTGAGCTTGCATGAACCCAATTTTGTGCGCGTCTTAAGTATGTTTTTGAAAATTCTATACTGCCTTAATAAATACAAACAGATATAGATCATAAATCTGTTGAGATCAAACTTGTGATATAGTCTCTGCAAGGGAAAATGACATTTTTTCCACTTTTGAAGAAAGTACAACACATTTTATAATCCTCTGTCAGAAGTCCCCCTCCACTCACACACCCCCAATTTTAGTTTGTCATGTACCTTAGATCGATAAAATCTCTCAAGCTCTTTTGTTCACTCAATTAATTTGTTAGCAAATTAGTTGTTAAGAGGCACACCATTAATTATGAACAACAAGAAATGCTTTTGTCTAAATAGGTGATACCGATCATTTATACAAGAAACAGGTTTTAGCAATTGTGCACGAAATATGGCTATAGTGGTTCAAGTTTTGTAAGTTTTCTATTCACCCAGACATATTCATGTGAAAAATATGAAATATTATGTTCGACACAGTGCACAATCACATTCTTAGTAGTCACACTATACATGTAAGCCAGTAATGTTTGCCAAACAACAGCATAGCTGTAATCAAATGTCTGGTCAAGATATACTGACACAATAATAATCATAATTTTTAATGTTCATGGTCATGGATAGTATTTACTTGTTTGGGTTCTCAGGCTTTTTCTTTATTTTGTATCTTTGAGCTTTGTGAAGAGGAATCCAACTGAGACAGACCATGCTGCTCACACAGCCCTCCAGCTATCTCTGCCATGCCTTACAAGCAAATGTGACCATAAAAACAAAGAAGTCCCAGTCTTTTTACTTAAAAAAACAGATTCACAAATGCACAATGACAGACAGAGCCAAGTTGTTATGTGTTTTGTGTATGCAAGCAAAATATACCCAAGAATGCAACAAGGTCAGACTCTGCTCTCCATTGTCTTGTTTGGAGAGTAAAGCTTGTCAACGTCATTTGGCATTTTTCAAAGTGCCCTGAACAGCAGAGCCATTACCTCAGGGTGCCCGCAGGGCGTAACTTATTAGATTAATCATCAGATCTACATGCCCTGAGAGGGATAAGTCATGAGTAGCATGCAAATCAAACCCTAGCCTGAGGATGATGTAGGCAGTCCAGTGAGATTGTAGTCATTTTGCAATATGGCCTGATAAAATGTATGTATCACAGTGCCTTTAGCATACCTATTAAAACTCATCTGTTTTTATTTGACCCGTGAATCCACTTTTAAGGGACAAAATGTGTTGTCTGTCGCCAAATCCCAATCAAGGAGGTGATAGTACTTTCACCTGCTATGCAAACACTAATGAACAACCTTGCCGGCATATATGGAATATCAGCCTCCTATCTTTCTATAATATGTAATTATGGCTTCACAGTGAACGGTATGCACCATCAAGGTCAAAGCTTCATCAATGCCTTTAAACATATGCATTTAGGAGAACTTAATGTACTTACCACAGCCTTATGTGATGAGCTCTTGATTAAACATTCACCCTTTTCCAATGATATTCATCCTAGAAGGGGCCTGCTTTAAGCTTTCGGCTCAATTATATTTTAGATATGCTAAAACAGTTAAATTCATATTCTGGCTTCCTAGAAAGTGTGCCAGTGTCCCAAGGAGGGTACAGTCATCCCTTTCATATATGATCAAATATTCTTATTTTGTTCGAAAGTACTGCATTTTATCATATGTGGAATAGTGTGCAATTCAGATCAAATGAGATGCTTATGTAAGAATTGTTTTTGATCTAAAATGCACAGTACATTGATCAATACGCTGGCGGACTTGGTGCCTCTTGTCAAACAGCCCAGTTGGACTCGTATAAAAGATACATTTACAGTGCAAGCTGTGCTGAGGCTCGGTCATTTCAAGACAACAGTAATCGGGCCAAATGGGAAGTAGCCTACCAAAGTAAAATCATTGGCATCGCTAAACAGTGTTGGAATCGTTTCTGTTGATGTAAGTCATGTCCAATGTAATTTATCAAGTATTGCTATAACGCCGCCTGGCTGTAAAATGATCCAATCATAACCTTTACTGAACAAATTAGTGTTCAGGGGCCACAATTAGGCAGATGGTGAACCATATATATCCATATCTGCATTCACCAAAGGTAGTTTACCTTCTATACAAAGTCAGCATTTATAGGCTGCAACTCACTTGTGACACAAAATCTGATAACCAGTATAAAAATTGCTAGAAACTTGATGATTAATCAAGTCTTCATTTGTGCAAATTACTGAGAACCCTTGACCTAATAAAAAAAAATGACTCGCTTTAAAATTTAGATGACCGTTATGGAAATTTTGGATTGTACTCCAGATGTAAGATTTTATGAATAATGGAATTCATCATTCACTCATTTTCTGAACCGGTTATCCCCACAAGAGTCCCAGGGGATGCTGGATAGCTACAGGCACCCCTATGGGTCATTTTTTTGTGTTTAACCAGCCTACCTTGCATGTTTTTGGCATGTAGGGTGGAAGGGGGGCACCTGGAGAAAACCCACACAGCCTCCCATTCTTAAACCTATTTTTAAAGATTTGTCCAATTTTTCCCAAAACTATGAGCCGATTCCTGAAAATGATAAGGTCAAAAATTTCCACACAGCTGATTGTGCAGAACATTTCAGAACAGTACAGAAAAGGTGACGAAAAGCATATTCTTCTATCAACTTTTGAACACTCCTTTCATGCAAGAATTTTGCTTTCAGTCTACACCAAGGCCACTTTGTAGACATGGCACTCAGTAAGTTTGCATAAAAATCCCACACAAGAAGCTTATCTGCTCAGACCACTGAAAGTAAGTGATTAATACCTAAGTAAAGTTTCTGTTTTAATTTTTTACAGCATGACAAAGTGACCTTTGGGTGCAAATAAAAGGAGAAAAAAAATCTTCTGTGCGTATGGTTTATGGAGTTTCAAGATAGTGGTGAAGGTTGTTGCCAAAAGTCAGATAATCACACCTTTCGTCTCGTGTATTTTTGAATAAATATAAGGAACTTGACAAAGACAAGATAATGAAATCAAGGCTGACAACAACAAAAGTGGGCCAGGTTGAAAAAAAGTGCCCCTTTTAAGAATTATGGGACGGGATTCTAGGTGCTAAGCCCAGGTTTCACCTTACGCAGATGACAAGGAGGGGTTAGTAAACAATGGCAGTGTAGGTAAATAATGTCACTGTCTGTTATTCTGGTAAACTGCACTACATGTCTTCTTTGTCACAGTAACCTGTCAGATGGGTCAATAATGTGGCCCATTCTGAACTGGCCCATTTCCGATTTGGTTACTTGCTAAAATAAATGTGACCTGCCAGCCCTATAAATTGAATATTAAGATGAAATACATTGGAATGAGATATGCCTGCAGTCTCAAGGCAGCCTAACTTTCAGTCTTCGGTCTGAGTTTGCGGGCTTGTGTGTGTCATCCAATTACAGGGCCAGCCCCAGTCAGGTGGAATGACGGCAGGTGTCATCAATCATCATCACCTACATACTTAAGCCAGCCGGAGGTCCGCCATGTTGGTAAATTGTTTCTTTCAGTTCACTGTTAGTGCTTCCTCGCGTTTTTGAGAAGTGTCTTTGCCTATCTGATCTCCAACCTCTTGCTTCTTTGTCCCCCGATACCTTTTACCTTTGCTCACCTCCATGGTTACCTCCATTAGACTTGATACTTACTATATTTTGGACAATTTCACGTTACAATTGGTGTTAGCACTCTAATAATTTCAATAAGTTTGTATTGGAAGGATGAGCTTTCATAAGAAATATAGTACCCATAACACAGTTCGTTTTGCAAGACTTTACCACATGAGACCAGATTAAAGATTACAATCGTGCTTTGTGCAAGAGACAACACAGACTAGGCAGATCTGTGGTGCTTCTAGGTTGAAACACTAGTAAAAAGCAAAAAAGGGAGGAGGAAAAAGGAAGCCAAGATAAGTGGTCATCAGATAATCAATTTTTCGCTTGTCAAACTCTACAAGACAGTGTGTATGTTGCTTATTCCAGGAATCTGCTGTTAAAGACCAAAAAGATGGAAGGAAAATCAATAATAAAATCAAGAGATGACTGAGCAGGTTATCTTTCTCCTGCTCTGCTGTGAGAAACCAGGGAAAATTACTTATCAACAAATCACAAGTCAGACCTGAGATAGAACATTGTACACTCTGTAAAAACACAGGATTTCATCATATACAACACGATCATTGCATTTCTGTTCTTTAGTTGTCTTTTAAGATGAGAAAGTGGGAACCTGAAATATAATGCAGGGATGTTAAGACACCACTACATGTTTTGGTTATGGTTACCGACGTGTGGGCGAGATGAAGAACTCTGCATTATTGAAACCACTCAAAAAACACCATTACAGTAAACTATGTAACATATATATATCCATGGACTGGATGCATCAAACACTAATCCGGAAAGACTTAAATATCCTCTTTGCAGCAGAAAAATCAGGCTGGTGTGCTTTTTCAATCTTACTCACAGCCAGAAACACTCAGAAAAGGAAGTGGGAAGGCCAATTTTGTGCCCTTGAGTGGCCTGAAGAGGCAATCTGTTCTCAGCAAAGGTACAACTTTCAGATACACTTGCTCCTGTGTAATGCTTTCTATTAACAGTGATTTGTGTACACAACATTTTCAATAGCAGGTGGTCAATGTAATTTGTCAACATAAGGAGAGAGGCCAAAATTAGACTACTACATTTCATCTGTATGCAGACATAGACGGGTATAGGAAGCATGAAATCCTTTATGGTATGAAAGTATGGATTCTTTTCTTGCAATGTATCCTTTGTTTTAATCCTTTTCCCAGTACAATTCAGTCTTGTTTCCTTTGTGTGTTTAAAGGAGAATTGTTTCAGCTATTTTAATCATACTTCTAATTAATTAAAAGGATATTGCATTATGCATAAAGATAATATAAATGTCTAAAATGGTCTATTCATCATTTATCATTATCGACAGAAGAGGTTATTCCATAAAGTATACAATCCGATTGTCAAATACAGCAAATGTCGGGCAACTAATTAAAATAAGAAATACTTTAATATTAATTTTAATATCCTATATATGCCTGAAGTCTAAGAATGGTTGCTATTGCAGAATACAAATGTGTTTACATGGCAGATTTTTTTTTAATCAAAACATTATGCTTCGGGCCATTTCCTATTGTAATCACTTTCAGAGCATTTACAATAGTATGCTAGTGTTACGAATAACATTAATTTGTCTGATCTTTCACAATTGCTGCATGGAAACCAGATCGTGTCCATTGATTATGCAATAAAGAGGTGGCGCAGAATAACATTTTTGACGTTGAAGTTCAACTTTTTTTTGTTCCCTTGTATTTTTGTCCTCTACGTGATTGCATTTGCCACTCTAGACTATAACATAATGAGGCAGTGCTCCATTTTGTCACTCCATAGTCAAACAGAACATGACGAGTTGTTGTTGTTGTTGTTGTGTTTTTGTTTTTCAGAAGCATTAGCCTTGTTCCAAATGTCAAATTTGAACATTGCTTCATTGTATTTTTAGACACTGTCAACTCCACTTTCCTGCCCTTCATTTACGCTCAGATAGCCTCACGCAGATTGCCTGGCCACAACTTGGATCGGCACATGGGATCATGCATGGGAGTTCAAGCATGTGTGAGTGTCATTGATATAAATGAATTGAAAATATGAGCAATGTAGCAGTGAGTTGGCCGACTACAGGTCATGGTGAAAGTTTTGATTAATGTGTTCCTTAAAACCAATGGCCTTCTCGCTCAGTGAAGAGGTCATAGAACCAGTGTGACCTAGTGCGTAGTGGGGGTGGGGGGTTTAATGGGGATGTGGCGGTTTCAGCACGTCACTCATATTCACTGACAACTGTCAAGCAGATTATTATTTTGAAACAAGGTTGTTAATAAATTAATCTAATAAATACATGTTTTATTTTGAATGGGGATGATATCAATGGTATGCATGTTAAATCCAGTAGACAACATTTATAAATTGAGTCATCTGGAACTGCACAATTTTTGGCTCAGGGAGCTTAAAGAGGGTCTTTAAAATCCAATTTAGTTTCTAGGATGTAATTGTCTCATTCCACATGAAGATATGACTTTACTGCCACATTGTCATAGCACTATTGTTAAAAACCTATAGAATGAACTATTAGGTCTTGAAGAGATGAAGTTAAAAAGAGAGATTATGAGAGATAGCATCCATGATTATGATCGATAGAAAACAGCAGTATACATGTTTCAAATCAAATTCAGAATTAGGCTGCTGTTGTTTTCCGCCGTAGAGAGGAACCTCATAAAGCAAAACATTAGGTGCATATATGCACGGTCACACATTTAATAATGCGGATTTTAAAATTAATAGGAAAGAATGTTTTACAACACTTGATACTGTGATTACTCTTGCTCATATAGCAATGCTTCACTACTCTTGAATTTCATATTCAACTCGGTCTTACATCCAGATCATGTAAATCTATGATTGTATCTCTGCCATACTATGGAAGTGTGAAGCATTGATAGCTTTGAACATTCTTACATTATTAACTCTGAATTATTTGCTGTCATGATGATGATGTTACTTGTCAGGTTGTTGCACACACATTGAAGAGCCGTGGATCATTTTTCCATATCTCATATTGATTCCACAGCGTAATTAATTTATGTGACAGTCACTGATGGCAAATGAAATCATGAGAAATGAGCCAGCACATGACTAATATCCATTGATCAACACTGTTTAACGTTGACTGAGAGAGTCATTTTGATAGATCACACACACCTCTTCCTTTAAGAACTTTGTGTGTGGACAGTATGTTATCCAGCAAAATCCACAGGTATATATTTTAATGTAAATACAAAGTGGATGAGAAGGATGTTGCGCTATTTTCTTCACCCTAAACTCGTTGGATTTGGGGTTAATCACCATCAAGAGTTAAAAACGTTATCATGGTAGTTTGGAGTTTGATATTTTTAATATCTTGATGTGAATAGAACCTACACAATCTAATCCAGCCTTAAAAAAGATGCTTTAGCAAAGGTGAAAAGTTATTTTTTCAATATGCCACCAGAAAGCATTTGCGGAAAGAGGATGACTTTAATTAAATGTGCACGTTATTCCATTAGGCATACACCACACTGTCTGTCATTTTGAATGAAATGTGATAATTCAAGCACATATATCAGAATGACTCACAACCTTAACTTCAAAAGGGAGGTCACTCGATTGATAGGAGATGCTTTTTTCCAAAGTGAGAGGAAAGCAGTAGACGCAACATAATGTTTTTCTTTGACATATGAGGCGTTTTGAAAAGCTGTGCAAAGTGGTGGGTAAACTGAAGCATCAATCATAACATTCAACATTTAACATATTTTTTTCTCCATAGTTGAAAATAGACCACTGATACAGTTAGAGTTTAAAAATGTATGATTATATGGGGTAAAAATCCTGCAGTGCCAGATGTATCTTTCTACATGGATTCTACATAGTATATTGGCCACCTTTTCCATCTACTCTTTCTTCGTCGCCTATACGCCTGCATATATTTCCTTCGCTATACTTTCTCATCTCCCACTACCTTTTCACACTCAGTGAGCATACTAATTCAGTGTGCATGGTTATTACCCGCTTCCCCAGTAGGATCCTGTCAGGGAGTCTAATCAATGTGAGGCGCCATTCCCCTGAAAGCAAAACATACACAACACATTCTTGAATTGTGTCAAATACTTGTTTTACAACGCACTGAATATAAATATACATACACTTACCTTCCTCTCTTGCTTAAATTGTATTTTTTACTGTTTCTGCAGAACAAGACCAGCTGTTCTTTGCAGCTGCATTGTAAGCGCAATAAAACATTGAAACATCCTTCTGATATGATACATAGTAAAGATTCCAGATCCATTATTGGGCTAATATTAGCTTTATTGTCAATAAAGCAACCCATATGACTATGAGAACACCACATAAAAGTAAGATTCAAATCTGAGCTGTTGCTTTGTGGCATATGTAATCAAAGATTTCATATTGCTTACCTGTCAATCTGATACCGCCTCAAGTTTACATTGGTGTTCTGGGCACAAAGTAAATAGATAATTACTTCCTCTTGTGTGCCCTTTAGCTTATGACAGGTATAAGCTAATCATATATATATATATATATATATATATATATATATATATATATATATATATATATATATATATATATATATATATATATATATATATATATATATATATATATATATATATATATATATATATATATATATATATATATATATATATATATATATATATATATATATATATATATATATATATATATATATATATATATATATATATATATATATATATATATATATGTATATATGTATTTACCTTATACCTGTCATAATCTGAAGGGCACACAAGAGGAAGTAATTTATGTATATTATGTATATTATATATACATTTTCTTCTTAGGGTAAAAGCACTCTTCATTTCTCAGATCCCTTTGATTCCCCTGCCACCAGTCTTAATAAAAATCCATATTTGAGATGGACTTTTTGCATTGCTTCTAATGAATTCTCTATAGCAAGTTTGTGTTTAATACTTAATGTAAAATCATCTTTCTGGGTTTCTTTAGTACTTTGAATTTAGTTAGTTATTTCCTTTTATTGTAGTTTCAGCCTCATCATGGATAAGAGCTCAGTTGCTGTCATGACCAGTCCTCCATTTATTTTTCACTTTGGATTTCTTGTTGATAAATTTCAATTGTCACTTTGAGTCAGACTCTGTTTGTGAGTCCAATTCCAGCAGCGCCCTTGACATTAACCAATTCTGATTTTATACCTATTTTCTTTTTACTCATTTTCCCCCCTCCTGTTACTGGTATTCCCCCACTGGCCACTTAATCATGCATACACATCAGAGACATATTAAAATTCATCTGTCAGTAAGTATAGAAAAGTTCTAGGTCTCTGGTGTCAAAGAAATTCCCTTTATACTCTGATCAGCAAAACAAGCATTAACAGACTTGACCTTTAAAAACGTAAAAAAACAACGGATTTCCTCATATCGATCTTTCTGGATACCTTTGAAATGGTAAATTAAAATCAATGTTGTTAAGCTTACATAAAACATAGCTTATAGAAAAGGAGGGTCGTACTTCTTCTTTCTGCTATTGAACTCCACTCTTAAGACATTATTACATTTAAAGCATTTTGTTTGCTTAGTTATTTCATAAATCTAAGTTGATGAACACGTCCTCAGTTAGATAAAATGGTTACCCCTATTTTAAGTGGACCGCTGAAGTGTCAAGACCCCTTTCGTCTTGATCTGATCCAATTGCCAGAAAACCTTTAAGCAAGTCTTTGACTTTACATGTGACCATTGTTTAAGCCATTCAATTCAACCATGAACGATTTCATCCTACTTATACCACTGGAAACATAAAACTGTGGTGAGTGAAAGAGCAATTAACTGAGCGCAGTCAGCGGCCCCAATTGGTTTCAAGTGAGTAGCGGCCCTGCAGCGAAGAGATGCAAATGAGATGAGAGATGGACAATTTTCAACACGTTGCAGAAACAACAGAAAAGAATGAAAGGAAAACATGAAAGCTCTGAAGATGATAGAAAAAGGCAAGAACAGAGGAAAATAGAAGCCGAGATGGCAATTAAGATTTAGAATTAAGGATCTAATATAATGGGACTCAATCTTTAGACCATATGTGAACAATGAATAACATGACTTCAAAATAAACATCAGGACAACAGTTTTCCACACGGTGACAACACAGTTAACATTTTAGGAACAATTTTTTTCTGCCCCTTTTGGTCAATTGCACCCAATTATTTGCTTACCTAAGGCAAATGTTGCATTGATGCAAAAATTTAAGGGCGCTGATTGCAAATCTTCCATTTTTGGTGTTTGTGTGTGTGTGTGTAGAAAGGAAAATTTGTCATACGCAGCTGGGTGTAATGACAATTGGGCTTTTGTCGAGTCAATGATGATGACAAAGCCTATGTCCAATTATTATTAGTATTTTTTTTATGTAAGTTTGATTTTTTTACAAATTTGTGTAAAAGTAATTTTTACACAATGCAAAATTATTGCTTAAGTGATAGAATGGAGCTAACAATTAAAGGGACACTTCATGATTTCTATATTCATTCATTTTCAGTACCACTTATCGTTATTCTACAAGGGATCTTAAAATTTGCTTCATATACGAGGCACAACGTATTATAAATCACTGTAGTAGTAGTGCTTGTGATGGTAGTAGTAGTTGATTGTGTTGTACATCCACTAGATGGTGTGGTATTAGTGTTAGAAGGGGATTGTGTTATATATTCACTAGAAGGAGCTGAAGTACTAGTAATTGTAGTAGTAGGGGTTGTGTTATACATACACCAAATGAACCTGTAGTAGTGGCAGTAGTTGTAGTATTGAGGGATGTTATACATCCTCTAGGTGGAGCTTTAGTTGTAATAGTAGTAGTGGTAGTAGTGGTTGTGTTAAAAAGGGAAATTCATGCAATGATTAACCAAAATTTATCCAAATATAAGGCACACTGGCAGCTTTTGAGAACTTTGAAATTTCTTTTAATTGCGGGTAGTAGTGCGGAAAATATAGTACATGTAATATTTTTTCAAGATTAGGGCTGAAAACATGAGCATTGGCTACGAGCAAAAGTGTGCTTAATCGCTGAGTTCTACCAAGATACGGTTTTATGTCTCCACACCTTCCAAAATATCTTTAGGGGGAAACCCTAAAATGGTTTTGGGTGACATAAGCCTATAACTCCAGATTTCTGCCATGCCCCGACCCCTATAAAAGATTAGGCAAGCTTCCTCATTTACTTTTCCATCAATCTGTGCTGCAAATTTACAACTTGTGATCCCCCAAGTACATCATCTCTCTCATGTATATGTTTTATGTTATCTGAACTTTATTTAGGCGTGACAAATTTCTGGCCAAGAGCAACGGCACTTTGTGGTTGGCAGGTCTCTTTCATCAGCAGGTTAAATTGGGTGGGTGGTAGTTGATTGAAATTCTACCAAGGATCCGCTGAATTTCTACTGTCCACCCCGCGGTTGCAGCAGAAAAACATCCGACTTCCTTCAGCCAAATTCATCTTCCGTAACAGAAGGCCGGTCGCGAGATGCTTGCGGCCGGGAGGTCCTTCCTTCAGTGCCAGCTGGCAGTGGTTGTGATTCAACTACAGTCCTGCCAAGGGCATGCTAAATTTCAAGCGGATTGCAGCCGACCAAACGCATTTACTCACGGCCATTGCTGCACGAGCCGGAGCTTGCCCTTGGGCTTCCAAGCCGCTGTCGGCCGACAAATCCCATAGGACGTGAGGGATGCTTCTTCTTACATTCACAAAATCTCACTGGCATGGTAGATTAGTTCTGGAAACATGGGAAACAACTGAATCTATCATAATTCAACTTGTTACATGCTGACATAAAATGTAGACATTTGAGGTGAATATAGACCCCTTCTTAAAAAAAAGTCACAGCCTTCCCATTGTCGGGGGTAGTCAGTGTTATGAACTTGTCAGACAGTTGAAAGTTTTTGGGGGTTTTGTAAATTGCATGGTACATGATACATTCATAGTTTTGAGACCATCAGTAAAAATCCACAATGTAAAAAAAACTTGAAAATAGATAAAAATGGAAATTTAATGAATGAGTACACAAGGGGAAAAATTGGCCTGTTCTATATGTACAGTGTTCCTTCGGTTATCGCGGTTAATGGGGACCGTGACCACCCGCGATAAGTGAATTTCTACAAAGTAGGGATTCCCCTTCAAAAATGCTTAATTTGAATCCCCGCCCCCCCATTTTTTTTAAATTATTATTGCCCCCCCCACCCCGGTATACAGTACACCATATAGAATATGGGTAGAGAGAGTGAAATTCATGTCATAACAAAAAACACTAAAATATGTTGTCTCAATGTAATATTTGTATTATTATTTTTTAATTCCAAAAAAAATCCGCAGAGCTCTGAGTCCGCAGTAGCTGAACCGCGAAGTAGCGAGGGAACACTGTATACGCATATATACCTTAGTCACAAGTCCATGTTAAAAATTCTATTAAAAAATGTCCCAGTGACAAGACCCCCACCCACTCGAGTTATTTAATTCAATGTCCTCCAGCATAAAATGGGAATGCCCTTGCATATTTCTGTGTATTTCACAGCACTTTGTGGAACTAAATGTATACGGTTATTTCAGTGATTGACAAGCCAATTAGTTATAGCTCGTTTTCTTTTCAAAATGGAACTGTGATTAGTGTTTCATGATCTTAAGCACTTGGAGGAAAAACACAGGGGCTAAAGTACATGAATTGGGTGCTCAATCATCACAAAATGAACTGTCATGGTTTTAGAGTCTTTGATCAAGGGAGGGTTTTCTTGAATGTTTCCATCCTACCCAGCAGTTAGACACATTAACTCATGCGCTAACTTTTCATTACTAACTGACTAGAAAAAGCTTCTTTTCTCAGCTGCAGCCGATTACTGTGTGAGGCTCAAGTACTTGTAGGTTGAAAACCTGACAAGATGGCCCACATGTTTTGTTGGTGTTCTTGTGGACAACTTATTCAGACAATATGAACTTTGTAGCACGTCGTTTAAATTTGTGGAAAGAAAATACTTGCTGCAATGGACATCCTACTTGAAGTAATAATACAAATCGATTGAGAGAAGCGAGATTTTCTTCCATCATTTCCTTTCAACTCAATCAGTGAAAGGGCAACCTTGGACATGTAACATTTGCCTCCAAAAGAAATCACATGAAAGAAAAACATCTGAAGAAATATTTCTGGGATTATTCACTACATTCATGGCTCGGTCATTTTAACACCACAATCTAGCCAGTGTATAGTGTCTACAGCATATATTTCCCTCCCTCTCTAAAGTATTTGAACACTGCCTTGAGGGGATTTCATACTACAAAGAGAGTAAGTAAAAATCACTACTCATCTATCAGTTGGAAAGAGGGGGATCTTGGTGATGGGCTAAAAAATTACAAGAGATTCACATGCTGGTTTATGTCACTTATTGGACATATAAGATATAGGGACTCAAACTGTACATAAAAAATATTTGTGTGTGTGTGTGTATATATATATGTATATGTATATATATATGTATATGTATAGTATATGTATATGTATATGTATATGTATATGTATATGTATATGTATATGTATATGTATATGTATATGTATATGTATATGTATATGTATATGTATATGTATATGTATATGTATATATATATATATATATATATATATATATATATATATATATATATATATATATATATATATATATATATATATATATATATGTATTTTTTTTATTAGTATATTTTACCAATTTTGTCATATGCAGCTGGTTATGATGACAATTAGTCTTTAGTCGAGTCAATGATGATGACAAAGCCTATGTCCGATTATTATTTATTATTTTTATTTCAGCAACACGCTTATTTCTTTATTTATTAACTTATTTTTTACCAATGTATTTATGTCTAAAATGTACATTGCACACTCACCACTTGGTCAAAAGAAAATAGAAAACTAGGTGTGTGGTTGTAGCTGTCATGCATCATTTTCTTAAATGCTGCAGCGACATTTGATTATAACAATTTTATGACACTGCCATATGAAGCATTCAAATAAAGTTGAGCTGAAATATTTGTGGTTATTTCATGTCTCCTTTTTTTATGTTTAGTGTGTTAGCAAATTTTTTATGGGAGTGGCAATTAACAGCTTCATATCGCTATGAAATAATCGTTTACAATCTGCCAAAATCCCTTTTCATAGCTTGTGGAGTGACAGCTCATATCTATTGAGGGTCATATCACTCATATATCTAGGTCACGTGAGGGCTGAAGGGGCTTCTCTGTGATTTAATTTTTTCCCTCGGTTCCAAATCCTCATACGAGGCTGCAGCGAAGGGATATATAATCGTCTGAGGAGGAAAAACAACATGACCCTACCTTTAACTGGTGTCAGGTTGCCTAATTTGGGATTTGGGAGTAAAACGGAGTACCCAGAGAAAACCCACACAAGCCCGGGGAAAACATCCATCCAAACTCCAGAAGACCGACATGGTTTCAAACCTTGACCCCAGAACTTTGAGGCCGATGCGCTAACCACTCGATCACCAGGCCGCCAACAACAATTATATGATAATTATAGCTCCTGTGTAGCCAAAAGCTGCATTTCTTTCCATTCTTAACAGTAGAAAGTATCCTAAAACTATGTAAGAACTTAGATCTGAAGTTACCACTTCTAGTACTACTAGTATTACTACTGCTACACTTTCAGTTTCTCCCATGATTGGTCGCCACAGTTAATTAACTTTTTCCATTCCACCCTGTCCTTTTGCATCATACTCTCCCACATAAGCCAGCCCAAGAAAGGCACTGTAAGAGCCTGAATAGAGTGAAGGCAAAGCATCCAAGTCCATGGTGGCTGGCTGCCTAAACTCTGCCTTTCTTGTAAAGCAGCTGAAAATCTTACCCATTTTATACCCATTTTAACAATAACATAGTATAGGATAAAGAGAAACCTCCAATTAGCCCTGAGTCACGTGGAACTGAATGAATGCAAAAGCCTTTTTGTAACGAATTATTTTGCTTTTCTACCAAGAAATGGGTTTCCTCCGTGTCCCAAAGGAAGAATAAAGAAAGACAGCAACAGATTGACCATGTGCAGTAACTATCAAGCATGTGCGCCTATTTAATTTGCTTTTTTATACCTGTATTCAAGTCTATTAATGTTTATGTGTTGTCTAAGTGTGCCTAAAAATAACTTAATAGTCAGCTCAAGTCTATTAATATTTATGTGTTGTCTAAGTGTGCCTAAAAATAACTTAATAGTCAGCACAGGAAACAGCTAGGACCAACATTGACACCTGCCTGTCTTTTGGACAACATACAGACCATGGTGATGGTCATAGTTCAAGCAAGGCATTGTAAAGCCACAATTTTACAATTTTGTCAATGTAGTTTTAGGGTAACAAGAAACGTCAGTCTTCTGACTATACATTTCCTAATGAATGTAAAGGATGCTGAGCCCTTCATATTGCAAGATTCCTGACCAATCAGAAATTCAATAGCAAGGTGTGTGCCTTTGAGATCAAATGTTGAACACCAGCAACAGTTTATTATTATGTGTCATTGGTACTGTTATGGACAGTGAACTGAATAAGATGATAAACAGCATGGTCATGTTCTCGGTGGCTTTAAATACACCTCAGTGGCTGATTAATCACACCTGGTAGCGCTTGAGTCATTGGGGG
Organism: Stigmatopora nigra; assembly: GCF_051989575.1. Taxonomy (NCBI): domain Eukaryota; kingdom Metazoa; phylum Chordata; class Actinopteri; order Syngnathiformes; family Syngnathidae; genus Stigmatopora; species Stigmatopora nigra. The sequence continues at coordinate 9,827,602 of NC_135508.1, read as the reverse complement.
CGGGGCCTCTGATTGGATGACAGGCACAACCAGCCACCAGTCTTGTCAGGGGTCTGACAGGTACATACAAACAAGATTGGAGCAGCTGTCTGGGACAAATGTTAAAGTAAGTTTAAATAGCTGCAATATTTGCTACTAATTATTGAAGATGTTTCTGATGATCACCTTTGTAATGATGCATATTTTTATATTCATTGGTTCAAGATTACTGAGAGATGGTGGTCAATTCTGAAAGACCACTACTCTGCACAGTGGTACATACAAGCACTCAGTAGGTACTAGATTTTTTTTTTACCAGCTTTAGTGTACATGGCTGTGTTGTGCTTGATTGCCTATCAGGATGGGCCACCAAAATGTAGCAAAGAAGCAATTCAAAATTCATGTTTACTTTCAGAAAGAGCTCAAGCGAGCATTTTTTTTTAAATCTGAGCTTCCAGGTGCCAAACGTAGTAATCCCAAATAGGAGCAAGGTCAAAGATAAAGCAATAGTCATTCAAATACCTTTGCTGGAGGTGATCCACTTCAGTCAACATAATTGTAGGAAAATTGGTTACTGCTAACTATATGCTGAGATGACTTGGGATTTTATGGTTTGGTATTTTTATCAGAATGCTGGAAACTCATGAAGTTTTTGTACATGTAATTTCTCCTTAAAATAAGACATTATATATATTAGTTGTAGTCGTTCTACAGAACAAACCAAAACAAGCACCACAACATTGGTCGGATGTTTTTTTTTTTTTTTTCACATGACCCTACTACTAATACTATTTTTTTCGTGCTTATTCCCAAGTGTATGTCGGGCAGCCCTTCGTCTAAATGGATCGGATGTTTATTAGCGTCAGTGAATGTATTAATATTCATATGCTGTACTTCTTTTATTAATGATCCCAACACATATCTAATCTTAATTTTGTTCTAATCCCATGATATCACTGAAGTACATTCCTTTTTAAGCATTTTTAAAAAAAATTACTAGCCTGACCATTGCATACCAAATATGAATGAAATACCAACCAATGCACGTAATGTTTACTGCCAGTTTTGGGACACTGATAAACGGGGGTGGGGAGGAAAAAGTCCCCCACAACAATCACAGAGTGGAGTCAACCTCATTCTGCCTGATATCCTCCTCTGTGACACCTTCTCCCACAGGGTATTGTGACATCCAGAGGACACGTCCAAGCAACTCTTATCAGTTTCTATGACACACAAACACACACACATATACCACATACACACAGAGGAGGCGAATGAGCCATTATCAAGTCTAAACTTTTGGGCAGTTTTACAATGTGAAAGTCCTACGTGACTTATTTGGCACCCAACCGTCCCATTAATGAAAGAGCCATTTCCAATTTTGGACAATCTACTTTCTACAATGCAAAACAACTGAAAATTTGATGCATGGAGGAATAAGAATGTTGGCCCTTTTAATCCAAGCATTAATCAAAATTCAATTCGTTTGATTGGATTAGGAAGGAAAAACCTTGATGAAGCTGTGGTGACACAACAGAGGAGACTGTGTGGCAATTAAAAGATTGCCAGTTTGATCCTTTAGAGACGACAAGTGTCAAAGCATCTTGAAGCTGCATACTGAACCCACTAATTGCTTCTCGTGCAGTGTCATTAGTGTCTGAATTAGATGTAGTGACAGTGCAATTATTGTGACTGTGTGCACGCTAATATGTGTAAAAAAAGCCTCAGTAGTGGTGTCGAATTTAAATCAACACTAATGGATCCAGCCAACAATATCAATTGTAAATTTAGCCATGCAATACAGACAGTTTTAGCTCCAGTAGCAGGCAGGAGATTACACTGAATTGTTAATGTTGGCCTAACCCTAACCCTCACCCTAAGTCATGCCCAGTAAATGTTGACTGTAAGTCATTGAATAATACATTTGCCAAATTCATTCGTTTAACAATTATGTCCAGCGCTTTCCATTAAACTGTCATTTTTCATCACTGCAGAATTAATCTAGATATGGTAATATATTCTAGCATACAGTTAACATATACTTCTTAGGGTTCACTATCACCGTAAATTGTCCTTGACCTTCCTTGGTATCATCTTTTGTCCTTTATGTAGTTTGTAGAAAACTACAAGACAAACTTCTTTTGCTGTCGTTGCTCTCTATACATAACATCTTTCTTCTTGCTATTCTACCATGAAGTTTTGTGTAGTACACAACTAATGGCTGTCCTGTGGACAGAATCTCCCACCTGAGCTGTCAATGTTACATTTTATCCAGAGGCAGCATCTCTGATCAGCCTGCCACCCCTCATGTTCAATATTTCAAAATAGATGGAAGACATAGGTACATTTTCAGAAATGCCACTGTCTTTCCATTTCCTGGAATATTGTTTGATAAATTCTCGGTGAGATGTTCAGACGCTGAGAAATCTGGGAAATGTTAAACATGACCCATCCTGCCAGTTGTGAATTCACCTGCATCTATAAAGCTACATTGATCATGTTCCCACATAGACTGTAGTAATGTGAAGTAAAGTTTATGTGAGTCAAACAGCTGGAGGCAGCAGATATTACAAGTTGCCCCATGGGTAGGCAGAAGGCCGATGCACCATTGCTTCTGGTCCCAGTTGCTTCCACCGACAGGCTGGGTTAGGTTGTTGAGCAGAGAGGCTTGGTGCTGACATGGCCAGACGGCAAACCTGCTAAACTGTGATGCTGATTAATCCTGAGGGAAGTGCAGTACTGTTCGCTAAGGAGATATTGGCTAAGTTCATTGGAATTCTGTGGCTGTTCTCTTACCAGTCTGAGAAAATTACAGAGTAGTGAGTACTCCAAAAAATGTTCTTTCTCATTCATTCGATTAGTTACTTGGAAAGTCACAATTGTATTATGTGGGAATGAAGTTCAAAATTCAGATTTACTGGCTCTTTGCATGGAGATGGACGACTGAATATTTTTATTTTGTAATTACTGTACCACAAACAGCAACAGTAGACATACAGTATTTTGTTAACTACTAAACATTTCAACACCAAGAAAAGATTTAAAATACGCTAAACCCATTACAATGCCCACGATACCCACCCATCCATGTATGTGGACCAAAGAAAGTTTTCAGAGTATTTGACTCAGTGATTCAGTACATCCCAAATTGGGGTTAGCATTCCTTAATTTCTACAATTATCTGTGATTTTTGGTGCTTTGTTTTTCTTCTTGAGAAAGCAGCATTTCTTGAAAGCATTCCCGTAAACAAACTTCTCCTATGCCCCGGGTTTTTGCCCCGAAGATCGCCAAAGCTCTTGTACAGGAAAGTATGACAAGTTTTATAGAATATCAGAATATTTAAGACTTGTGTTGCCTATGCAAATGAACAAAGCTCCATTTTTACAGAAGTTGATACATTTTATCCCCTTCAGACAAGAGTTAAGTCAACCAAAACACTTGGACAAAAAATTAAATGTGCTTTTTTTTGTTCCTTTTTCATGCAAACATGTTTTTTACCTAAGTTCCATGAACAGAGCAGTCAGGTTTTGACACATCCTAAACTCCATTATATGTAGCTGGCAGCTGCTGGCGACACCAGCACTGAATGAAGTAAACCATGATCATAGACATTTTTTATGGAACTGTGAGTGAACAAAAAAAAAAATTGACTCATTCTTCTTGATTATTGTCCACAGATGTTGCATGATACCGGAAAAGAAAGGCAAGAAGGTGGCCATTGAGAATTGAGATGACCCTCATCCAGGATCTCAAGATGAGCTAATCAAAGTAGGTGAGGTTTCGTGCAACTGTTTTCATGGTCATTGAGCTGAGCATCGCGTTTAGCGCTTATTTAACACTCCTGCATATGCCATCAGCAGTGGCATGTGCTGCTGTTTATAGTTATAATCCAGTGGGCGTTTAAATTCGAGGACACATCCCCCTCTTCTACTTAAACTCCTACTATCAGCTTTACTGGCCTCCATTTTCCATTGATCCAAAATGGAGAACGTAACCAGTCATTTGGGCGTTGTTACCCTTTATCAATACTGTGAAACGTCCCGAAGAGGATTCTATAATTTTCTTATTCATACATTGATACAACCCTTAAGACCCCCTATCACGTAGGGCGGCTAGTTTACTGAATCCGATAACTTGGACTTTGCTGAGCCACAACCGATGGTCTTTTCTTTGTAAAATTAAAAAAAAGGGAAAAAATGGTTTTAATTCCATTTCACTGTTGGCCATATTACTATTGTGCTACTACCGAATGAAGTCTCAAACGCACAATTGTTCTATTGGAAAATGATTCATGTGTGTTTTGTAAGTAATTAGAAAAACAAATTAGCCTTAAAGCTTTTTCCGTCCGACTGAGGAAGGAGCTTATTAATTGTTCATTTTGTTGTTTTAATGTGAATATTGTTGAATATTCACAAACAAAGTATAGTTTTCCATTAGTTTAAAGTAATTGCTTCATAAACAGACAGTGATTTTATTATTAGTTTCCAGTTATATCAATAACCAGTGTCAGTGTTTTCCAAATCTGTAATTCTTTTCTATCCAACCTCGAATTTTGTATCACCAGCATCAGTTAACTTGTAAACAAGTTGACAAAATGAAAAAGCAGCACATTTTTAGTGCATTGTCATGTCATAATAATATGCTTTCTCATCAAAATGTCAAATAAATCAGTATGACATTCTTCGTTACATTTCAGGCCACCAGCACATTAATGTCAGCGTTCTGAGCTAAAAGGTGAACTTGTAATAACTACTAAGCACGATTATTATAAGTTCATATGTTGGTGAAAAAATATACATCCTTCAGACTTGTAGCTGTGATGTATTGTCACCAGAAAGAAGTACTTAATCTTGATAATGCCACCCGTGTATGCAGCCATGACGAAATGTAACAGCGTGGCCTTCATATGAGAAACAAATCTTCTTCACTGTCTCATTGTGTTTCTCTTTATTCCCTGCACTGTCACTCTCCATGGTGCTTTTCTATCTCCTTCATTACATTTAAAGAATCTCTCCAAGGACAATATGATGAAAATGAAAATCCCAAGGTGACTTATTCTTAACAAATGCACTACAGAGAACATTTTAAAATTCATTAAAAAATGCCGTCATAACTGAGTTTATTTAACTCTCAGTCATGCTATATACGTACTCTGAGAACAGTCTGGATTATGATGGATCCGAAGGTCATTATTCAGTTCTTAGAACAGTCCAACTCTATCTCAGATGTAATGAAAGTTTTAAATGGTAAATGTGTGTATGCATGCAAGAAAACGAGGCTGTGTTAATCTCCTTGAGAAAATTGCAGTGCTTTATTTACTCCAATCAAATTAGTTTTGCAGTTTATCACTACAGATAGAGGCCACTGACCTTAGCAATGTCTATGCATGCTAATCATGAATTAAACAGCATCTTAATTAACATACATCAAAATATACTGTAATCTATACCCACGGGACTCCACAAACAAGGGATAAACCAGATTAAATCGATGTTGGATGCCATCATATCAAAAAGGATATACAGTCGGATAAATATTCTTTTGTGTGTGTCTTTTTTAGACAGTTTATCAACAAAGGTACAGGTGTCAAGGGATAAAATGATCTCTGCCAGTTCTAAAGTGGTTGTTATAGGCAAGAGTGTAGTGGAACAAATTAGACAACATTGTAGTGAGAGATATCTAAAATGTTGATTCTCTTTAGTAACTAAGAGCGGAGCTGGGAAAATTTTCAAAGGGACTTGGGATCATCAGACACCCTTTTTGTAATTTCAAAGCAATGAATAAAATGAATCAAAATGTAACCAACAAGAATCACCATTAATTATTATTTCCCCCACAATTAGTCCACAAAGGACAGTGTGTTTTTAGTGCGACCAATCACTGCAACGCCTTTTCATCAATCAAATGTCTTAATTTTATAATCAGTCGATTGCAGATCCACAGACATTTTCATTAATAAGATTTTTGTATTTTTTGTCCAGTATTCATTCAACAAGGATTTCTAAGTACATAAATATGCCATGAGAATTTTTTTATGTGTCGCGATTAGCCTGAAAACTAGTCTCTATTTATTATGAATCCAACTTTGCTGGTGTAGTGGTTCAGTCGCCTGACTTGGGGTGTGGGCAGTGTGGGAGCAATTCCCAATCGGTGGTGGTTTGACTGTGAGTGCGAATGGTTGTCTGTTCCCCTGATGTCAGCTGGGATAGGTTCCAGCAACTCATGACCTTGACAAGGATATGCAGTGTTGAAAATGAATGAATGTATCTTTGTTCATCTGTCTTTCCCAAAGACAAACGGAGAGGGTCAGAAGACAAAATGAAACACTTTAGTGATACTGACCTCCTCGCATTAAACTAATTGTGCTCACATTTAGAATTTAGCACGTTGTAAAGAAATTAAGAAACCGCTACTTCTCTTTTAAAAAAAATTGACAATACTGTTTGTCAGGGTGTTACAAGTGATTGGGAAAGACGTATAACATAGAATCTCTGCCAAAGACAATACATTCAGGGAGGCTGATTTGTTGGCAGAACATTCACCTGAACAAGCAATCCTGCCCCTTTGTTTAAGACATAAAAGCGACAAGCAAATGACTCTGGCCTGATAAATGAAGAAACTAAAATGAGGTTAAAAAAAAAACATTGCTGAAAAAACAAACAAACCAAAATATTTTCCACCCAGTGAAATGCCACGCTCATTGTCTTTGTCATTTCATTGTCTTGTTCTCAGTTGTTCTTCTTCTTCTTGTCTTTTCCATCACCCAATATTTAAGGACTCCTAATTAATTAATTCCTGACACATACATACATTTTCTAAGTTAATTTTGAATGTGTACAGTCTTTCTGCTTTCTGAACCAAAACATTCACATCAAATAACAAGTTGGTTTTGTATTTATTTACAATATTACACACAATCTCTACACAATTCCTTAGATGTATTCTGGTATATTCTTTATTCTAATTTGCACTCTAGTGAAAAGTTAGTCCTTAAAATCTTTAGTTTCTAGGCCCAAAAAACTAAATTGTCTTAATTATGAAGTGTTAAAGGATTTAGTGATGGAGAGACTGAGAGAATATACAATGTGCACGCATGGCCAGGAAATATCAATAAGGGTCAAAGACCTACGTATGTCAACCGAGATCCTAAGCCCTATCATCTAATTACCTCTAAAAGGTTAACCACTGCCCCATACATAGTGCTATTGATTGCGCTCATTGCCAATAATGACTTTATGCCTACTGCTGCTGAGTGGTCAGTTTAGCTCCGTACATACTCAAACAGAACCCCTAAACCTTGCAATAAACCAAGGGATCTACAAACTATTTCACAATGGGCTGCAGGGTTTCATTTCAACCATACAAGATGACAGCCTGACAAAGTAGTTATTCAACTTTATTTCATTTAATCAAAAGGAAGAGTTGGCTAACTGACGCAGTGGCCTCGATGCAACAATAAACAAACTCCCACATTTCATTTTTATGAAAATGAATGACTAAATGGTTTGTTCAGTGTATATAGAGGGCGGCACGGTTCCGAGATTGTGTGTTGGGTAAGTTTTCTCCAGGTGTTCTGGTTTCTTCCTGCATTCCAAACACATGCATGGTAGGCTGGTTGAACTATCTAAATAGTTCTTCTCTAACAGTGTGACCCCACATTGAGTCATGTAAGACTTTGGAATTGCTTATAGATTAAACACTTTGAAAGCAGTAACGTTAACTAACTAATCTGTCCAGTAATTTAAAGAGAAGCCAGGAAGAAGAACCACAACACTTAATGATCACAAATCACTAGGCAGGTGGCAGCATTTGATTTTCATTTTCATTTAGAACTTGAAAACGATTATATTACGTAACTAATCTGGTAAGATATACTCTCCCAGGGCAGCAAACTTCAAGTTTGTTCCTTGCTTTATTGAATTCCTGTAAGGAATATATTGAATAGAATAATTACCACCTCTTAGGAGATGTCATTGATGTATGCTAAATTATGCAAACACAGATTCAATACTTCCCATACTTGCCAATATATGTTTACGCCATTGAAGGTGCATTTTTCATCTTTGAAATTTCATGAATACCAAGGTTTGTTGTGGATCAGACTGTGGCAAAGATAACGTCTTTACACATGTCGGCCGTTAAAATAGCTGGAGGAAATTTTTATTTATTTATCGATGCTATCAATGCATTACCAAACGAGATATTATTTGTCGCTGTGCTGATATGTTGTGCAGAAAAGCCTGGTAGTTCTCCTCCCATCGTGTTAAAGGAAGGAAATCACGCAGAACATTTAACTTTTTTTAACTCTGTTTTTCCTTATCTGCAATGATTTTTATTTTTTATTAATACAGGCACCAAATTAACCTCAGTGCAATTTAAAGCTGTTGTGTTTGAAGACTGGAAGGATCATGTATTCATTCAAATTCTGCATGTAAATTGACAGCTTGTAGATTAGAAATAGTTTATGTTCATATTGATAACATTGATGTTGTTAGCCTCTGGCTTTTCTATTTCAATTCCATCTTTGGTATGATAACACAGCATAATTCTCTATTGAGAAGCGCTTTTCTGGCAACAAAAAAGGGAAGGGACGTAATGCAGGTCAATATTTTGATCCTGATTGCACTACCATTTCTTGCCATGCATGCATTATTTAGAAATAGTAAGACAAGGCTAATCATTTTTAAGGTTTCGTGATTCATGCAGAAAGTATTACTTCCATTAAATAACTGAAAAAAAACTTTCAAAGCATCTGAGACATCTTGCAATTTCGTACTTGTCATCCAAAACAGCATGTTAAAGTCGACAGCATGATCAGTTGTTTCTTATGTTTGCATCTAAGAAGGGAAAATATGCTAATTAATGCCTGTCTAAATTCTCAAAGCAGGAGGAACTTTCAAAACTCATGAACAGGCTTGATGGTAAACAGGAACAAGGGCTGCATAGTCATATTTTCACACGGTAAACAGGAACAAGGGCTGCACAGTCATATTTTCACACAAATGCACAAAGTGCTTATTTCATTCATAGTAATAGGCTGTCAACATGCTCGTATATTGCAGTATTAAATTCCTGCATTACTCAGCCAGCAACCCATTGGAAAGGGATCATTTGAACTGGCTCATCTCGACGTGAGCCTAAAATGATTCATACTCGGGTCAAAATTTAAGTGAACATTTTTTTCAGTTGTAAATGACACAAGGCGGTGACTAAAGTACATTCAGTGTTATTTGTCCAGCTAGTTTTTCACCCTTTGATCCATGTCAAAAACAATGAAGTAAATGGGTTGAAGTATTTGATATCAATTTGCTGTTCTCAAAATTTAGCTATTGCCGTATTTTTCATACTATAAGTCAAACCTGAGTATAAGGCACTGACTGCATCCAAAGAATGCACAATGAGGAGGAAGAAAACATAAATAAGTCCCCTCTTGGAATGAAAAAAATAATAATTTGCACCTGAGTAATATGGAGAGTCAGGAGGCTGTAGGGGTAATTTGTTATTCATTTTATTTCATTCTGATGGAGTTCTCTGGAGAGCTTCTTCAATAAAATGTGCTGCTTCTTTAAGCTTTACGGGCACGTTTTTGATAGTGATGTGGCAAAATGTTCTGAGGCTATGAGGCTTTTCTCAAGTAATGGGAGCTGCGCTTCATTTGGCCAGAACCCAGAAAGGATGATGCGTGAAGTAAGGTTTCAAACCACGTCCATACTATAAATGGCTGGAAAGCTCTGATGCGTTTAAAAAAAACTCTAGTTTTTGACAAATGGTGTACTTCTGCCATAATGACGACGGTAAAATTCTTCTTCGTCTTCTTTATGTTTCCTTTTTTACAGAACAACCATTTTTTCTGACTGTATTGACTCCTAAATATAAACATGTTGCATATAGGTAAGGCCCTCAGTCTGTAATAGCACACACTTGCTTCTTTATTTTACCAAATTGAACAGGTTTCAAATTGGCAGCTTATTCAAGGCATTCTTGGCAATTTGCTGGCCCAGATGGACATTTCCCACTTCAGTTTGAGTCCAACACTATGTCTTTGTCACTGTGTTGACTCCCTAGACTTTGGCGTGTTTATCTGTGCCTCTGCAGAGCACCTAGGTAGCGCACCTGAAAGCACCATTTCTGTGATAGACTGTAGGGTGAGTACACTTTAATTTTTTCTGTCTGTCCTCAGTGGACTGGCAGCTATTAAGGACTGAATCTAAACCCCTTTATGCTCTTTAAGTTAATGAAGAAATCAAATACTACATAAAATCAATGAATATTCAAAAGGGACTGAGAACTAAAACCTACTTACTCGTACCTCTTGCCCTTAAGTAAATGACTTATAACATTAATCGTCCATACATACAAACATACTCCTTAACCTAATACATTAATGCAGTCCCACTTCCATATCTACATCTTCTTCACTATACATATACAAAACAAACACCTGTCACAAAAGACTTCCAATTCACCCAAACAAGGAATAAACAGAAACAAATAGAAATAACCAAATTAATTTACAACACAATTGCCCCAACACCGCTAATGATTGGCCATTCCTACTTCATCCTTATATACTTTCATAAAGTCATATTTTTTAAAATATTTGCCCATGGTTTCCAATCCACACTCAAGAGCTATTCTTTAGACTCAGCCCACACAGAAGGAAAAAAAAAAAAACCTTTTGCTTCGTCGAACAAAACGTGCGTTCTTGGAAGCCACAATGGCTCCTCCATAGGTTCTAACACTCTTTATGGGTTTAAACAACTGCTGAGTGTTCTGTGGTAGTCAATTATTTCCTGCTTTGAACATTTGGAGAATGACAGGAAAGTTGAGTAACTTTGACTTCAGAATTAATGTGTTTGTGTTATCATGATAACTCGCTCTGTAAATGTGACTTCTATAGGCCATTCAATGAATATAGCAAGAGTTTATAGCTGAGAATGGACAAATAAGGAAACAATAGTCAACAGTGTAGTGTGGAATAACATATTTGTTCCTTATCATTGCACTATTTCTTGATATTTTGATATTTATACATTATATATGGTTTCCGACTAATTGTGTCATTGATAATTATTCCCCCATTCCATGAAGTCTATACATGTCTATCCCTTATTCTTCTTCTTTCCAAATAACAGTATTTTTGTCTCCCCGATATGTAATGATAATATATTGCTGTGAAACCATATTTAAAATGTATTCATTTCTGTTGCCCGTTCCTCTTGTAATTGAACTATGTTATTCTCAATGTGTAAAATATTGTCATCAGTGAATAACACAAAACGCAGTAGCTTGGAAACCTCATACACATCATTTGAATATACAATATATTGAGGCCTCGTACTGGCCCCTGGGGGACACCATAAACAATAGCCAGATTTGATGAGAAAACCTTACCAAATGTATTCCAACTTTTGCACATCATAGTCTTGATTCTTGAACTTCCGTTACACCATGTTTGCTAATATAACATAATGTTTTCTGTCAAGACTTGGTTACCTTGATGACCTAAGAGTGAATTTGAATCTTTTTTTCAGGTGAATGATTGGCGAGTTGGATCTCTCTTTGCACCTGTGTCAACTCATTCTACCTTTCACAGAATCTAAACGCAAGGAGCATAGGACCACATCCATTTGGCCCTTTAAGGTACGATTGAATGCATTTTATAGACGTGTTATAGGAGATGCACGCGAAGATAAGGTGCTCAAAAACACCCCCATCCCTCTCCCACCACACGCACACACACACGAGCACGCGCACACGGGCACGCGCACACGGGCACGCGCACACGTGTACACATGCACACGCATGCACGCATGCACACGCACACACAAAACTCACTTTACGGCGTGCTTGATCAGAGACCGAAGGAGTGGAGTTAGACCCCCTCTAACGGTTGTAAAATGGCATTGCAAAACGTGGTTCCTAAATACATACTGGAACGTATAGTACTAATGGAATTTAATTAACACACTTCAGCTTTCTGTCTTGTACTATTGCAGTTACCCTTAAGTCGTACTCTTATCCAACTCAGCATTTTATTATATGTTTTAAGTGATGATGACATAGAATATGACTGCCTGCCTGCCAACCAAATATTTGCTTAACGGGGAATACTGATGAACCTCAAATAAATCTTTATTTATTCATTTTTTTGCGGGGGTTGTGGAGGCAAAAGGTAAAAAGGTGATTTCATGCATTAGCGTGGACCACCTCAATTGGGAGAAATTGTAAATACCTTTACATTAGGGAATATGACTGGACGGCAAACATTAGAACTTGACTTGAACTACATCCATTTATGCAGACGAGCTAAGGATGAAGGCCAGTATGACCTTCCAGAACACCTCAGTGGTTTCACAGAATGCGCATACTTATTGATGCAGAAATTCATGCATAAAAAAAAGCTCCAACCAAGTATTGACTGCATATGAAAGAAGTCTTTTCTGCAAGCAACATTTCTTGGAAAATTAGTGTCCAGTAAATTTATTCAATAAATTAGTTTCACTTTAAAATTATAAAAAAAATACTGGCAAGGACTATTAAATTATTGACATATTTTTTCTTCAATGCGGCATTGTTAAGTGATCATCTGAGAAAATATTTTTGTTATGAAAAGACCCAATAAATGCAAACTCTTCACATAATTTATCTAATGTTTTTATTCCCAAATTGCTTGAAGCAAACGTATAAAACCATTTAAAACCACATAAAAAGAAAAAAAAAGGAATTCATTGGCGCCAACTTTGATTAGAGATTCACATTTAAATCTCCCAAAGTCACAATTCCAGTTTGTATTTAAGCACAGCGTGACGATGGGAACCTTGCCTAGTGATACAAATAAACATAATACATCTCATCTGGGAAAATACACATACTACATTATAGCAAATTAATAAATATGTAGGGATTATTTGTTTATTTTACTATGTCTCTTTTTCCAAAGAGCTGGCAGACACATAGTGGCACTTACAAAATTTTATTTGATTAATCAAAAGTGCAAATCAAGTAAAAGATGTGGAAAAAAATATAGATAAATAGATTACAAAGTGACAAGATTTCACATTCACCTGACACAAAATCCACTTTCGATTAACCAGTGAGTATAAAATGAAAGTGTGCTCTTGTTTCTTTACATTCAGAGTCACATTGGTGGAAAATTCTCCCAAAGGTCTGTCCACCAACAATTATCTGGACACTGAAGACAATTTGGCATTCAAGTAAGGAAAAATCCTTTTCACAGAAATATTCTTGCCTCCAAGTGATCTCTAGTGCAGTTTTTTTTTGTTGCAAAACAAAACAAAACCACCAGTAGATATAGCACATGCGTAAACACAAGGGCAAAAAAAATGAAGTGCATGTGACAGCCTTTTCCGACTCGCGCCGTAAAATATGTGCATTTTACAAAAGTTCTGCTTCATCGTCTTCATTCTCTGAACCCGAGGGGCCCTGACGGACTTCTTCATACCACTTGTTTGTTAGTGTCTTCATCTGGATCCTTCCATGCATCAAGTCCTTTTGAATACATGTTACAAATTAGCACGTCATTTGCATGTCGAAAAAAAAAAATCTTAACTCTTTCAGTGCCATTGCCAATGATTGAAGTCCAATCATGTCTTTTTTTCAAACTACCCCACTACCATTGAACATCTTTACATGATAAAATAATAGTGCAATACAATTAAAATCTAGAGATCTGAGAGCTAACCAAAATGAATATTGTGCAGAATGCCCAAGTGTTCCATTACCAATAAATAAAATATATCTTAATGAGACCAGTATTACTTTTTCACTGTCACTTCTTCTTATGTGTACACTCGGGCTCAAAGAAATCCATCAATAATCCCTACGCCGAGTACTTTAATTGGCTTAAAGGATCGCTGGCAAAGTGATAAAACAGTATCCCGTGTGACAGAGGATATCTGGCTCTCTCGTCATCTCTTACCTCCTGAGTTAGCCTCCGGGTGAAGAACGGGTTAAGATACTTAGCATCAAGCCACATGAAGCCCTTCAGATCCCGTCTTTGGTATATGTGAGCCTCATACTCCTCCTCTGTCAGCTCTGATAGATGCTCCGACTCAACAGTATTTCCCTAGTGGCAGCGAGAAGAGGGGAAAGGGACCAGAGCAGGGGCTGTTAGATAAATAGAAAGAAGCTAGGCAGACTAGGTGGCCAGAGGGGGGAAAACTGATGAAAGGAAGATGGTAGTGTCATAAGAAAAAGAAATGAAAAAGGCAGAAACTGATGATTACACACCATATCAGTGAATGGGAAAGAAGATGGTACAAATGGAGATTTTTAAAGGTAAGGAAAAATGTGAGTATGTTCACGTTAGAACAACATTCAATATGAAGACGCAGCACAGGAAAAATATAAGCTATACACAAACTACATCAATGACTTGAAACAGTTACATTACAGGAAGTTGATTCATTAACAATGTAAGGCTTTATATGTGATGCAACTGTATGATTCACTATAATGAGTAGTGCATTGTTTTAATCTCTCGCCCTGCACAATCTCTTTTCCCTAACCAGATGAAGCAGATAGTCTGATGGCACAAGATGAAGAGAATCCCACACACGTGTATCAATGCAGTGTGTGTGTGTGTGTGCATAAATGTAGGTTACCATTTTCTCTGTCTTGCTCAGATTGATGTCCTTTTTGTTTTTTCGCCGTGACTGGCTATCTTCAATGTCCATGATGCGGATGAGTGGCATTGTTCCGCCCCCGAGGAGAAGGATAGTAAAGAGAACGATGATGATGGTGGTGGTGCCAATAAGTTGCCTCTTCTCAATGGGCTCCAGGCCAAGATGTAGACTCAAAGCATAGGGAATAGCGCCTCTCAATCCTTTTAAACCAATCACAAAGTGCATTTTGTTTTTAACTTGTTCTCCAATAACTACATTAGTTAAAGGATTTTAACATTAAAGTAGGAAAACTATGCACAAAAAGAGAAGTAGCAAACGCTTCTCAGTGTAGACAAAAAAAAACACTATCTGTGGCTGGCCAGCAACAACTTATTTCTGCAACGGATTTTAGACTTGTGATACAGTTCATATAAAGGCTGGCTGTATCAGCCCCAGTTCCCACGTGACCTATAGACTCAATGGTTTCAAGCCTGGTTACAAATCTTCAAAGGCCTTCATAAGAAAAGAAGCTGTATCTGATATGAATACACAATGACAGGCGGTGGCCTAATTTGTGCACTTCAAGTTGTTCTCCGCACTATAAAATAACATCCCCCTATTCATTTGAAAACAAATGTTGACTTGTCTCATCTCACCGCTAAACCACATGATGAACATCATCTTGGGTGTGATCTTGTGGTCTCGGCAGAAATTGAGCAAAAAAGACAAGGGGAAGATGTTGATTGCACGGCCCAGAAGAACCAGGACCTAGAAAACAGCAAATCGTCAGTCTCTTAATACTAGCATAAACCACCACCACAAATGTCAAGATTAGAAAACCACTCACGATGCACCAAATAACAAAAGATATTTCAAACTTGTGAGGGAAGCTGAAAATGGATAAACCAAGAAAGGCAAACACGCACGTCTCTGAGGAGAGAAAGAAAACAATGTTAATGACCCTAACAGTGATTAGTGACGGAGAAATGATGGCTATTTTGTGGGAGTTAACTGACCACACATAAAGGCCACTGTGCGTAGCGTCTGTTGCATCAGGATCTGGGTTACAGGAGACAAGTTGTGATGGGTGTAATGAGACATTACGATTCCCGCAAACAGGATGGACATAATTCCTGTGGATAGAGAGTGGCCAAGGTCCACATGGGGGTATTATAGCAAACACATTGTCAATCGACCTTCAATGTGGACTTACCAGACAGTTTAATACCCTCTGCCAGGCCATAGGGAAGGTATGCAAAGATAATCATCATGCCGAATTCCAGTGAGGGAGTCTTTCTCAAGTCAAAATGTTTTAGGAACTGGGGTGTGAGTTAAGGAAGCTCAACGATATGTCTTGAAAATGAATGTTCACGTTGCCAGCTTAAAGAAATACACCCACATTATTTGGATACAAGAGCAGAGATGAGTCCTGTGAGGGTCCCCAAGGCAGCTGAACCAAAGAACATTTGGAGGAAATAACCCACTGCTTGTAAAAATGTCTCCCAGCCTGTTACCCTGTTTGTGTCTGAGCGCGAAAAGAAACCCTCTGCAGTGCTGCAAAGGCAAGAGACAAAACAAATTCAGGGCGAGCACTAGCAATACTTTCCAATGACAGTAGAGGGCAGTCACACTCCATTTCGAATCGAAAACGGTGCTTTTGGATTGCAGAAGATATAAATCCCAAATCATCTTGAATTAGCAAATCAACTGCATTATGTCAGGGTTTAAGTAATGGCTTACTGGAACTGGTTGAATTTAGTAGATATAAACACAGATAAAAGCCTACTTCTTACTCAATTCAAATACTGTAAAGCTTTCAAATACAACAAGGCAATGATGATTACGACCTGCTAAGGTTAGTGTTAAGCAATTAAAATGTTACTCTAATTAGAACACAAGTAAACAGAACTTGATGATATTTTAGTCTTACTAATCTTGTTTATATGTGTGCATGTTCACTTTAATGGGAAAAATATTGTCACCAACTTTCGACATAGAGAAATACAGCAACAAATATTCTACAATATGAAAACGGATGTCTTATTTCACATGCAACTGTATAACTTTGGTAATAACTTTGTCTGAGCCTTTTGTTTTTACAGTTCGATAGCTGGAAAAGTATTTTACATTACGCATAAGCGAATAGTGTGTCAAAGATTCAAAAAAAGATCTGTGGGAGAAAAAAGGGTCTTACTTTGTGAGGACGATAGAGACAGCGTCATTAAGGATGCTCTCACCGAACACCAACATGTTCAGGACCGGGTCTACATTGAGTGCATTAAAGATGGCTATGGTAGCAACAGGGTCCACAGCGGAGATGAGTGAGCCAAATGCGAAACTAAAGAAAGAAAAGGTCATTTTAGCCACATAGCTTCATTGACTAAATAACCTGCATCCAAAAAAATGAATACTCCTAAAAAATTGATATAAATTTATGAAAGGAATCTGAGTGGCGGTTTTAAAGAAAAGCATATGGATAGAACTAGTCTAAACACTTGTTTCCATCGATACCTGTGCTTAAAACCCCAATCTAATGCAATTCTGTGTTTCACTCTACACAGAACCAATTCTCGTATATATTTATCCCAGAATGGATTCAGAGTGAAAAAGAGTTGACACTGCACTTTAGTTGTGCTAAAAAAATCTAACAAGAATGTCTCCACCACTTTGTTGCCTTAGTTTATTTATTTTACATCTCTGTTTATAATTGGACTCAAATCCTCACAGTGAGCCACTGCCACTCCAAAAATGCACACCTGTCCCATATGAGTTTGACTTCAGTACCTACCTATATAAGACCCAAGTATACCAAGAAAAACAAATACTAATTCATATCAAGTATTAAATCAAATGAACTGGGAAGAAAAGTAATTAAGACATGGAAATGTTAAAAATGGAAAAGTCTCACCTATCTGTCATGGTCATCTTGTAGATCACATCTGCCTGAGGGGGGAGCAAAAATTGCAACACAGAGAAGGAAAAGGATCATCATCTATACAACATGAAGGACAATGATCATCACTGTGAGCAAAGTATACTGAGGAAATACATCACAATTATGAAACATCCTCGTGTTCAATGAGTAATCACAGCCTCATAACATCTTACCTGACCAAGGAAGTAAATGCCTCCTCCAACTATGAAGGCCGAGATAGCGGTTCCAATCACAGCAAAAAGGGTGATGGAACCAATGTTCTGGAAGAAGTTACCCTAAACACAAAAAGAGGTACATTTTTTTTCAAGTATCCCTATAATTGGCATAAAAGGCAATGCACAATATATAATTAACCAAGTCAATTAAGTATAGCGTTTACATTACTTAAACACAGTCCTTTTTCTATTGTATAGTACCTTATGTAAAGAGTATCCTGATTCAAAAATAATAGGTGGCAGGAGCAAAAGGAAGAACATATTGGGTCGGAACATTTCCTCCTCCTATTTAAACACAAAAAGAAGAAAGATCAGAATCAATCAAGGAAGACTGGGTGATCTTGCAAAAAAAAACAGAACTTTTTTTCCAATTCTTCCTATCTTGTTATAGTCAAACTTGCTTTTATGATCTATGAAATATGCAATGTTGGATTGCCAAAGCTAATCTCAATTTTCTTTTTTTGATCAACTAGCCTAATGTCAAGTTATAAAACCAAGTGCAACAGTTAAACTTTTAGTGACAAAGTAAACACAATTACAGGGTTACCCAATGACCAAAATCAATCACTTTAGAGAAATTGAACATGCAGGAGCGTAATCAAACGAAACAATTTTAGGAAGTCAGTTCAGTTCACTTTACTGGTTTAGTTCCGAACATTTGTCTGCACAAACACACACCAGTATTTCCAAACACACAGTAATTTTTCCAAATGAAGGTTTTGCCTCAAATCAATCCACGCAATGAAACTCATGCTTCTTGTTTATACTAAATCCACCACAAATATTTCCTAAATCACTGGACTCGTAGTAATGATCTTCAACCGAGTGTATATTTGGCAGCAAACAGGGCGACAGGAAGGAAGAAGCCAAGCTTGAATTGCAACGAACAGTCCTTTATCTGATAGAGCATGCATGTTAGGATGTTGGTTCTGGATGATGAGCGCACACACACACACACACAAAGGCACGCACACCAACCCCACACACGCAGCCTTGAACACACCACAGTGAATGCCTATTCATTCATGCATGCATTCGAACAGGAACCACAGACTCAAACACACATGCTGTAAAGAGACAAATTCTCCCTAAAGAATAATCCACACACATAGACCCCCACACAAAAACCCAATTTTCAGATCTTAACTTTTTTATTATTTAGAATGAAACCATTGATTGTCATATCCCAGCTAAATGGGCCAGCCTCCTAGGTCAAGCGTAGGCATGATGTGCCGATGCATTTCTCTCTGCTTGTCAGTGAGCCTGCACACGATAAATCATGTGTTCTTGCATGAACAAGTTTACCGTATTGGCACAATGAACACAGAAGCGTATACAAACTGGAAAGGCACTGTAATGTTCATGCATCATTCGACCATGCATTAAATTCACTTAAGGTGGGTGTACTGTGAAAAGAAGCTGTAAATTGAGCAAGGAGCAGCTGACCAATAAACAGAACATCCATAAATTCCTTTTAGTCCAAAGTTCAACTCAATAAATTGCATGCATTAGGAGCAAAAGAAAGAACAATCTATTTATGGGTGGTGGCTGTCCGGACATTCTTATCAGTTTTCTGTCAGAAAGATCGAAAAGCGCCACTCCATATTTAGTCCATCTAGTCAACAATCTCGTCCTTTGTGTTTAGGCAGCGGTCTCAACAGCTTGTTCGAGCTACCGTGCCCTAATGACCCCACGAGCAGATGGAGGAGAACACAGTCTACAGTCATCCGCTCCAGGCAGAGGCACCAGTGAAAAACGGATGGAAAGCTGATGCTTTTTGCTGAAGGTAACCAATAACTCTAGTTTTTGTTAGCTAAGTGAAACACACATACTATGTCATAATTGTAAGGGAAAATATATATATATTTTTTTTTCCAAAATGATACATTTTCAGACATCCCAAGTTCCAAAAACTAATTCCTGGGAGTTTACCATATAAGTTTACCCTCGTTCACCAAGTCGAAAAACTGACCCCCACCCTGCCCCAAATATACACACTTAAGACTTAATTTTGCCAACTTTTAATGTAAATTATAAAGAATGTAATAAGTGATGAATATTTTTATTAACACATTAATTAAGAGGTACTTTTTATTTATTGACTTGCATTTTTATTTACAGAAATAAAATGCAGTTGATGGCACATTAAACAAAGCCTAACTCAACATGTTTTCAAAACATTAAGTTCACCATGGGCAATGCTGAAGTCAACAGTTTCACACAGTGTACTTTGTCAGTCATTATTCTTAACCTGAACTAGCTAGACAAGGGTATTTTTTAGTACATTCTGCTTTAAAGGGAGTTTTGGAATTTTATTTCTTACTGGAGGATTTTTCTCTTGAACTGCCCTGACTGAGACGGAGCAATCTAATTGAAGTACTAGGCCATTTGACACATGATGCACGTGTTATTTTGCCTGCCCGCTCTCACTCGCATTGTCCCTATATAGACAAATTGGTCGCCTCAAATCACGTTTGGAGGATATAGTGACCTCACCCAGCCATCCTAGTCTTTTTATTCTTTGCCCTTTCTGAACAGAGCAGAGAACTGTTAACTATTATGATATGATCCCGACGACATCGGCTGTCAGATCACACTCTTTGTAGCAGTAGACAATTATTGGGCCAGCTCTGGTCGTCTAGCGTGCACTCATCCTTTCCTTTCCAAGACACGCTACGACTTCATGACGCCATATCTTGTAATCTGACACTCTGACTGTCGGGAACGACCAACAAATCCTACAGTCTGACTCAGACATTAAGCAGTCAGGCAGGTTCAAATTAGAGAATGGAAATCTAATAAGTTATTCAGTATTTCATGAGAATGAAATTGCCTTTTGTTTATTTGTTCATGTATTACTTTATTTTGGCACCTGATCCAAACCCCCTCCATAAAAAAAATGGGGAGATGAGTAGTGAGTGAGTGAAAAATATTTTTTCAAGACAGGCGTTGAGCACTTTGATTCCAGGACAAAAATAGTGGGCGCGCTGGTTTGGCAAGCACTTTGTATGCTCTCATCTTGAAATACAGTTTGCAGAATTGGCTTTTATAAACGTAAGGCTGTAAAAAGAAATCTTATTGTGGCGCTATTTGCCAAAGCAGGATGTATTTGCGTAAACAGGAGGGCAAAAGAACACGGTGTGGGCACCACTGCACAACATTTTCCTAGACATAAAAGGTATACGTGAATTAGTTTGAACTAGATTTGTCTGACCCAAAAAAAATCTGCATTGTGTAAAACTGATGCAAAGTGCGTTCGTGTAATTTAATGTATGTTACATTCAAATGTAACAACTGCTGCTAGAGTTACTGGTCATTTTTTAGTTTTTTCCAAACCATAATGCGATTGAATGTAATCACAATTAAAACAAAATATTTCTGTTTCACAATTTACTTGACTGTTGGTAATGGTAGGGAGACAATTGTTAAGAGGTTTGTGGGAAAGTGAAACGGAAGCACTTTGTGGTAAGTAGTCATGTGAGGATTTAACACATTTCTGTTCTTGTGGAAATATCTCACAATATTGTACGAATGCAGCTGTTACCATGCATTCTAGTTAAGAGCCCTCACTATTTCCTCTTTCTTTTTCTCACAGTGACTTAGCCCAAGCGCAACTGTTAGAAACCAACCTGAGAAGTTTGGGTTGCCTTGACACATTTGCATTGCAGCTACCGGTGGTGAAATTTCTAGGTAAGAGGTTTGGTTGTGAAGTGAAACAAAAGCAGATTGCGGTTGGAAGACAAAAGCCAAGCATGCAATGGCAATTGATAGATTAGTAACACGGGCCAATTTTGGAGCTAGTGTCTGAACCACCATTTATAAACAGAATTATGTAAAATAAATTGGATCAAGTGAACACAGTTTGTGTTGAGTACAAATATGGAACAAGGTCCGCTTTTTAAAATATTTTAACATTTGCTACAAAAAGAATGTAATGTGAAATAGTTTGACTGACAGCATGATTAGGTAGGATAGGTACATCCTGTTATTTAAGGCTTTCTCTAAAGCATACGTGTCGAAGAAAATGTACATGTAAAATAACCTGGGTACTTCAGTATTTACTGTGTTTAAAAAACTATGGAGTGGATCAAAATAAGTGATGTTGCTGCACAAAAAAAGACGTACGCCGTGGTAACACTTTTAGAGGTTCAGAACACAGGATCCCGAGGAGGGAATGTGCTCTTGGGGCTCATATTACTGAGGTCAATGACTACATAGAAAGCCGAGGGGCCCAAGGTAGGACAAAAACAAAACAATGAATCCCTGTGTATACAAAATACACCTGCCCCCTCCCCTCTGTTAAATGCATTTCTCTCTGGTTCATTCATTCATTCCCTCTTTTACCCAATGGCGAAGAATGAGGAATGTTAATTGAAAGCTGCAAGCTCTAGAAGAACAACAAGAGGGGATACAGTCAGAGCTCCAAGAGTTTGAATGCGCGCCAAACAGTGCGAGCGGGTCAAACAAGGGGAGAGTTATGATTCCTGAAAAACATGCAGGCTAGGGAAAAAAGGACCAAAAAGTCAGGAGAGGAAAAAACATGTAAATGAAAACACATACAGATACAAAACCAAATAAAAAAAAATGTCATGCTGTACCTTCCAGTTGGCCAGTTCCTGGAACTCAATGATCTTAATAAATCCTCCCATCAGAATCCCTACATGGAAGAGAGACATGAAAACAAAAATAATAAGAGAAAAGTGGCTTTTTATTTGAACATGTGCTTGCAGGCACGACTACAATGTTTATTTAACTCTATAACGTTTTTACAAAGGATATGCCTTTTTGCAAGTACTAGTGACACACACATTAAGTACATTAAGTCTGACGACAAAAACATTGACAAGAAACTAGGGAAAAAAAACCTGACTGCAACTTTGGAATCATCATACCAATTTTTGTTATACATAATGAGCATAAAACTGACTCTGGTTCTCATTACAAACTATGGGAGACACAAAGACACTAAAAGGGTGAGAAAAAAAGAGGAAGATATCAGCCTAGCCAAAAGTGTAAGCATCAAACTAGAGTTAAAAGCAGGTTTGATGAATGAGGATGGTGTGAAGGAAGGCAGACAATACGTGGATGGTAAAGCAGAGATAAGGACGGAAAAGTAGTGTCTGCTTGATTTGTTAGCACATTGTTATCTCCACTTGGCAGAATCCTGCTGTAAACATGCCGACGTCGCAATGCAATCAGGGAATGGGGTATGTGAGGAAATGACTTTTGCGGTCAAGACATGTGTGACAAAATATCAGGAAGTGCAACTTAATCTAAACTCTCAACTCAATACAATAGTTTAAAATAGGCCACTAGATTTTGAACTCGTGACTACCCAGATTTGACATCACATGATTCATTTTGCTATTGGGCATATTCTAAAAGATAGTTGCCGTATTTACTCGCATATAAGCCGCATTGTTTTATTTCCTCCTTCAGAAAGTAATTATTTGAATGAAAGGTTACATTAAGTCAAGACCGTTGTCACAATATACAAGGGCCATGGTGTCTGTTAGATGTAGATAAGGTGATACCAGTTACCAAAGAAGGAAACTCACCAAGGGACACAACAGCAACACTTTCCGGAAGAAAATGTAACTTGAACTTGATAAGCAGGTGAACCAAGATAATACAGATACCTGTAGTGACAAAGGAGAGCATAGATAACAGGATGACTCATGGCTTTATTGTCACCAGGTGAAAAAAATATTGAGTACAACACAAAACAAATATTTGTCGATTAGCCAATTGGTACCAGATATTTCCAAATCAAATACCATAGTAGCTTCTGGGGTATTACAAAATGGTGAATAATGAAAAATAAAGTTGTGAAGCCACAATAATAGCTAAAATTTACTCATACTGGAAGAAAACAAAATTGGTCAGCAGTTGCTTTCATAGAAATTAATCCTTAGAAGTGTTTCATGATCCAGCAGTATCTAAAATGACCACAAGAGGCTGTCTTCAAAATAGATCACTCCTCCTAAGTCCAACCACCATTATGATTTGTATGATTTGACCATAAAAATAAACCCGATTTGATTAATGGAGTGCCAATGAGGTAAGATATGATGTTACACTTAGCATATGGTCATTAGAACCACCTTCATGTATGTAGGATTTAGAATTTTATTATTTAAAGAACATTGATATCATGGGTTAAAATCTGAATTTTTAAACATTCACATAGAATTCGTCCTCTTTGCCCAACATGTGGGATGTGGTCAGCTAAATTTGGTCCAAACTATGGGGTTGATTGTGGGCAGAATAAAAATCCATTCATTCATTCTTCTTCCATACCTCGCATCCTCGAAAGGGTTACGGGGGTTGCTGGAGCCTAACCCAGCTGTCTTCGGGGCAAAAGGCACACTACACCCTAGACTGGTCGCCAGTTAGTCATAAGGCACACAGAGACAAAAACGACCATGCACACTCCAAATCATACCGCCACCAGCGGGAATTGAGCTCACACCTGCCTGCACTGAAGTCAGGCGAGTGAACTTCTATACCACGAGGCGGGTTACAATAGTAATGAATGAACACAATAAAAGGCAACCAACCTACCAATAACCAGAAGGCTAAAAAATATGGTCAAGCCATTGGACTGCTCTTCTTCTTGTGCCTGGACCCCCGTTTGAACTGGTAGAATGGCCTTGGGATTTGGCGGTGCCGCTGTTGTTGATTTGGTGGATAACGTGGACTGGATAGAAACATTACTGTGGTGCTTTGTGTTGTTAGTCTTGCTACAAGTGGAAGAAGAGCAAAAAGTGTACAATAGTCAGAACAGGGGTACTTTTTTTAGAACAAACAAAGAAAAAACGAATTTAAACTTAAGTATGAATTGGTCTCTTAGCCATTTTGGTTAGCAAGCATGCTGCTGAGGTAAATCGAGTGATGACTGTAAAACACGTGTATTGTTGTTGTTATTGTTGTTGTTGTTGTTGTAGATGTGCCTTGGTGCATGACAGTCATATGTTTGTAAATTATAAATCTCCAGCTCGTGTTTTAAGTTGCATTTATTTTTGTAACCTTTTATATATTAAATATTTATATTTTTACATCTCCAACCTAGTTTAATACATTTTTTTCCCCAGATGCATTGTTATAACGTCGATCCATTAATTTACCAACTGTCAGTGACAACGTGTTACTACCAACAGCATTTAAGCACAAGAAAAACAAGATCACAAACTTAGACAAATATAAATATCAGCTCTAACCTGACTGCCGCTATGTCTCCAGGTTGGTAGAGTAAATCACGTGAATCTTCAAATTCATTTTTGATCAATACAATATGGTTTTCCAAAGGAGGATAATCCTTCCGAACAGTGTCCGACCCTCCGTCATCTTTCTCAATCCCTTCCAAACTATCTCCCTTCTCAGTTCGCTCTGACACACACGGGTAAAGGAACAAAACGAAAAATAAGAATACAACGTAAAACCTAGGGATTGTCATTATTGTCAACATTAGATTATACAAGAAAACCTATATTTGCCCTGAGAAATGACTAGTAAATCCATGTCAATAGCGCCATGTATATTTTCGTGGGAGAATTTCAGTTCCGGTATCATGGCTGTTGGGAATTGTAGTTTTTACATTTTAAAAGGAAGCGCAACTAATGCGGTATGATCTTGTCTCATTTGCTTAAAGTTTTTAAAATGCACGGTTACATTTGTATATACATGCATTCTAAACAAAAATAAAGTAATGTGTTTAAAATAAAGACTATGTTGCTGCCATTTTGTCCGGGACAGACTCAATTTCCCACAATCTGTTGTAACGTGTTCCTTTTACAAGGAAAAAATGATACCACACAAACTTCCTTTTATTTTATATGCATAAAAATAGCAAATAAAGAGGGGAGATTATGCAAACGTTGAGGTGTTGTTTTTTGTTCACACACTCCCCCATAAAAACGTAATAATGTTTTTTATGATCACATAGGGAGCATACATCATAAACTCTTTCAGTGCCGGTAACGATGACAACCGTCCAATCATGTGCGTCTTTTCGTCATTTTACTGTGAATTTAAATTACTAGTTTTCAGCAGTATATGGGTCCCATTCATTCATTCATATTCCATACTGCTCATCCTCGAAAGGGTTGCGGGGGTTGCTGGAGCCTAACCCAACTGTCTTGGGGCAAAAGGCAGGCAGACTAGACCAGGGACTGGTCGCCAGGCAGTCGTAGGACACAGAGAGAGACAGACAACCACTCACCCTACCAAGGAATAGGAATCGAACCCAGAGTCTCCACACCAAAGTCGGGCGGAAGAACCACTTCTTCACCAAGCTGCAGTATAAGTCCCATTCATTGGAATTTGGACGGCTAGGAGAGAATGGTCGCGGTCAGATCTCCCAGTTTAAATAGATTGTAGATCAACCTTCATCAATAGCAGCCTTAAGAAGACCTTATGATCAAGAAATTGGGATATATATGTGTGTGTAAAATATTGAAATATCCACATTTACTTTATTGGTGAAACAGTATTCCCAGGGTAAGAGCCATGCCATTTTCCAGCTGATATAATTAATTGATGCACACACGAAAAAAAACGTTTCTATTGAAACAGTTGTATTTTTTTATTTCCAATTTTGCCTCATGGTGATGACGAAAACAAAGGAGAATCAGCAGACTGTTCGATCTAACGGTGCGAATTGGCAGCCTCTATCGGCTAAGTGCGGGATAGCGCTGAAGGCACGTTGCAGTGTTGTTCGGCGTCTACGCCCACCGAGGTGCCGCTGATCATTTTCCTTAGCGAAAAGCTTATACGTAGTGGGGCAAGAAGGCAGGCGGGTAGGCAGGCAGGCAGGCAAGCAAGCAGGCAGCAAGGCTGGGAGGGAAAGCTCACGAACGGCCGAGTTCCATCAGCCAAGCAAACGGAGACAAACGATGGACCCTAAGTGAAAACAAGGCCGCCGGGTTGCCTCGCTCTTGTCACCGCCGAAGCCGAAACCAGCGGTTAATGCCGTGCGCCTATCTATGTGGGTGGGTGAACGTGTGCGCCTTTTTTTATGATTTTCAAATCGGACTTTAGTCACCAATAGAGCTGAAACCACCCCTGCCAGGAATGGAATTCGTATGACTGGACTGATTACCGGAAGCTCCTCTCCAGTTGTCCACCTGCCGAGGAAATCGACGCCCCGCCGCAGAGATCGACGTCGCCACGCACGGAACGTTTTCAAGCCTTCCACTATCCAAAATCTTTCCATACCTGGATACATCCGAACCGCTGTGTCTGCCCTGCTCAGATAACGCAAAACGTGCCACCTTGTGCTTTCTGCTGCCTGTATAATGCCGACACATTTGCGATTCCGGAGAAGGTCATACCTTGGGCTATTATTCCTCTTCTCGCTTTCAACCTCGGCACTGTATTTCATCTACTCAGCACCTGGTATCGGTAAGTCCAATTTAATGATTTTTTTTTCTCTCAACACGATTAGGATTTTTATTAGTCGTTATCTCGTGGTGGGAGATCTGCTGTGGTTAAGTCATGTGTGACTGCCATTGGGAGCGGAGACATGCGGCTGGCTGGCTGGACTGAGCCTTCATCAGCTCCCTGTCTTGGTCATGATGATACCCGACTGGATGGGACGCGATCCCATTAGGATGATTGTAGCTGTCCCTAAGGGGGTGTGCCAATTTAGGACTTCCATTGATATATTTATGTATTGTGGTCATGCAATGTTTTCAGTTATACAGGAATACCCTGACATAGGAATGCCCTGACATACGAGGAATTTGAGAAAAATTCCGAGCAAATATTTGCCTTGAGATACGAGACAAATTTTGAGATACGAGCATACAAGACAGCCACGAGAGGCTGCTTATGATTTCCGCGCACATTTCTCGCCGCATCTCCCTCGTGCAAAGGTCTCTACGAACACTGGGCGGAGCGTTGCATTTTTCCAAAGGGTCCAAAGCAAGGCGTATGATGACAATCGATATAAAGTATGAAATAATCAAAAAAACATTAGTTTACGTGTGACTGACCTGGCTCACTAATACGTATAGAGAAGCAGCAAGTTTGCCTCGAAAGCCAAGGTGGAACACATTGACCTCTTTGCCTTGGTTATTGCACAAGAAGGTTTAAATTTAGTGTAACGTAAGATTAAAACTTTTTAAGTGTGTGTATAGGAATCTAATTTCATTTAAGTTAAATTTAAAGTTTATGATATGTTACGAGCGGATCCGTCAAGTCTCTTTCCCTCTCTCTCCCTCTCTCTCTCATTCTGTCTCTCGCTCGCTACCATCGGTGAACTCCCCATTGTATCAAATAATGCCCAATTTTATTATTAAACATCATAACCACCAGTTATGTTAATCTGTTAGTAGATGCTTAATTACAACCAATAAGTGTTTTTCCATTGTAATATTTTGTTTTTTTTCCAGAGGATGGGAACAAATTAAATTGTATTCAGATCATTTCTATGGGAAACGTTGTTTTGAGATATGAGTAAATCAACATAAGAGCTCAGTCCCACAACGTATTAAGCTCGTA
This sequence comes from Stigmatopora nigra, assembly GCF_051989575.1. Classification (NCBI taxonomy): domain Eukaryota; kingdom Metazoa; phylum Chordata; class Actinopteri; order Syngnathiformes; family Syngnathidae; genus Stigmatopora; species Stigmatopora nigra. The sequence continues at coordinate 9,799,343 of NC_135508.1, read as the reverse complement.
TCTCAAGGTATGACTGACTGTGTGTATTTTGTTCCTTTTCATTCTATATTATCTCATAATGTAAACCTGTGTAGTGCAATTTTGAGCTTAGAAATGATGTATGGACATGAAAGAGTGGTCATGGTATCAGGACACGAGAGAGTGGTCATGTGACCAACACAAAGGGCTATTGGAGAGGACAGACTTTTTTTTTAGACTTGTAACAATTGAAAAAGGACGCGTGCAACAATTTGGTTAAGGCTAAGCAGCTCTTAATTCAAGTCAGAAAGCACACACAGTAAGAAAATTGTAGTTGTTGTCTATTTGTTTATAAGAGATTCCTTTGTTGTAATTCTTTTGTTGTAAATCACAATATTGCGCTGTAATATTTTTCGTTTCAGTTTTTCACGGTGTTGTCGTTGTTTGATACTTGGAAGAAATAAAAACATCACTTGTCATACATAAGTCGATGCGTAGTTTAATTCTAACCAGGAGAAAAGCGATAGGGGCAGCTAAAATGATGGTCATACATGAATAGGGACACGAAAGAAAGAAATGCCCTATTGTGGTCATATTGATACCGTAACTACAGGATCGTGTTAGAAGGCCTAACTACTATGATTGCACAGCTCAAAATGCTTCTGGATTGGACTGGTAGGCCCATCTGAATAGTCCAGTTCCACCATGAGTGGTTTCCTCAAATGCCAAGTGTGACCGACTGCTTATTGCTCTATGAAAGGTTAGACTGTGAGTCATGGGTCTAAATGACATTTCTCACTCTTGATTTCAAAACTGGGATTATAGACAGTCAAGTGATTTTTTTTACCAATTCCCTCTTTCCCTGCCAGGAAGTCACGTGTGTGTGTGTGTGTGTGTGTGTGTGTGTGTGTGTGTGTGTGTGTATAATTCTACTTTTGGCGTTTCACTCTTTTGATCACATGTTTCATATTTATGAAGCACCTGTGTGATCCGTGGCCCTTCAAACAACTGCATCTAATCTCCTGTCTTATCTGAGAGCGTGGTCCAGCACTATAGTTGATGGGGGCAATCTTGGTTGCCATCTTAAAGATCATTAACCATGCTATGAGCATGCACAAGCCTACTCAATCTTAACTCATTGCCTGCAACAGATGGACAAGGGTTGCTTTGAAAATTAGCTATTTTTGCATTGACTACAAAGTAACTTTGTCAAAATGTCACTTACTATAGTCAAGAAAAATAAGTCAACCAACATTGAATGGACTACAAAGTAAATTTGGCAAAATGTCACTTACAACAAGTCAACCAACTTTTAACTGCTTTGATGGCTAAAGTATTATTTCTAGTGTTGTCCGCTAAACATGGAGTTAACAAAACTCTCCTTGGATGCTGCTAATTTTTTAACCCGCGATAAATTATGGTTCTTCCACCCCCTGTGGTTTGGACTTGGACAGCCACATCTTTGCTCTAATTATATCAAGCCTTTTATAGCCTAACAGTGCACAGAGCTGTGACATTTCTGATTTGGAGGTACTATTCACCAATTAATATAATCATAATAATATCCTTCAGTAAATTAATTCAATAATTCATCTTCTGTACTGCGTTAATGGTTTTTTGTTATTCTCCAAAATATTGCGGGCAACACTAATACTACAAGGATGCACAATATCGTACTGCAGACTGCAATTGCAGCTATGGCCCACATGTGTTTTTATATATGTATTTGTGTATATGTATAAGTGGACTAGGAATATTATCACTGATCAATAGCACTGCAACATAATAATTAAATGCCAGCCATCTCTGTTGAAATGGGTTTCATGTCTATCACAGTCACTTGCAGTGAATGAGTTAGTTGACGGCTGGTCTAGCTGGTCAAAATTCATTGGACATCTACTGCCGCCAATAGCACTGAAACATTTTTCAATTTCAGCAATCTCAGTTAAAATTGATTTAAGTATAAGCGGCTCGGATAATGAATGAATGGTTGCTGTATATGGTATTGAATGCGTTTATAGACATATGCATAGTATAACACATTGGCAAGCTTAGACTTTCACCTGCTTTCACAAAGTAGCAGTAAAAAAAAACACAATGTACATTCGAGTAGAGCCTTTAACAATTTCCTGCTTGTGTCAGCGTTGGTCAGATATCCTGTTGTGGTGGCTGAATAGGCACTCTTGCTAAAGCTGAGCTGTTTTAGTTGGATGGCATTCATCTAAATAAAAAAACTGGTCATAAAATTTTAAAAAATGCAGATTTGATCCACACAAACTCACAGAATATGCAGCATATGGATGCCAGAATATCCTACTGCAGTATTAAAATATGTCAATATTGTTGTGGGCTTGCTTCAGAATAAAATGATGGGTCATTGTTTCTTATGTAAAATGCGGCTATGGGTTGGCTACATACAACGTAGAAAGAGAGTTGTGACTCTGATTTCGCCGCTTTAAGGTATTTCTAAGGGATTGAGATTGGCTGTTGTGACATTTCATGCTGAAAATAGATAAAATCACATAAACACTACTCACAAATACAGATAAGTGTATGCATCACAAAGGGCCTTTAGTATATTTTAAAGAATTGACAATTTAAGAGGCAGTAACTGAAATCAGTTTATCCTTGGACATACCTTCCCAATTAACAGTCAACTTGAAAATGGAGAATTTGAAAAACTCTATATAAATACACCATGCACATACAAATAATGCTCAACATAATGTAGAAAGGGTTGAAAATGAAACAGACTTAGCTATTCAATAAAATTATCTCCAAATATACCTGACAGCCATCCATTGAAATGAATAACGCTTGTCCTCACCGAAGTCATGTTTGGAAATATTCAGGCTCCATAACCTTGAAGTATCCTGTAGTAAAACTATACAATGGGTCCTTATGGGAGTGTCGCAAGCCACTACATTGTTCTGGCTATTTACCTAGACATGTCCATATCTTTATGAATTCTGTCCACTTACCTTTTCAAGTATAAGATCACCTGATCAGACATGTAAACCTTATCAGTTGTGAGCGCTTTACAAGATATCCATTGATGATTGGCTGACAGGCATAGGCATTAGGGACTTCTTTCTTTAATCAAGCTAATGGATCATAAAAAAGCAGGACACACCCACATTTTTATTCCATTAATATACTGTTTATTTTATATACTATGTAAATACTTTATATTCTGTCAAATTAGTAAGCAAACTGTTTCTCACTGGACAGTTTAATAGCTGGTACACTAGTATGATTGTCAGCTGCAATACTAGTGTTTTGGAGATACAGTATGTCAGTGTAGACTGTAGACTGGATGAATTAGGATAGATGATAATGATAATATATATTGAGAATTTTTAAGCATGTCTGCATGTTGTATTAGTAGAAATTCATCTAATCATAATAACAAACTGCCTTGTGTGTGTGCGCTGGAAAGCCAATGAATCAATCAAACTTGCTTTATTTCACTATTTAGATATTCATAACTTATATTCAAACATGTCCTGTAAATGTATTTAGCGACAAATCCCCTGATCTACTTTTACAGAGTCTTAAACATAAGGAAATTCCTGAACAGAGAGTGATGTGAGGCTGGACATGAGCTAGTAAATGTGTATCCATATCGCTTTTTATCTTCCGTGGATTACTCAATCAATAGTTGAATTAAATTTTAAATTGTAGATGCTATTTTTTTCTTCAAATTCTTTAACTCTATCACGTGGACACAAGGTGGTAGATAGAACGTTCCTCAGTGGCTTCCGGTTGGAGGGAGACCCCACATCTACGTTTTAACACTATATGCAAATGAACAAATGGGTGTCACTCAAGACATGTCGTGTAACAAGGAAATGAGCTGAGAACAAAAGGTGCGATCTTCCCTTGCCTATCCCAACAGTCGGGAACAAAGTAACCATTCTTTCCTTATGGGGGCCCCCTGCCTAGGTAATTGAATTAGTTATGTAAAAACGTTTTTTACCTACATAGATAACAATTAGTTGTAAATTCCACAGGCATAATGACTCCAAACTTCATGTTAGCTAAAAAAAAAAAAAAAAAAACGACCGTTTTAGCAATGAAAGAATAGGTGATTACGTATAAGAAATATTTTTCTTCAATGTGGAAGACACATTTCTCACAGGAATATCCATGGCCAATTCTGTTCTATTGGGTGTTAAGTAAAGGACTGAAATAATCACATGGTGTACTGGGGGTTAGAGCCCATACTGAACAAAGACCAGCAGCACTTTTTGATTAATTATACATGGTAACCAGAAGCATTACTGCTTCTCGAGCTTTTACAAAAAGCTACTTTAGTTTTTACATCCAATGGAAAGAACCAATTAGATTTATTAGCGTTACTGTAACAAAGTAATTTTTTGTCTAACTTGTGATTGAGTGTTTAATCAATTATTTATATTCATTTCAATTAAAGTCGAATTTGTTGGTCTTGCAGATTAGAGTGATGAAAAGACAGAAACGGTAAGGTGTTTGCAGAGACTAGTAGCGTACTTGGAAGATGGAAGATTTATTTTGAGTTATTAATAAATGAGGCATATAAGGGGGAACAAAAGGTAGTAGAGATACCTGTGATGAACTAGGCAATGTCAAAGATTAGTAAAGTGGAAGTTTGATAGGCAAAGAAGATGAAGAGTGGAAAGGAAGTTGGCCTGTGGAGGTAGCCAAGGTAGCTGTAGGGATTTTATATGTTGTTTAATACAATCCCAGAAAGGAAGAAGATGCCAGAAGAATGGATGAGAAATGTACTGGTGTCCATATTCTTGAAAATTGAAACATACAGATTGATGGAAACTATAAGGAACTAAAGATGATAGATGCAATGAGGTTATGGGAGAAAGTGGTTGAGGTTAGACTAAGGACAGAAGTAAGTATTTTTGAGCACCATTATGGCCATACGCCAAGGAAGAGTACCACAAATACAACATTTGCATTGAGGCTAGCAATGGAAAAGTACAGAAGGTCAGAGGGATCTGCATTGTATCCTTTGTAGATTTGGAGAAAGTTTATGACAGATCCTGAAAGAGGAACTGTGGTACTGTGTGAGGAAGTCTGTATTAACAGAGAAGTATGTCAGAGTAGTTCAGGACATGTATGATAGTTGTACTAGAGCAGGGGAATGTGCAGTAGGAGTGACAGAATAGTTTGGTGTTAGGTTGGGATTTGCTCCTAGCTCCTTTTTGGTTTTCTATGGTGATGGATAGACTGACAGATGAGGTGAGAAAAGAAAATCCTTGGATGGGATAGGATGTTTGCGCAATATTGTGATCTGTGGGAACAAGGAGCAGGGAGAGGAGATCTTACAGAAGTTCTGGTCTGCTATAGGGAAAAGAGAGGAATGAAAATGAGATAGTGAAACAACATAAATGTGCGCAAATGAGAAGATCTTAGGTCAACAGTGCTGGTTTGCTGTGGCGACCAATCAGGACCAGTGTAGTAATAGTATTTTATTTGTGTACTCCTTGCCCCAATTATTTGGGACTGCTTTCTTTTTATAAATATTCAGCAGTCTTGAGAAATTGTCATTTGCGTTGTTTTAAGGCATTAGACAGTACTGTATATTTTATCAATCTCTTCATTTTTAATATGATTTGAAAAACTGTACAGGGACCAAATTCTTTGTGAAAATATGGGAAGGACCATACAAAAAGAATTCCACTTCCGCTTGGTTTATAGAACGGATCTTGATTCCAGAAACACTGCGCTCGGCTTCCTATTCGTCATGTGTCTTCCGTGCAGAATGCCCCACTTTCCCGGTTTCCTTAGTTTAGTTGTCTCTCCCCTTTTACGAGCTGCCCCTTTCTCTTCCTATTTGTCTGCTGCCACACACTCCAATACACTGAAACCTCTGCTGTGTTGCCCCAGAGCATAGATGATGACTGATGCAGGCTGGGGATGCAGGCCACAGCTGGGACCAATTGCAGCAGTGTATTTAATTAAAATATGAGAGAATCCCATTGCCGCAAAATCCAGGGAAGACACAAATCCTATTTATAGGATTGAACATAGATGCGTGTACACACACCTCCACATCCGGGGAAAGCAGAAAAGAGGAGACGGGCCAGGTGGCTCCCTTTTGTCTCTAGTGACTGGCTCATCTTTCAATTGAATGACGGCGTGTAGGTGTAGTGCCCCCATCTAAAAATGTTGCAAAAAAGTGAGGATCATTCTAATTGTAGGGCATGCATTCTAAGCCTATGAAATGTAATATTTTGTACATTTACTGCATATGAGACTGCAATCCATTTGTTTAAGCTCTGATAAACCTGATAGAGTAATACATGTTGCTGAAACTGTAAGCACCAGCATTAACAGCAATAGTGAGTATGCTACCGTTTGTAAAAACTGCATCTGTCTCTCACAAATAGGCTAGTTTGCCCTACTTAATGTACTATATATGCAGCCAGTAAGATGTTATGGTACCCGCGTGGTTGTTCTCGCCATCCAACCAAAGATATGTATTTGGTTAATATTGTACTTGGTGTGTGCTCTAAATATTCCGTCCATATTGGTAGTTGTTCTCTTGCCAAGTGTGATGGTGGCATGTTGAAGACATTTTTAAGTTCCATTATTTCCAGCAAATATGAATGGCATGAAAAATGAACTAACAGCTGAGATATGTTGAATCGTATTAGGTAGGGATTCTCATATTGGCGTGATGTCGGCAGTGGTGCCCTCAAACAGGACTCGTGAAACGTAAAATACAGCCTTGAACGCATGTCCAAACCAGTTTTTTTTTTATGATTGATGATTGCGATTGTTCCTACATTATAGTTGGTGGTATTTATTGTCATATTGATGTGACTTTGGCTAAGCAGCTCTAAAACCATCCCATTTATTTTCAGGTGCAACCTATCAAAAGGCAGTTCAAAGTCTATTTTCGGGTGTAAACAGGTGTGTTTCATGTTGCTCAACAGTGAATGAATGACTCGTACATTCATTGGCTATAGCTATAGGTGATGTAAAAAAAAATGACCAAGCTAAACCATTTTACAAATTCTTCCCCCATTACTGTAACCTTCAATCTGTAACTAAACTGTAACAAAAGAGGAAGTAAAGAACTGTAATGTAATTGTGGACAGAATTAAACTATCACATTCAAATTTATATCTGTCCTGTCACCATTTAAAGTTGCCTGCTTATGCAATTATAACAATAGCAAATATGTAATAGGAAAAAATTGCAGAGAACCTGTGGTACTAAAATATTGAAGCACACAACATCCCTTCCTCTTTTGGTTGCCAGATAAGCACTTCACAACGCAGAACCATGCTGCGTTATTATAACACCGTTGCATTTCAGTCAGAAAAGTCAGATGCTAACAAATGACACATTAACGTTGGTTTGAATCATGTGACCCAACCCCCTCTTCTCCACGCCATCTATTGTGAGGATAAGCGGTATGGGAAATGATTGAATGTATCTTTTATGTCTACTGATATATTAGGGCCATTTAATGAATAATTAAAGTGCAAATCTTACATCATGCTACTTTTAGTTCCAGCACTACATTGTACCTAACAGGTCTTACAAGAATTTTAACTTATGCGTGACTTATTTTTCTGCTCAAATGACTTCGATTTTGCCTGTAGTATTTCCAACCCCGTGCTCTGGAAAACCTAAAAATTGGCTAAACTAGGTAACTTTAGCTCCAAGGCTAAGCATAATACCTTATTTGGAATTTTCTTTCAGTCATAGAAGATTAATGCAACTTTAAAAGTTAAGCACATCCCCGCAAAGTCACACATGCATACAAAACAATGTAGTTCAATTTGTTTAGGTAAGTAAGTTACCCCACGGTTTTATCCAATAGGTATGAATTTGGTTCTGTTATGTACAGTGCTTTCTGTGTGGCTGCAACTGTAGTTAAAGAGCAGAATAAATATATTTGAGACAAGGGAGAAAAAAAATTGTAGGTCAAAGCTTCAGGCAAAATGTGTACACATGGTTCAAAAGACAGTATGTATTCATATAGTGAATGTAAGTTACCCTGTAAATATCTTTGGGCACTGTTGATGCTGAAGCATCATTATAAGTTCATTCAATTAAACAATTCTCATCAAAATGTATTGTTTTGTTTTCTGAAAAAGTAAATTCAAGTTTGACTTTATAATATTCCAATGTGAGGTATATGTGTGGAAGTAAGGGGGGAACATCAGTGAAAATCCTATCCTGATTTATGCTCTAGCTTAGTGTAGACATTCATTCATTCATCTTCCACACCGCCAATGCTGCAGCCTAACCCAGCTGTCTTGGGCGAAAGGCAGATTACATTCTAGACTGGTTACATGTCAGTCATAGGACACAAAGAGAGACAAACGACCATCCGCACTACCAATCATACCGCCACCAGCGGGAATTGAGCCCGCGCCTGCCCGCATCAAAGTCAGGCAAGCTACTGTAGATATGTCAAATTCATATTAGCCTAGCTTTGGAAACCAACAGACTGGATCTTATTGGCATGCAATCTACCAATAGTACCTTGACGATGTACTGTTAGATTGCGATTGACGTAATACGCACCCCTGCAATAGATTGACCCTGCCTTGGTTAAAGACAGTAAATGATTAGCTTTGAGTTGAAAGTCTTGTTAATTTGTTGTCAACTTCATGAGTAACAAACACTTGTTTGAATTTTTGATAACACGGCTAAAGACTAAACTCACAAAGCCTTTATCATTTGTACATTGACCTCAAAGACATTGTAAAGTTGCTTTTCTTGATAAACTCCCAAACAACCCATTTTACTATGCCCAAATCATCCACCTGTCTATTTCCAACTAGTCAGCCACATTATTGTTACTTTGCTGAGAACGTAAATTTGTGATGTATACAAAATGATATGCTTTTTATAATCCCAATGCCCAAGTTACTTACAGAAGCCCCGGGGGGTGCTGTAGCCTAATGCAGGCCAGAGGCGGGGCACACCCCGAATCCGTGGCCAGCCGATCGCAGAGCACCAAGAGACAGAAAACCATGCACTCGCTCTCATACCTAGGGGCAATTTAGAGTGTACAATCAGCCTACCAAGCATGGTTTTGGAATGTGGGCGGAAACAGGGCTACCCAGAGGAAACCCAAACAGGAGACAACATGCAAACTCCACACAGATGGACCTGAGCTGGATTTGAACCCAGGACGGCAGAGTTGTGAGGCCGATACACTAACCACTCGCCCCACCGGACCGCCCCCTTTGAATAAGGTGTTATTTTAATTGATAGAGCCACTTACACGACACGGCATGCAAGGACAACATGGGGAGTTTAATGAATCCCCCTATAATCACTGTAACCCTTGCGGCTGGAACATAAAAGGCTAATGTTTGACATTCTCACTTCAGTTGCCATGGTTCCTACAAAGCTTATTCTTAACTGGAACTAACCCTTATTTATTGTCACAGCAACCATAGAAACCTGCTGTCCTTGTTCCCATGAAGACCTCGATGACATAAAAATCCCTAAGGATACTGCAGTGGTAGCCATTTGTGGCAAAAACTTTCATTCAACTTGACCCTTGTAAAACTCATTACATCAGATATTACCACAGAAAATATAGCCTAGAGATGGCAGATACCAAACTTCTTCTGCCCTTTACCACTGTCAGACTGAAATCATACACCTCCATTTACAAACGAAAGTAAAAAAAAAAGTATTATTTCTGTGCCCAGTTAGATAACAGCACTTTTGAGTAATACACCTTTTCTTGGAAATGTGTGGACACAGGCCAAAGACATCTGACTGAAAATTCCATTGTTAATAGAGATTTTAGTTAAACATCAATAGCCCAGGAGTTCATTGCACTCTATAGTCAGAGCCATGAGCAAACCTTTTAAAGCCTTTCAGTCACCTTGTTCTGTGCGCACACACAGGACCGGATGAATATGATGTACACAACAACCGTTTGACGTATGTGAGGGTAGAATTATTTATTGAGTATTTTTTTTCTTATTATTTTAAAATCCCAGAACTGAAAACTATGTAATGTAAACAGAAGCCATGTACATATTTTAGCTCAGATGTAACGACACCTAATTATTTACTAAAAAAAAATATATATATATATATGATTACATTTTTTAAAAGTAAATATTTTAACATTTGACAAAATGTATTTTTTTTTAATTTAATAAATATAAATATTATTGTATTAATTTGCCACAGTTTCATTATGTTACAAACCAACCTAATTGTGCAACAAGACAACCCTTACAGTATGCACCATTTCCTTCCTCAGTAAACCTTTATCTCATTCTAGTGTCTGTAAGATGACCCTCATCCAAACCCTATTGTCGGGACATCTTGCCACAGACAGATGGTGGCTGAGTGCACTAGAGGTGATCCAGGGAGGGGAAGAGGTGCTGTTTGTACTGGTCTACGTGAAGAATTGCGAGTCAGCGCATGGGTGGGCCGAAGCGCTTGCATCGACTCTCTAATCATTTATGTAACCTAATCATTCTGGGGAGAATCCCAGTCTTTGTTGACTTGGCTTGGGCCTGCCTTTGTTACCAAGACTGTTGTCATGGTTTCATCGGTCACGTGGTTAGGGACAAAATGTAGCCCGCAAATGAGCTGGCATATAGTCGTCGGAATGAGACCAGTGACACATAAACACACGTTAATAACAATGTGATGACTGTCTCTGTTGTCTTTAGAGTTGATTAGATTAAGAACAATACTCCGGAAATGAAAGTTGCTTCTGATCATTTTGCTGAGGCTGTTGTGCACACAAACCATCACTTGATGTCAATCATCTCTGTGCTGCCATTGAGATATTTAAGTATTGAACAATATGTTGAAAAAATTACCCCTTCCAGCCTTTATTTTTTGTATTTAATTTACTTGTATCTATTTGTTGTTTTTTATTTTTAAATGCGTCACAATGTGACATAACACAACATCTTATTTATATACATGCCTACCCGATGATTTGTTTGGACTCATTAGAGTCAAACACTGAAATGAAACTCGGTACAGATTTAATAATAATAGTAAATACAAAAAAAAAATAAATGACATTCCCTGCATTCACTTTTTCAAGTGCTGTTTAGAGTGCTGAAATTTAATCAAAACTGCAATCTTATTTCTTGCGCAAATTTGTTAATCTGTCCACTCATTCATTTTCATCTTCGCTAACCACTCCTCATTTAGGTTGTGCAGTGTTGGAACAAATTAGATTCAGGCCTGGGGTGAGGAATAGACTGAAGCCTGCAATCACAAAATTATAAAGATTATCATAAGATCTTTTCAGAACATAAACACTCCCCACAACATTGGTGTTTACAAGCTTAAACACAATGGAGAGCAAGTTTCTTATTGTGAAGTCCATGAAATGTACACCATGTAGATGAATCAAAGAAAAAACAAAAATGACGGCACGGCAAATTGATTCTTCCATATATCCCCCACCAATGTATTACACTGATCAATCTGGCAAAATCAATCTTCCCGTCACATTCGCGAAAACACCATTTCCCATAAAAAATAAATAAATAAATAAAAATAGTAATGTCCGTTAAATAAAGAACTTGACCTATCTATAAGAACTGCTTTGCACTGCAGCTCTTGCCTTTTTTCTTATTGGCTGTCACCAAATGGCTGCAAACTGGTTAGACATTTGGTTGGCAAGACGGCACTCTATGATGAATCAGGCAGAACTGTATTGCTTACAAGGCTAACCTCAATCTTGAAATTACACAAATTCCTGGCAGTTGCGATTTTCTTCATGGAAGTGTCCCTTGCAGGGTGAATGTCCGCTACGCGGCACGCATAGAGGTTCCAAATGGTCGAATTTACAGAATTTGTGCCGTTTTCTCTTGGCCGTCACGACTATATAAGAGCATTACATAGTGTAGACTTTATTACAATTCTTCCATCTTAATCAGATACATGGCCGAATCACTTCTAAAGTGTGTGTAAAAGTTCATAACACATAAATTGGATATTTTGTTTTGAGAAACAATGTTAATGAATCATGTTTATAAAGCCGACTGATGGTCTTGACCAAAAATCCCAAGACTGCTCTGTTGGCCAATCAGCGATGGAGACAAGACCAGTCCTGAGTGTTCCAGCACTAACCACTATTAGCTCCCATCATTTATTATGAAAACCTCTAATAGTCCAGAGAGACTTTCTACTTGTAAAATGGATTGTGTTAAAAATAGCTCAAAACTACAACCTTGGATCTCATTAAAAATGCACAACACTGAGGCAAAACACATGTAACTCACTCTAAAACCCAATAATATTTATTTAATAGATATTTTATTTTAAAGCATTCTCCCTCATGCTTTTATTTCATTTCCAGTTGGTGCAGAATGACTATTGAGTAATGCAACTTGTCAGCCCTTTTAACCTTGTACTCGCCCAGTCCCGATCTGTCAGCGAAGGCTATTTTTTGTTCATTGATGCAGTCAATAACGACAGCTGAAATTATGAATTGAGTTTGTGCCCAAAAATAGTGCATTTTTCCTGTCATCTTTCTCTCGTTTACTCTGTTCCACACGAACGAACACACGCACCAATACTTGCAATGTTTCATTATTTGCTGGCAGCTGAGTTAGTTAAATAAATAAGTGGCCTTGGCACCATTGCAGCATTCATGTGCATCCTGTCTGCACATCTGGTCTCTGTGCTTAAAGTCTCAGTAGACAGAGTGTCAGGAGAAGACCTCAAATGCACACAAGATAGCTGATAAAACGCACATGGACTGCGGTGCAGTAGAGCATGTGAAAGTGGGGGTTGGGCGGGGGCTAGAGTCGCTAGTCCAAGATTTAAGTCACTGTTGAGTAGACATCACTTTTCTAGCACATTACACATTAACCATGTGTGTTTGTTGTCTATCCCATTATAGTTTATATTTAATTTCACTGTACATCACAGCACGTTGCATCCAGTATTTTTATGTCATTTATAACAAGTTGCCAACAATAAAAGCTAATTATCATGGAAAGAAAATATTTGACAATCCATTTAAATTCTTAGTAAAGAAAAGAGGGAACGTCTGAGAGTGCTTCTTACATACATCCTGTAGAATAGGGTATTTGATTCAGTTAAAAAAATACTGTAAAACTATGATTGTGATATTTGATTTAAAAAATGTGTCATAATGCCAGTTGATTTTTAAAAGTTAGCAGTTGCGACGGAAAGCTGAATGCCTTAGAAAAATGGAAATTATTTAATGAATGAAATAGTAAATGGGAAGCAGAAAAGGGAGGAAATGATAATTTTGGAGACTCTCAGGAAGCAGAGCTAATGCCAGGCACTGATCTCATTTCTGGACTTTCAAACTCTTCAAGGGGAAATCTGGTCAGGGAATTTGTTGTTTATCTGTTCATTTGTAAAACTTATATCACCAGCCAATGTTTATGATCATTGTGCCTCTGAATTTGGTCACTGTTTTTATTCCGACTCGGTGAGTTGGAGACTCTTTAGTTGCACATATTAATTAGAAAATGCTAAATTTAATGACACAGTGTCCTCCTCTGAATTGCTTGGGGTTTATGATACCAATCTATTGGTGAGTTTTTAGTTGCTGGTTCAACTGCCACTATGTACAACTTGGAAAAATGAGATAATATTTTCACTGTTGGACCAACCTTAAAGTCTTGTGGTTTTAGTCCACCTAAGGTCAAAACAGTTTCTTGGGTGTTTCAACAAGATAACTGACTGTAGGATTATTAATTGCCAGGTCTGTAAACTACCATGACCAGTTACTTAAAAAAATATTTTTCATCTTGTTAAGTTGACAAAGGATCATATCATTTTATGCATGTTTTCCCCAAAGTATTCCAACTTTCAGGAAAGTAGTATGCACAAAGTAAATGCTTAGAAAACTCTTTAAAATGTATCTCGGGTGATTGTGTTTGGGTGACGATTGTCAGAATAAGGATTAAAGGCAGTGAATGCTATTGAGCAAAATTGTATGAACACATTTAATGATATTGACAGCAGTAGACGTCCAATCCATTTGCTTCTAGCCTTCTCAGTTCAAAAGGATTGAATGAGTTGAAAGGGAAGCGGGAATTTCTTTGTTATGGAAAATCAATCTATGGAATTAATTTAATTATATTCCTGTCAAGTGAAAAATGAAGTCCTCGTTCCAGTGTGTTACCATGGTAACACTAAGACCAGTCTGAGTCTGCAGTTTGAACCAAATAAATGATGAAGGAAAAGTAGGAATATACATTGTAGATGAGTCATTGAAAATGTGAGTGTTTTTACATCAATCCATCTAAATTTGTGCACGTCCATGTGCATGTGAGTATATCGATTGACTTCTGCCTCGGGGTTTCTCGACATTGCTAACAGAAGGTTAAAGGAGGTAATAGCATACCCGGCCCTTTCAGCGTGATTAATAATGGTTCATTTGTTCCTAATGGTGGTGGATATATAAATACATCGCTATTGCAGTGAGTTTTTTTTACATTGGTGGCGGAAAAATTTGAGCGTTACCTTGCTGACGGGCATCATTAATTAAATTTTTCCTTGAACGTAATACAAATTCAATGTTCACTGAGGACACTGACACTCATTTGCTCCTCTTCCTGGGTGTCTGTGAGCATCACTGATACGCAGTGCCAGTAGAAAGAGCCTTTTTTCTCAGAGTGACAGTTTTAATCTCTTAGAGCTCGAAGTGTATGTACAGGGAGTGTGCTTGTGTCACTGCATGTGTGCACACATGGAGCAAAACTGCCTTTCAGCTCTTATCAGTGAGCCAGCAGAGTGGGGCCGATCACCTAACTCTGCTGAGCTATCATTGTGGAGTTAATTGCCTTTCACAAGCAAAATGGAGGTGGCTGGTAGGGGGGATGCAATGTTGGGGGTTCCTTTTTCCCCCTGATTTGGCCTTTTGCTGTTTTGTTTAACCTTTGTTACAGTTCAGCTCTGTCTAATCCCAGGATTCTCTCTGTAAAACAGCAGCCAATCATTCTAGATTATTTAATGGATACACAACTTTTTGGAAATGCCATAGCCTAGACGGAAATGAGAGAGATGAAAAGAAGACTGGATAGGTGAAGAGCAGGGCCAGTTTGAGAATGAGCGCAGGGTGGGTGGGATTTTGCATGTGGACTGCATGTTCTGTTCACGCTATGGCATGCAAGGTCGTTCAAGGACTGCTTTCATGCTTGACAAGATATACCTTTTTTTATTACCCGGGAGGACACGAGGTTAGATTGCTTTCTAATATCGTGTAGT
The DNA here is from genome assembly GCF_051989575.1 of Stigmatopora nigra. NCBI lineage: Eukaryota > Metazoa > Chordata > Actinopteri > Syngnathiformes > Syngnathidae > Stigmatopora > Stigmatopora nigra. The sequence continues at coordinate 9,784,175 of NC_135508.1, read as the reverse complement.
CAGTTTTCATTAATACTCTTTTTTTAAAGAAAAGTCTGCAGATAAACAGCATCATATAAAAAGAAAAGCATTTCAATGAGAATATTGATTATCTTGCTCATTAGATTTGACTAATTTTTGATCCAGGTGAGACTAACCTTTGGAATGCCAGTGTTGTGTTTTTACTTGTGGAATGCATTCTGGTTGAGTTAAGAAGTTTCTTGTCAACAGTTTGGCACTCGGACCTTTCTTCAGCCCAATGGCTGTTTATTTTGCATTCTCACCCAAATATTGAGCACAAGAAACCCTTTGCACTGAAAATTCCACCCATGAACATGCGGGTTGATGCTCACTCCAGCAGAAACAATGGCAGACTGAGTCACGAACACATGAGAGGCTTTATGTGGGTGCTCGTTTCCGGGCAATGACTAGCCCAGTTATGCATTTTTGCTAATGGATGTACTATGTACTACAATTAGTTGAAAATGTAAACAAAAATACTCGTGCAAATGAACTGGATGGAAATTTGGGAACATTTTATAGCTTTGACCACAACCCTTAAATGAATCAGGAATTTGCGTGCAGTACAAGCGAGCACCTTATTCCAATCTTCCATGTCTGCTACAAGTGACCCTGTGTTGTTCGCTGCCGTATGTTCTTCCTCTGAACGCCAGCTCTCGTGTCTAATTTAATTTGACTGTTGGTAGGCTCCAATGCCTTGCACTGACTTTATTGCAATGAGCAGTATTTGGTAGATCAGATTATGTTGTTATTCCTAAATCTCGTATGTTTTTCAAGATCAACATTTGAAGGGGGAGACCACAATTTTAAAATAAAACATAACAATCATCAGCTCTTTATAGAGATAGATCTCAAATAGGCAGAAAAAATACTGTCATTCATTTTCAAGCAGAAAGGCCACAATTTTTGAAGAAAAACATGATCAGGCCTTTTTTTTTCCTTTGCTGAATTGTTATATTATAACACTTAAAGCAACCAGCAAAGATTATTATAGCCTATTTATTGCCTAATTGACTTTCAAGATTTATGCATTCATTTATTCTCAGTACTTATAATAGGATCTAGGGTGAATTGGAACCAATGTCTCTTTCAAGCTGAGTTTGGATTGCTTCTAACTGTCTGGATGGAAACCCCTATCCCGACTTGTTTTATACCGATGACATTTTGTTGGCCTTGTTTATTTGTACTGGACAAGGTGCCAGCCAATTTACTACTTTGGTGTTCCTTCTTTTTAAAATAATCATCAACAATTAAAGTTTTACTCGCGCTATTCACATTGATATCTCACCAGAATAAGTATTGGCAATGTTCAAACTTAAAATAATATAAACAGCCTATCTCTTGTTCTCTCATATATTTAGTGGTAGAAGCACCATCTGCATATGTTTGGCAAGCTTCTAAAGGGCACTTACAGTATATCAAAATAGGTTGATGCCTGCAGGACAGGATCACATGCCAGAAGTCTGTGAGCAATTTTCCATCATATGGCGCCACAAAGGATCATCAGTTAGTGACATTGTATGGGTGAGCGTGTGTATTTATGACACTTAGGTTTGGTTTTATCTGGTGCTGATTTTGTTATGGGTAATGTGCAATTGACATAGTTTCCTACATTCAATGAATAATTGTTTTCCCTTTTAATAATCCTAAAAATTGTTGAAGTCCATTTACTGCACTATTATCACTGTTATATTTGTGCGTTATTATGAAGAGTTAAAACAAGAAATTTGTCACTACAAGTACGAGGGTATAGTGATGGCACTGGATAGTTATCGTTGAAATTAGTATATGAAAATGGATTTTGTCATGAGAATTCCTTTTCATGATATGTTGAATAGAAGGAGTTGTGGCAAGATCTTGTCCGCCATGTCATTATGGTTTCACGTCACAGTTTTAGAAAGTCACTCTATACACTGTATGATGTTGACATGCTGGATATTGGGACTATACATACGGGACAAAGGGGGTTAAACGTAAGCCAATTAATTGATTTTCAACAAAGCCGCAGAATTATTTTCACTAGCTTATGTCGTAGCCACTGTTAATCTGTTGTATTAATTGTATTGATACGACAAATCTGTCATAAGCAAGGCAGGCATCTAAGATGGCTGATAGGTGTTGACACACTTTTCCTCCTTTTTTGATAAAAAAATTCACTACTTGATTGGGAAAGAGTCTGTATGGGTAAGCTTGGCATTCCTGCATTCATTATCTCTATCTTTAAAGGCAAAGACAACATCTTTATCTGCAGTTTTTTGTTCCATTACTAAAGATAATACTAACTGTACTAACTCTTCAACTGTACGCTTCGGTTCACGGCCCACAGTGACGACGGCGTGGAAGTGTTGAGCAATCCCTCAACAAATGAATCTTCTTTACATTTATCTTGTTGCTGGACAATTTTTGCCATAATAAATCACGACTGACTCACAGGCAGTAGATGAATTAGTTACACCAAACAAGTTCCACCAAACTGCAATGATCATACATTACAACAGGAACCAATCAGTCTATGCGAGTTCATAATTTCTTCTTTTTTTGAGTTGGGTTTTCGCTGTGGCATGCTCCCCGCCCTCATTATCACTGATTAACATTCCACTTGTTGGCTTCTTGGAATGAAAGCCTAGCTGTGCTGGTGGCAAATTCCTCTCACTGAAGGCAACAAAATATTTCAGCGGCCCTTGCAGACTTGTATAACGTAGCCAGTCTCCTTGCCGAATTTTTTGCTTTTGTCAATGACACATTTTACTGCTGACTGGCTAATGGTTTTAAGGGCGAATTCAAATTAACAACACTAGAGATTCAAGGAATAGGTAGTGATAAATCAAGGTAACGGTTACCTTTTCATCTTAATTTAAATGAATGTGTGAGACCCCAGCCCTGAATGAATATTGGAAGTTTTTGCAATGTTCCAATGTCTTGTAATTTTAAACCTGGACTAGGAATACAAACCTAAATTTCCCTTTCTGTATCAATCCACAGTGAATGAGTATTTGTTCATGGTCCAAGCCAGAGGGATCCGCATCAGAGAAAATGTGAAGAATATCGGTGCTCAAGTCCTGGAACAGGTGGTGAGAGGTGCTTACAGCAATGGTACAGGTAAAATACATCTTTCTAGGAGTACTCCGATCATACATAATTATAAGGTCTCACAAGAAATATTTGATAAACTCGAGTGCATATTCACAGATTACTCTTATGACTTCAACATGAGTGAGAGTGATGTTCCTCCCACTGCATATCTTCCTGAGGGCTTCACGTACTTCCCCTCACAAGTTTGCCCAGAGAAGCTGCCTTCAATGAGTAAGTTCATTGTTGTTGTTTTTTTCTCTCTCTTGCATTGCGTGCATTCTTTTTGGTTTGTGAGTTTTCGTTATGAAGGCCAAAATGGAAATGATTTAATTTCAGGAAGCAAAGTACACCCTGAACTAGTGGTCTAATCTGCAAAAACTTAATACAGAGTTACCCATCGTAAACTTGGCTCTTATGTGGTGTCAAAAAATGCTGGTGCTAAATTGTCAAAGTCGGGTTAAGTGTATGTAATGATGGTGTTAGATTTTTCTTTTCAAAAGTCACGTGGAAATATTTCCCATTTGCTATTGAGCTGAAAACAAATGTTTAGTTTTTGGACTGAATAACTTAATGTGGCCTGTGATCTTTCAACTGTTAAGCAGTTACCTTGCATTTTTTCCTCCTACGTGTTCACCACTTTAATTGTAATCGCTGATGGATGTTGCCTTTATCGTTTTCTTTCCACGGAGACTCGAATGGCACAAAATATCTTTTTCCCCCCAAACACAGAGGGTAGGTTGGAGGTGAATATGAGTGAAGTTTCACTAGAGGATGTGGAGCGATCTCTTCTCCTGGGCGAGTCTGTTATGGCCCCGGGAGGCCACTGGAAGCCCAAAGGCTGTTTACCTCGCTGGAAGGTATGTCACTCCATTCTGGAAAGGAGCGATCGCCCAAATGCATGCATTAGATAAAGGGCCCTACCTGAGGACACTTTTCATTTTCTATTCTGAAGCCAAACAAGTTCAACTGCTTAACAAAATCCTGTGAATATTCTCAATCATCCATCCAGGTCATTTTATTTGCATGGTGTTGACTTGAAGACAACTGTAATGTTCTAGTTGTCTCCTAGAATATTTCTCCATTGATGAAACCAACAGATATGCTCCTCACATATATTATGACCACCATTCATACATGCCATCTGTCTTTAACCCACATTTTGTCCACAAAATCAAGTTTTATTATTGCTTTCTCAAAGACCAAAACATATTGTTTGATCTAACAATAGGCTGTGTTTACGAATTTTCAAAGATTTTGGCTGCCCCGCTTCACCCTGTGATTCGTTGAATGTCAGATGGCACTGCACAAATGAAATTTCTTTTCCTCTCATTCCTAACTCCTGAAACATGCACGCACAACTTATGTCTCTTTTATCACCTCAGGTGGCAATCTTAGTACCATTCCGGAACCGACACGAGCACCTACCTATCCTCCTGAGACATTTGGTACCAGTTCTCCAGAAACAAAGGCTCCAGTTCGGCGTTTATGTCATTGAGCAGGTACACACACAGCTATTTCTAGACCACCTTCGAGATCACGAATTGTTGAAGTGACCCTTTCACAATGATGGTCACATTTTATTAATGGCTTACGTGTACCAAATCTCTTATCCAGGCCGGAACTGAGCCATTTAACCGAGCGATGTTGTTTAACGTGGGCTACAAGGAGGCCATGAAGGATATGGATTGGGATTGCCTTGTCTTCCATGATGTCGACCACCTCATGGAAAATGACAGGAACTATTACGGCTGCACGGATATGCCCAGACATTTTGCGGTCAAACTTGACAAGTACTCATACATGTAAGTTTTAATCCTCTATCCTTGCGGGTAAGTGCAGTCCACTCTTGATATTCATTTAAAATACCTCTAATTGTTCCTCTAAGGCTTCCGTATAATGAGTTCTTTGGTGGTGTCAGTGGCCTGAAAGTGGGACAGTTCGATAAGATTAATGGATTTCCTAATGCCTTCTGGGGTTGGGGAGGAGAGGATGATGACCTTTGGAGCAGGTGAGAAAACAGACAAAGACACAGAAAAACATCATCTTATAAAAGTTTCATGTTACATCACTAAAAGATTAAATATATGTCCAATAGATGGATGAATCATCCAATCTGGTCATGAAGTGTTTTATCTCTCTGTCATTTACCTATGTCACACAACTTTGTTTTTCCTACTGGCGTGTGAGAAGGCAGCTGTGAACACACCAGTCTTTTATTATGGATTTAATAGTTCATTGTACTTGCACGTTCCAGGCTGAGTTTGTTGTCAGAGAGGCATTCTTTGAACATATGGTAATTAGGGTCACCAATGGAACAGACCAGACTTCATGCATCAATGAGTACAAAATCTATTTGTAGGGTGCTGTATGCAAATTTCACCGTAAGCAGACCGCATGGAGAACTGGGCCGCTACATGTCCATTCCACACCATCATCGCGGAGAGGTCCAGTTCCTCGGGAGGTCAGTAACACTGCTTGGTAAACGTATTCACACACAGAGTCCCACTCTCTAGTTGGAAGGAAGCTTAGACTCATGTGAGCCAGTCACATGAAAAGCCCGAGCAGTGACTGGAAGGGAATTCTCACTTGTTGAAAGACTTTGCATGTGACAGAGTTTAAAACCGCACAGGGACAGTCTTTGCTGGCATTTTTAAAATATAACTGACACAGAACCTTGCAACTTAAAACTTGTAAATGCATTCAACTTATTCAATTACCAGTCTTTAAAAAGGTTTGGTAGTCAAAACATAGGTAAGAGTAGTTTTAGTGGATTTTGACACATCTATACCAAATCTAAAGAATAACAGAAAATGTACACGCTTCCATTCTTCAGTAAATCACAGATTATGCATAAGTAGGTTTCGAGAATTTTAGGCGCTCCTCTTTTAAAAACATGTAGACATTTTATTGATTGATTGATTGATTGATTTGATAAGGGACAGCACATATTAACAAACATATTCATGTTCATGTTAATGAACATCTAAATGTAAATATGTAAGGCTGTAGCCCCCGGCTAATTTCCATCTTTAGTCCCTTGTGTAGGTACAAGATAAACAATGACACACACCAGACACGTACACACAAACACCAAACACGTAGCACAATTTGAGACCGCGTCATGATCGCAATTTTGTTCATCTTACATCCAGGCTTTAAAGTGATTGGCAAAGAGGTTCAGAGACAGGTATTCATGTATTTTAATTGGTATTGAGTTCCAGGTATGTGAGAAAATTAAGTTATTGTGTAAAGAAACATATGTAGCCTTTTTTGCTTATTTTCTTGGGGCTCCCTGCAGCTTCATATATTTTTAAACTAATTCCTTAAGGGCAGGAATCATTTTGGGAGTGACTGATTTGGCTTAATTGATAGTTTTTTTAATTGAATCAGTCAAAATTACAACTATTTTGTTGTTTATAAATTAGAGCTGTTCTCATTGTAAATAAAATGTTCAAAACTAGCATCTCAAATTTTTCCTTGCAGGTCAGAGCAAAAACTTGCCAATAAACGATTTTGTCCCTCCTATATAATTAAAAACAAAAACAAATATATGGTTTGATTGCTCTCGCAGGTATAGTCTTCTCCGCCATTCAAAGGAACGACAAAAGGTTGATGGTCTGAACAACTTAAACTACTCCCCACTTGTGTCCAAGAGGCCTCTTTACACCAACGTCACGGTCAAGTTGAACAGAAGTCTTGCACCCGTAGCCGACTACTGATGTAGACATAGCTGGACTGACAACCACCTGGGAATCAAAAGTCCTCTGGGACATCAGCCATATTTCACCAGTTGCGGCACTGCTGAAAATCAGTTTAGTTTATTCGTGCTTTATTTCTTTTGTGGGTTTGCGATGAGAAGAGAAACAAAACAAAACAAAAAAAGGAAACATAAAATACGCGTGTTGGCTAAATCATAGAAGTAAATAAGGATTATTGCTGCACTTGTTTGTGCCACAGTCCACCACTTCACTCATCTGGGATTATCTAGTCTTCAGTGTCCACATGCCTTTTGCACCATTTTGGCCTTTCAGCACCCATCAATTAATTAATTTCCTTAACTCATCCCTGCACTTGAGTTCACATTAGTTTTCCAAAATAGACCGACCGTGAGACACACACTCTTTAAGGGGCGCAGAAGTTTGATTTCAAAGGTAATGTGCTTTCTTATTTTGCTTTTGCACTTCTGACTTCTTACACGAATGCAGTAGCCCTGTGAAACATGTGCATGTATACACACACAACTTTTACCGCGTGGACGCTTGCAGCTGGTTCTGCTGAAGGTATGCCAAAATCTACAAATGAAAAGAACTATGAAGAGTTTCAATCATCTATATGTGAGATAGTTTACGCTAAATTTAGAGTATATTAGTACCTTGACCATTTCTTATAACTATATTTTACCCTGTGAACATACCATTTGAAGACTGTGATATTTTTGTTTCCGTTGTTGCTTTGGACGTAACTGTCTGCCAGCGAGTGGCTATGGATGTGAGAGTGTTGCTCACCTTGTTAGCAATAAGACGTAATATCGCAGAGATGAATTTAGACCCGACTGCCTCATGATACCGATGCAATAGCACAGGTGCTAGCATATACTCACTACAGAGAGAGAATGAGTGCATTTGCAAACGTGTTCGGCGCACCTTTTCCTAAGTCAACATGCCACCCAATGAAAACAATGTCTTCTCAGAACCTCTCTGTGGCTTTGTGCTTGTCTGTGAGTTTGTTTGTTAGCGAGGGAGAGCCTATGCAAATGGCTTTTATGGAGCATATTGTCATGTCATCAGAGTCCGAGTAACAGGATTGACTTCAGGCCCCACTAGGTTTGTAGGGTGTAATCAAAGTACCCCCACCCCCTCGCCCCCCCTTTTTGCGATAGCCTCCATTTTCACACAAGTCAACACACAGATGGTGTTTACAGAAGCTTTTGATTTATTGCGTCGTATTTGAATATGTGAGCCTCCCGAACCCCCTGCTTAAATCTCTTTAACAACAATGCCTGTCTTTAGTGATATTGTTTTAAGACTAAAACCTCATTCTCGCAGGCCTGAATATTTTAGGTGCCGATTTCTGTACCATTGTTTGCCAGATGTTTTTGTTGAGTGGCGTGCAGTCTAACATTGTGCACTGACACCAGCTGATTCTCTGCAAGTGCAAAGTGGTCAAATAATTTCCCTTCTTGGATTTATGTGTGCTTTAAATTGACCCTTTCAACTTTCATTTTTGGGTCTATACGGACATGATTATCACTGTCTGTCCCTCTAGTCACAAAAGCTACTCCATTTCACATCAATCGCCTTGTATGCATTTAAGATGCGTTTTTTTGTTTGTGTGTGTGTGTGTGGGGGGGTTGTGTGGGGTGAATTAGCGTTGCTCCCACAGAGGCTGGACCTCTTTATATTTATTTGATCTCTTATGGATTGTTTTCTGTAATTGTTCTGTTTTTTGTTGTTGTTGTTTTTTTCTTTGCTTTTGCTTTTCTAATATTTCACATTTAATGTGATGACTTATGACGTGATGTATGACAGACTGTGTTAAATGCACTGAATCTTGTTGTGTATTTGTATGGGGTTATGAGCCTTGGAATTTTGTTTTCAAACTTGGGAGCCACTCTATTTCATACAGATGCAAGGTCTGATGAAATAGACTGAGACGGTGTACGTTTACTCTGCTCAGCAGACACATCTGAGGGCGCCATTTTGTGTGACAACCGCGGGAAGAGCGAGGAAGTGAATTACTGTAAGTGTGCTGGCTTGCCATGTTATTCATTGAGGACCTCTTTCAATGAACCTGACCCGGCCGGGACAGAGGCGGGGGGACACCCCGAATCGGTGGCCAGCCCATCAAAGGGCAAAAAAGATGGCCAACCATGCACACCCACATCCATACCTAGGGGCAATTTAGAGTGTCCAATCAGCCCAGCATGCATGTGGTATGTGGGATGAAACCGGAGTACCCGGAGAAACCCCCCAGCCCGGGAGAACATGAAAATCTACACAGGTGGACCGACCTGGGATCGAACCCAGGACCCCTGATCTGTGAGGCCGTCACGCAAACCACCCCTGTTAAAACAAATGCCTAGTAATTTTTCTTTAAATATAACTGGGACCTACCTTTATGAAAAACAAACTACAAATATTAGATTTGATTATTATACAAGCATATCTTTGGACAATTAGTGACAAATTTAATATCCTTGACCATCCAGGAGAGGTGCTCAGTGACAGCAATGGACAGTCACAGCATTTGTGTAACGCATTAAAACGTCTCCATGCGTGTTTGAGTGAAATGGCGAAACCCTCCAGATGTGAAGCTGTACTCTTTCAAGAGTTTTGTTTTGTAGTTTTCTTTTCCTGCATTGGTAATGATTTACAGGAAGGTGGTAGTGAGCAACCTAGCAGGTTCTTTCTTTTCTTGACACTTACATTAAAACACTGTATACGGTTTACTTTATCATTGCTTTAAATTAAAAGCTCAATGGAAATGTTGAAAGAGCCTAACGGTGGACAATCGGAAATGTACCTGAAGATTTGACGCTGAGGGTGCTCGCTGTATAAAGAGACCTAATTGGTCATATTCAGTATTGGGCTTTATCTTCCACATTGCAAAAACAAGCATCTACCTGTGGATAAATTAAAATGGCTTTCTTTTATTCCATGACAGCTAGACTGGCTTCTCAACTCTAAATCAGTCTCCACCCTCATGCTTTGTCAAAAACAGGAAATTGTTTTTTTCCTTTTTTTCAGTTGGTGATAGGAGCATGCTGGCCAGTCATTTACCTCTTTATGTATATTGTAAATGGTCTCAGTCCAGGCAAAGACTGAGCCTGCTGCTCATGGTACCATAATCTCACCTGTTCTGATCCATTCTATGCTAGTTTAAATGAAGGAACCATGCCTGGGCATCTGACAAAACTGGCAGCCTTAAAAGCTTCTTAATTTATTGCAGTGATTTTCCACTCATTTTTTTTTACGAGCAAAAATATTTAAATTTCAATAAGTGCATATCAAGTTATAGCTCATTGTAAATAATGTTGTGTGTAGTGTTTTAGAAAAAAAAATCTATAAGGTCTTAAATTTACTACTGATGGTAGCATAAAGAACAAGGATTTGGAGTGAGTTTGGCTGGTACGGGTGCCATTTAAGTGATGCTTACTTACACCGTGACAACAATGTTTTTACATCACTGCACAGTATTTTTTGAATACATGAAAAAAAGTAAAAGTCCTGACCTCCTTAAATTTGGATTCCTATCACATTAACTGATACATTCAGCAATTAATTGGCTTCCCCACTAAAGATGCTGGTATTGATGAGAATTGCCTTATTGGGTCCACTGTCCTTTTTTCCCCCCTCAAAACATCTGACGGAATTAAAGGAACACTCCAGTCATTTTTGGGATTTGTTTCTAAAACCATGAGTTATATTTGAAGATAACTACTGAAAACATACACAGACTGGGCACAATTGATTGCTTAATCTTTAAATTATAGCAAGAAACGTTTTCTTTGTCTGAGGATTATTTGAGTGTAAAATTTCTTTATCAATTCAGATTTGGCAGGATTCTCAACACTTATCGTTGGCCCAATCTAGTAGTTTCATGTTGACTTTGACTGGACTGTCCCTTTAAGGTGTAGATGGACTGCACTTTAATGCAACAAATTCAGGTGTGTCTGCCAAAAAACACAGTGCTTTAAATAAAAAAAATTAAAAACTGGCACCCAAACCGGCAATGCAACGTGCTCCAAAATATACAATGATTTTATTTTCTGTGAATTCGAAACACTAAAGAGAGAAAAAGAACTCCACTTATTTACGAATTATACAGTAGTGTTCAAAATAGCAGTCCAATGTGACTATTCAGATTATCCATGTTTTCAGGCTTTTTTTATTGTTACCTGTCAAAGATGTTTACCATTAGATGCAATGGATTCCCTAAAAACTAATGAGATCCAGCATTCATGATACACATTTTATTAAGGTTGGGCAATTGAGCAATTTGTTCAAAGGGGTGTGTTTAAAAAAAAAGTAGCACTGTAGCATTTAATCAGTGAGGTCACCAATTTTGTGGAAAAACAAGTGTTAAGAATGAAACCAGTACCTGTTGAACATGAAATTTTCCTTGAAAACCCTTGATTTTAATTCACCTGTTGATGCTGCAATCCTTAAAGTTCAATGCATGTTCGTTTTCAAAAAAATTGTAAGCAGTTTCCCAGATGTGCATCCTTCTGAGGCGTTAAAGATATGAAGCAATTGTAAAAAGAAAATTGTTAAAAATAATAGTTTAGTGATTCAAAAGTAGGTAGGCATTTGCATTGGTTAAAAAAATGTAAAGTCAACAGCAGATTGCTTTTTTTTTTTTTTTTACACACCCCTATTCAAATCCAATTGCACAGTCTTAAGAGTGGAGAGAGTACATTTTGAATGCTCGGTCTTCTGAAATTCTCCTGTATCTACTTGCATATTTGTATAGTGTGTATACCAATAAAAACAAATTACTGAAAATGTGGATCAATCTGGGGAGTCACATTAACCTGCAATTTTTTTTCCAACACGACTGTATATTCTTAACATGACAGTGTCCCTAAATTGTAAAGGGGCCTTGAATTAGAGTCATCCAAAGTCACTTGTTAAAACCTGATGTCAGCCTTACATGGATATGTTTGTGTATTGGCATATTTATCTTTTGATTATTGAAATTTGTATGATGGGGGTTTTCTTTTATACCATCATTGTTATTGTCAAAGTACACCAATAAAAAAAAAAAGAAAAAAACTTAAGATGCAGCTGCATTCACTATTTATTTTTTGGACCTATTACCATTTACTGGCAACACAGCAAGCAGTCAAGCAGTGTGGTTTTCTGCTCCATCTCTGGATATTCATTTTCCTGGCCCCATCTCTCGATATTCATAATATTAATGTGCGTACGGCCATTATTTTCGAGCCACCTGACCAGATCATCCAACAGGAGGGAATTGGTGTTGGCAGGAAAATTTCTCTCTTCTCTCTCTAACCCTCTACGAGGAGTCTCAAACTGGAGTAAACATCAGAAAATAACATAGGAACAGGTGTTCCAATTTGTGGCCATTGGGATCGCAGAATCCGATCACCCCATACTCTTCTCTCTCCTCTGACATTAGTTTTTGAGGCCACATGCTCGTGTGTTTCTCCAAACTCAGCCTCGGTGCTGCCCTTTAGCTTGGGACAATTTTTAGCTTTCTATATGAAGCACTGACATCATATACTTGGGGGCCCATTTGCTCATATCGTCCTAAATCAGAACAACAGTGCCTTGAAGGAAGATTTGTGTGTGCATAGCGGTGTTTGCTTTTTGTAGTGACCTGTGTTTTTTAAACTCAGTGATAAATGTTGTCATAAAAATGTGCTGAGAACTAATCGACCTGCTTTCCCATGGAAGGTTGCCAGAGCGATGCTAAACATCAATTGATACACAGTAGACCGATTGCACAGAACTTGGGAAAAAACAGGTTTAAGCCATCATTGGATTTCTATGTATTTATATACTATATGAATGGGTGATTGTGTTTGTGTGTGTAGATAGATATTTATTTATAAAATGAGTCGCAGTTGAACTGCTTACCCAGGTAAGTATTTCTTTTTAAATGTGATTTTTTTTTCTCTACACTGCATGTGTGTGAAAAATGGAAGTGAACACAAGAGGAGTGACCAATGGTTGTGTTTTTTTATGGGAAAATCCCTGATTAGGAAGAAAAAGGCAGAGGGGGTTCTTATAGACCGAATGAATGCAACCTTTCTATTCTAAGTGAACTCGAGGGACTTCCAAAACATTTTTCTTCATATTTTTTTTTACAGCCGCTTCCTAATTGACTACATTCCACTCCACGTAAAGTACAATTAACGGCATAATGAATCCTGTCTCATGCCAAACTGTGTCCTTGTATAGTTCGATAAGTTGAGCCCAAGCGCTAAAGCTCCAAGTAACATTTGGAGAAAAGTGCACTTATTTTTCATTGCCCTTGATGCCCCGTGATGCTTTGCGCATACGTGCATTCTTTGTGTTTGAAAATTTTGTAAAATGATGCAATTACTAATTCTAATTGAATATTTTGTTTCCACATCTTGTAAAATGATGTAATTTAGATTTTTTATTTAATATCTTTAAAAAAAAATCCTGAAAAAAATCCGCGAAGCTCTGAGTTCGCGGTAGCTGAAGCGCGAAATAGTGAGGGAACACTGTATTGTAGCCAGCTTCTGCTTTCCATCATGCCTGGGTTACTTCTCTCTATTTGGAAAAGCTTCTCGGAGACAATGTCCTGATGCTAAACAGAAGACCAGCTGACTGTGCATTTGCGTGAGCCGGTCAGCAACCAACCCCCTGACCCTCTCACTACAGTACATTTTGTGAGTCCACTCGAAACTAAACCTTAACTATAGCCACACCTAAATATACTTTATAATATCATCTCATGACCCCATATCTTCGTCTGATCACACCATGTGACTGCAGTCTTGTGAGCTGCATATTTTGCAAAGCATGTAGATTTTTTTTGTTTTGTTTAACACAAGGTTATTTTCATATTCAATCATCTAAAATGCTTTCTCCGTCTGGATGTCCTTCCAGTTTCTATAACAAATGTCAACTGTGCTGTAAATCATTTTCTCATAGCTAATAAGGTGGCAATGGGTGAAATGTCTGAACATCAGTGAAACCACAAAGTAACTGACCTTCACAACCATGAAATCTGATCATCCAGACTCTGGCCTTCACTGTCCTTTTCTGTCTACTGGCTTTAAATCAAGACCAAAACAAAACTGAACTGGGAAAATAACAGTATTCATCTCTTAATATGGTACTGCTTCATCACTCACTCCAGTCATTAGAACTATTATGGGATTTAAATGTGTTAAATATTGGTTCTGTTGTCTAAAATAGGAATACATTTTGTCAAACTGCTCATAAGATTTTTCTTAAGACAGTGGTTCTTTTAGAATTTTCGATGAAGTACCAGTTCAATAGGTAATTGGCTCTTTGAGCCACCATCATGGCCCACATCAAGATACAATAGTTTAGTAGGCGCTTTTTTAAATAAAATAAAATAAAATCAAAATTAAAATTGAGTTGAATCAATTCTGGGGATGCTTTACTAGGGTAGATGGAACTCCACTGAGCCAACGCCCACATTCCTTTTCTTTGTAAATTAAACCAAAAAGGCACAGAAAACAGTTATAATCCCATTTCGCTGTTGAAAATGTGCAAACTGCGTCTCCTTCCATCTAGTAGTTTTATTACTGTGGCAGCCATCAAGGTTCTGTGGGCTAGGATAGCTTGTTTAGAAAAGTCTTAATTTGTTTCTTCGGAAAATGGTTAACACGTGTTGTGTAGTAAGCCAGTACAACATAAAACCTGAAGATATCAGGTCTCTATCATTTTTCGTCTGACCGACAGTAGAATTAATTGAATTGAGGACATGAATGCAACCTTTATATTCTAAGTGACTTCCAAAAGTCCCCAACTAAAGGACTGCTTGGACCAATTACCGACTCACATATCCAATAATTTGGGTTATTTTTCGGGGTACGAACTGCAGTAAAATATACTGGCCTTAGATGTTTGCATGCCGTAGTTAACAATGACAGGAACCAAATTACATTTCGTAATCTTAATTGTTTTTGTGATGGTTCCTTTTTTTTTTTAAATAGTAAAAATTAGGAAAGAATCCAAAACTAAATATACCATTTAGGATGAAATAAAAATTGCTCTAAAATGTGTGCCCAAACCAAAAATACAATAAAACAAAAGAAATATTGAGAAACATGTTTTATTTTGCATACTTTATTTATATAACATACATAAATTGGGTTTTTATATAAATTGAGTTTCCTCTATAAGTGACTGGCTTTTTACAAATCCCACATTTTGCTATAATCGGATTTTTGCCTTGAAATTTCAGACAAACCGGGCTCCTCTTTCAATCTATCATTATTCTGTCTCTAATGTGCTGATCAAACTAGGCCGGCAACTTGCTTTGCACTGTTACGTGAACACCATCAGACAAGAGAGTGAGAAGGAACAAGGTGTGCCCGCCAACACAGTGCTCTGCTCTTTGTCACAGCGCTTACTTGAAAACTAACTGTTTAGTTATTGCGAAAGCGCAACATTCAAAACAAGAGCATATATTAAAGTATCGACTTCAACAGACTAGACTATTTGCTATCCATGACATCAATATTTCATCTGCCCATCTCAAAGAACCACCTTCTAAAGCCTTTGTTGCCCTGCCAGTACATTCCATGTTCATCTTCAGCTTTGTTTTTTTGCTTAAGAAGGGAAGATTTCATTCAAGATTTGTTAATGGATGGCTCTTTCCATTAGTTGGCCACTAACTGAATTGCCTCTAGATCACAATTACTTTCCTGCTGCAGACTTTCAGCCTACTCCTTTTCCTTTCCTTGCTCATCCCTAAATAACATTTCATGCAGTGCTCCAAAATGAAGGCAAATATAATTTTGCCACTTCCACCTTCAAAAAATAGTCATCAGCCTCTCACCATGAGATTTCTGGGTCCATGGCCCATTTTAGAATGGTGAGTCAGCAATCTGGCCCCTTTTGACAACTCATTTTACTATACGTGTGCTATATACACATTATTTTCAGCTATTTGTGCCATGTTGGGTTTTATATAGACCTCAAGAGTTTAGCCTTTTATTGTGAGAACAATTCTACACCCAAAAAGAGGTCAATTAAAAAGACACTTCTTTAACCTATATGTAAGGGTTTTAATATTAACCCCAACATAAACTAGCCAATTTTAACATTTTATAACAATTCAGATGTTTCTTTTATAAGCAGTAGTGTTGTTTTTTGTTACATTGCTGCAGTGTTGTTTTAGTGTGTTTTTCTGACTTGTTCTCTACTTTTAAGTCAATCTTTGGCTGTGTCAATTCCACATCTTATCTCAACGTATGATCAAGGAACTGGAAATTGTTTTTGCACCATGACAGGGCCTCCATAACTGAAAGAAAAGCCAAGCATGGCACGAAACATATTAACATACTGAATAATACATTTCTTACATTTATGACCTTTGGCTCTACAAGCAAGCATGGTGATTGAAAAACTAATAATTTATCATCTGGAATTAAAACCTGGGATATTTTTTTTCCAGGTGCACTTTTCCCAGCGGCAGGGCCAACATTGCTGACTAAAGGCGTGTTGTTTTGGTTCCCATGTCACTGGTAAATCTGTGTTTTACGATTTATTTATTTGTTTACTTTTTTAACAAAGAAAAGGACTGCAGATCATCGAAGTCTATTCAATGAAATTCAGTACAGACCCACTGAGGTGATAGTGCAACTTTAATGCAAAATGAAAATGCAATACTATCTAGCCAAGAAAATATGGCTCCTGAAAAGACAATAAAAGACAGACAGACACCCACCTAATAACACAACCAAAATTAAAATCCTAAATCAGTTACAAACTCAATATCTGAATCTTAATAAATTGTGGCCTTGGGGATATATAAAATTACAATCAATACAATATCCTCGAGCACTTTTCTGCTCGTTGATCCATTTATCCTTATTAATCAGAAAATGATACACGTACTTACACACAATGTTCTCAAAATGCAAAACAGTGGGGTGCTTGGGATTTTATTCCTTAGCCAGTAACATGTTTTTCCCTCATGATACATTCCAAAACCTTACTAAAACCTGACTCATTTACTCACATGTACAAGCAGATATTTGTAAATATGTAAATAGCACCACGTTGATACAAACAATTGTTCACACAGAAAGTACTGAGTGTGTTCCTCACTGGTTTTCCACTTTGCCTAGCATTCTCACTCAAAAATCTCTAATAAAAACATATCAAAACAAGATCCCCAGCATATAAGTTAAAAAATAAAAATATGAGCAAGGTTTGTATAAATTCATCGACTAAAACAACAGCCACGAGTGCGTCTTTTAAATATATTCTTTACACATGGCTGAAATACATAAGCAGGTCTTTTGGAGGCACTGGAGGGATTGGCTTGTGGGAACTGGCATCCAATTGCTTTTCATATTTGCGGAACTAAATTGAATGTGGGGCAAATGAGAAGATATTGTTTTAGCATCTTCATTACTATTATAATTGTATTATTATTATTATTATTATTATAGTTATTCATAAAGATGTTCAGATGCTACTGATCTACGTTTGGAGTTGCCCCATGCTTTGGCACGCTGTCTTTGACTTCCCCTTTTAGCTTATGGAGTTCTTCCGAATGGATGGAGAGAGTACCGTCCTGAGCCAGGAAGGAGTCCGAGTGTCTCTCGAGCTCTGCTCGGATCCTCTCCAGCTGCTCTGCCAGCTCCCACATGCTATTGCATTGGCCCTCCACCTGGCTCACCCTGCTATCAACGTCTTTTACCTCTTTCTGAACTTCTTTGGCTGTGGTCCAACAACCTTGAAGCCCCCCGTTGAGCTGTCTCTTCAACCCTGCAAGTTCTTCCTTCAGCTGAGCCAAACGCCTCTCCCCGGACCCCAGGAGAGAAGCTTGGTGGCCCATAAGTTTGGTGATTCCTTGCACCTGATTTTCCAACGCTTGTTCCCGTTGTTCCCATGTGGAGTTGGCTTGACCCACTTCGCTTGCAATGAAGCTAATCGAGTCTTTTAGTCCCTTGAGGGTGCGGTTCACGGAGTTGATGTTGACCTTCAGCAGAGTGATCTCACTATAGACCGAGTCTCCTGCCTCTTTGTGGGCGATACGCAAGAGTAAGTTCTTCAGCGTGCTATTCAGGCGGTTCAACTGGTCAGAATGAGTGTCCAGAAGATTGGACATCTTATTCTCCATGTCCTCACACCCCTCCTCCCCCTCATTAGCTCTGACACCCCCTGCTGGAGGAGTTGAAGGTGAGCAGGAGGTGCAGAGGAGCTCCAGGTCTACTAAACGTTTTTCAATGCCATCTAGATTATTATCTAACCTTCTCCTCACAGACTCGATATCTGTTTTTAGTGGTGAGACCACCTGGCCTTCCAAGAGTGCTGGTGCTGTGCCATTGCTTAGCTCCTCCATGGCCACAGACACCCTCTCCTCTAGAGTCTTCAACTTGTCCTTTAACTTGTTCTCGTAGCCACCCAGGCCACCTCCTGTTGCGTTTAGACGGCCTTCCACTTCCACTAAACGGGTCTCAATCAGCGTCTCCACGTGAATGCTCTGCTCGCTGAGTGCTGATTGGAGCTGTCGCTGTGATTCGGTCATTTCTTTCACGGATTCCTCCAGGAGCAGCACACGCTGAGAGAGGCTGTTTACCTGCAAAGGTCAAAACTCACATCAGAAAAATGCACTGGCCACTCTGTTTTGGAGGTGCACTTCTATGTACAGTAGTATTTCTCAAGCTTTATACACAAGTACTAGTACCTACAAAATTCTCCAACTCCTTTCAACAACCTACATGATGATGACAATGAAAATGCAATTCCATCTTATACCTTTTTGTTCATGTGTGTGGTTATAGGTTACAGCACACCAAAAGCCAGAGTATTTAAAAATGAATAAGGGACTAAAGGTGAAAATTAGCCTAAATCTTTCTTACTTACATGTTCATGTTCATTATGTGTTGTCCCGCTCTTAAATACCGTATTTTCACGACTATAAGGCGCACCGCATTATAAGGCGCACCCTCAATGAATGACATTTTTCCATATATAAGGCGCACTGTATTATAAGGCGCACCGTATTATAAGGCACACTGTATTATAAGGCACACTGTCTATTTTGGAGAAAATTTAAGACTTTTAAATGTGCCCTATAGTCGTGAAAATTCGATAATTGCTATTGACTTCCAGGTATGAAGCACTCACTACACAGTCTCCTCTAGAGCCAGCCATTATTGATGTTTTGGATTTTTTTGCATAAAATCTTGCAGTGGGGGAGGAGCTATATGATGGAAGATTTTGTAAACTCAGATGACATCTGCATATTTAACAGTATTGTTTCAGTTCAGGTGTTTGTGTTTTTTTTTTTTCATATCCGACAGTGGTGGTTTTTCATTTTTGTTTTTCTGTTTTTTCTATATATAAAGCGCACTGAATTATAAAGCGCACTGGATTATAAAGTGCACTTGATTATAAGGCTCACCGTCTATTTTTCAGAACATTTAAGACCTTTAAGTGCGCCTTATAGTCGTGAAAATACGGTACATACTAAATCAAACTGAAACTCATTGAATTAATTCATTGATTTAAAGGTAATCTCTGAGATATCATTTTTCTCTTCTCGAGGGAACCGCAAACTTTGACAAACATTATATCTGGGTATTACTAACTTTTCTCTTTTCAATACCTGTCCACAGCAGCTCTCTGTGAGAGTTAGGCCTTGGATCTGAGCATGCAAAGAGCCCAACTCCGCCCTGAGCCCAGTTTCTCTTCCATCAAGGGACTGTTGCATCTGTTCTTGGCCATCCATATGTTCTCTGTGACACTGTCTCTGCACGGCCCCAATTTTCTCCTCACACTCATCCTCCAGACGAGATAGTCGGCGTTCAAATCCATCCAGGATTTCAGCTTGCATCCCGGCTATCTTGGTCTCGAAGACGCTATCTAGATGAGGTGAGCCAGAGCCATGGCCAGGGATAGGTCTTCCTCTTGCTCCTTCCAAAAGTGTCTTGAGCTGGCCATCATGGCCTAAAACCATTCCCTACAGAAACATACAGCTCAGTGAAGACTGGTAACGCTTTAGAAATGATAAGGCAATTTCATGTGAGGCACAAACCTGGATCTCCTCCAACATATGAGTCTTAGCTCGTAGCTCATCTTTCACTTCTGTCACCCTCCCGGCAAGATCCCCAAATCTCTTGAAGTTTTCCTCCCCTCCCAGCCCACCAGGATCCCCTATTGGGATTGCTCCAAATCCCACATCTGAGTCGTGACCACGTGACGGGTTTGGTAGGAGGGAAACGAGGATCTTGTTGGTGTCTTCCCGAAGAGAAGCACGTAGTCTCTCTTCTAGACCAGACACCACACCATTGAGAGTAGCAAAGCCTTGAGTCAGGCGCCGTAAATCGTCCTCCATACGGTCCAGACGTTCGCCACTCACCCCGGAAATCCCAAAATTGGTCCCTGTTTTTGAATGGATTGAACAACAATGGAAGTCATTGGGTCCGATGCAAAAGCACTGAATTCATTATTTCTCATCACATAGGAGAATGTTCTCACCAGTATTTGGTTTTCCCACAGGTAGGTGTCCACTAGGTATGGGTCTGTGAGCATCTAAATTGGGGTAAGGGTTACTTGGCTCCAGGTGTACTCCTCCTGGTTTCTGGTCAATAGAAAATTTCTGACCGCCCTTGAACCCGGGGCGATGGGGCAAAGCTGCTCCCCTTAAAGGGGGTTTGTGGTCGGGCAGTGACGTGGATCCTTCGTGGCAGTTTTCTCCAGAGTAGCCGGGGCAACATCGCCATTCCAGCTCAGTCACTGTTTTATAACCCACTTTGTATGTTGGTTTGTGGAACATCCTATACCTAAAAGTGGAAACAGGTTGACATTGAGCAATTATATTTTAGTAAGTGGTCCTATTGTTTGACACCACTAATTGACTCTTTACAAATTACTCCATACGAGTCCAAGCAGAGGACACCATGAAATGAATGGCAGGGCAAAAATAACTGGTTGTAGTCATTGTTGGATTAAATATAGATTATAGCGGGATTAAGAGATTAGTTTTGACTGTGTAATGTAAATGGTGTGGCATCAAGATCGAGGGATTGAACTGGGGTCATTATTAAATGCCAATCTTTCCTTTTGTTAAGATTAGACTTATATTTGATTTTGGAGTCAACTCTCCCTCCTCATCACACAAACCAGCCCCCCCTAGTCCCACTTTCCCTATCACACACACACACACACACACACACACACACACACACACACACACACACACACACACACACACACACACACACACACACACTTTTGAGAGGAAATGGAAACCCACTCCTTTAATTTCCTCTGTGAGATGCAGAATGTTATTAAAATTGGACCATTAAAAGGCAAATCAAAATTTCATTCATAAAAGGCGCCGATGTGCATGAAATGGATTTTCAAATATTTCCTCCCCTACTTATTTATGAAATGTCCTTTTTTTAAAGTAACAAACAAGTAAGCAAGCATTGGATAATCATACGAATTCCTCTTTTTCTTATATATAAAGACAAGCGTTTCCATCATTAGTTCATTAGAAGGAATACGATGGAGGAATAGCATATAAACAGTAGAGGGCAGCCTTGAAACGGTAAAAATGTAAAAACCCACATCTACCCCCATAAGGTAACATATGCAGTGTTTACATGGCACATTTCCCCACTCTGAGGCATATTTATTTACATTTTTTGTGTCAACTTACATGAGAACAGGACACTTTTGCCCCC
Source organism: Stigmatopora nigra (assembly GCF_051989575.1). NCBI lineage: Eukaryota > Metazoa > Chordata > Actinopteri > Syngnathiformes > Syngnathidae > Stigmatopora > Stigmatopora nigra. The sequence goes on along the minus strand of NC_135508.1, from coordinate 9,762,703 downwards.
AAATGCACTTGGTTGTGTACTCAGCCTTCACATACGTGGCTACTCCATCCTGTATTGTGCATGTTATGTTCTTCTGGACCACATAGGCACAGTGGTTTCTGCAAGGAAAGGAAAGGGGAATTAGAATTCAATATTGCAGAATAGGATTCCGCCAAAAGCCTTTGCTAGTCCAGCTGCATGTGATGACAATATTTCCTCTGTCATCTCAAATGAAACCGCCATGACTTCATACAATAATTCTTCTGTATTCCTGCGCCCATCTGGTCCTGATTTTTGCGTTGTTCACTGAGTAAGCACTTTTAATTCCTTTATTGTATACATTGGTCTACTGAATACTGTACATTCCAACTTTGTAAGGGGCTTTTTTTTATCTGGTGCCCATATTTGGGGCATTACATGAATTATTTGTAGAAACTTTTCATGAACAGCATTTTTAGATTTTCTCAGGGAAACTGCTATTGGTCACGGTAACATGCTGTGGTGGCATGTATAAGCAAGATATATATATAAAAAAAAAAAAAAAAACAGGGACCGCTAAATTTCAGCTTTTTCAGTGCTAAGATGTGACCAGAGTAATTACCTCGTAAAGTACTTCCAATAGTTTTTGCATCATTCTCCACCGGAATCTTTCTCCTTTCCTTTGCCAGAAGAGTGAGAGCAAGACCAAAAATGTTCCACAGGAAATTATTATCTTCACTCTTCAGATTCATATGTGAAGCGTTCTTTTCATTCAGCAGGGAGTATTCGACAACACATGCGGCCTTTAATATTGCTCTGCAGCTGCTCCAGACAAGTTTATGTTTTTGGATGAGCACCGGGGCCAAGATGGCTTAACGCGTTCCAAGTTAGCAGGTTAAAAGGATTACTTGAGAGGGTTGCCTCTTACAATCTGTGAGAAACTGTTCCCTCTTTTAATCAGTGACTATCTCAACCTCCCGTCACTGCATCCAATTCTTGATGTTTGTTAGGCGGCCCGGTGGGACGAGTGATTAGCATGTCGGCCTCACAGCTATGGGGTCCTGGGTTCAAATCCAGGTCATGTCCATCCGTGTAGAGTTTACATGTTCGCCTGTGTGGGTTTATTCTGGGTACTCTGGTTGCCTCCCACATTCCAAAAACATGCATGGTAGGCTGATTGGAAACTCTAAATTGCCCCTATGTATGGGTGCGAGTCTCTTTGTGCCCTGCAATCGGCTGGCCACTGATTCAGGGTGTCCCCCGCCTCTGCCCCAGAGTCCGCTGGGATAGCCTCCAGCACCCTCTGCGACCCTATTGAGAATAAATCGGTTCAGGAAATGAGATGAGATGGTATGATACAATTTTTGGGGGGAAACAATACGACATTTGGTGGTATTGCAATTTGATTAAATTGATTATGACAATATTATGTATATATGTAAAACAATCAGTTCCAATTCACCTAAAACACGGCAACAAAGGCAATTTTGCAATGCCTCTTTTGAATGATTTAATTAATGTCAAGTTTGGGCTCGTCCAGAAAGCATTTTATGAAACATGCTTTTGTTTTCACAAATTGATCACAAACTTCGGAAGACATCATGTGGTACAACTGCTTCGTAAATTGTCTGTTGAAACAGCTGAAATGCATTTGTACTGCTACTACCCTACCTGAAGCCTATATGCTGCACATACACATATTTACATTTCCTGTAAGGGGGTGGGGGGACTACCACTGATCATTTCCTCGGCTCTCACGACTTGTTAAGCATGATTTATTAGAGCCTTTGGTCCCAAAACAAATAGGACCTTTCCTGTCATATTTTATCATGTGATAGGTCTTGTGCAAGATCACATTCAGCACCGTTTTACAGTGATGTCAAGGACTACAACAAATGGAAGTTTATCCATAGAAGTTGCAAAGAAATCGGTCTTACATCCTTACAGCAAAAATAAGCATTGTGAAGTATGTTTTTGTAGTCGAAGGTTGACAAAATACTTTTGTGGACGTACAGCTGATTGGGAGCAGGCGCTGCACGTGTGAGTGTTAAATATTACTGCATGTTCGTTTTCATACATCTGTCAAAATCCATTCCAAAATTCTTACTGTAGGTATTGATATTGCCTGGGTTTGTTCAGATATCTGGCTCAATCACATATTTGTTGAGTCAGTGGCTTTGCTAGACTGCCAATGATTTTACAGTACTATCCACACTCTCAGATATCAAAAGGCAAAGTTGTGGGGCTATTGAAACACACAGAATAACTTCTAATTCTCAACATACTTGTTCTCTGCATAAACAATGCTTTCAATCTTCAATTTTTGCTGATTCTTTAAAGAAAAAACATTTTAAGAATGGTATGTACAACAGTGGAGCACAACATATTTCAGATGAGAGAGAGAGATGATTTGTTGTTTCTCTCATTATTGAAGAATGTGGCAATATGTCCCAACATATTAAAAACACCAGGCCCACATTCTGTCAGAACCACCCATCTGACCTCATGCTAAAATCTAAATCTCAAGCGATTGAAATTGTCCTCCTAATCACAGCAGACCTTGACCACTACTAAATACTCAAAAAAGCAAAAGACCCTTCATCTCCTCCTTCCACTCTAGGAGAGACACACTTCCCAAATATTGCACCGCTTTTTCCACAACTATCCTGAACCTTGTGTAAATATATCCATTCTAGCATTACAATTGTAAACTAACTTGTTGTGTCTTCTAAGGGAAGAACGGAATTCCTATCTCCAATTTTCGCATTCGTTTTTTGGCAAATATTGCTGCAAGACCCCCTCCCCCTGGAGTGCCCAAAACAACTCATAGTGCAACCCCACCTCCTTTTTACTGACATTTATTTGACTACATTCAGAGGGAATTTCTGTCTTTTAAAACACAAAAATCGTGTCTACCTGTTTCTCTACTAATCTATTGCTTTCGTAATAGTTTATCCCTTTATACTTGTTCCACTACACTATTAGACCTATGAAACAAAGACCATTGACTTTCCTATTTTCATACTCAGACATTTGTGTTAAATCCCATAATCTTTCTGCAGTAAGAATAATTCTTAGTGTGTCTAGAAAAAAAACGGGTTACAAATGGGGCTCTCTAATAAGTATTACTTCTTTATATAGGCCTTAGGAGTGAAAATCAAAATTGATACAGAGAATGCTTCAAATTATTCATGTAGTAATGAATAAAACAAATTCAGACTTCAAAATTCAAATGATAAAACTATCACCAATGTGAGAGAATGGGCCAAAGGTTACGATCAACATGTACATACCCTCTACTGGCATACTCCTAGAATACAGGCATCAATAAATCTGCAATTTATTATTCAGCCCGAGGACAAAAAGGTCAAAAATCGCACTCTGAGGATTGGTGTGTGTATATTCCTAAAATATTCATTCATTCATTTTCCATTCCGTTTATTCTCACGGGGGTGCGAGGGGTGTTGGAGTCTACCCCAGCTAACTACAGTCACTAGGTGGAGTACACCCTAAATTGGTGGCCAGCCAATCACATCCCTAGAATATGCCTGGCAAATTATGATCTGTCTACAAATGTTAGTGTAGTAGATTAAAAAATAATTGGACGTAGGATTTGGTCGATGGTCGTTTGGGAAGCGGACTTCACGAGGCCAATGACAAGAAATGATAAATAATGTGCAAGCAGCTATATTTCATTTAGTTAATAAACGACAAGTTGTTGACCACAATAGTAGTAATTCAAAAAGTTTCCTGGCTTCATCCTTCCAGTGCATCGATCAGCGCTTTAGCCTTTCTTTATTTATGTAAGCTGATTTATATTTAAAGAAAGCAATTGTGTGTGTGTGTGTCATTAGTAGGAAGTCAGGAAAGGGGCAACATTCCCAGACTCCTGCTACTTAAAAATGACATTAATGACTCAGTACTTGATTGTTGTGTCGGTGTAATGACATTAAAGCAAGCCCATCATCAATTATAAATAAAAAGCAAAAGTCATTTAGTAAATGTTCAGAAGATGCCATTTGAGCCTGGGATTTGCCATCTAGTCTTTATGACCCATAGCTGGAGACTTGGCCCAGTCTTGGTCTCCACTGGACATACAACGCCAACTTACAACAACAAGTCATAACCTTTGACCTCCACCACCTCTGTGGCTTTTACCCCCTGATCTTTTTCCCATGCCTCTTTGGAAAGCCCATAGCTATGAGCTCTAACCTACTCAGTGTTGGCATGTGGCATCTGCTTGGATCATTATTGATCTCCAACACCCCAGTCAGGGGACAGTGTTTGACCTGTTGTGTATTTGTGGTCCACTCATGTGTCATTGGACTGACAGATGCCTGCAAGATTTTTAGCTGAGCCCTCCTTATTGGTCATAAATTAATGTCATAGCATAGCCGGCAAAGCACAAGTTGCAGTCTTAGTGCACATAACACTGTAAACTTTCACACACATGCAGTACATGCAAGCTATTTCAAAGTACTTTATCCTTTTTCATCACCATTAGCAGATCTGATTTATTTCTAGAGCTGGTCTTACCCTTATGTGTCAACAGTGCCCAACTGTGATTTGCTAGGTCAACACCTCTTTTATAAAGGCTATTGTTAGACAGCACATGGAAAGGATTATCACCCTGACAGAAAGAAATTGCTGACTATTATAGATGAAGAAAACTATCTGTAAAATTTGGTTAACCTGTCAATCAAGGATGACACACTTGGAAAGGTACAAAGACAAAAAAATCTAAAATAATACAGAACCAATTCAGGGTATGCCCCACCCATTGCTCATAGTTGTTGCCTGGGATAGACTCCAGCGATACCCACGACCCACGTGAGGATAAGCAAATTGGAAAATGGGAAGGCTTTTTTTATCAAAGGCATCTCAGCAGAAATAATCTTATTTAATGATTTTTTTAATTAGTTTTTTTTCACCCTGACATCTAATATACTATAGGTTAGTCTAAGTGGCCCTTGGATGATCTAGTATGTTCCCATACTTTGGTTCTGTGCTCTCACGGGTGCAAAACCTGGACCTCTAACATGTATCCTGTTCCAAAAAGTATGTAAGAATGAAAGGTAAACTATTAGATATATCCAACTGATGGGTGTGGCTCGGTGGGATTCCCATTCTATAAAAGGTGACTGCGATCCGGCCAAACTAAGGCAGTATTATGAAGCAGGTTGAGTGAAGCAGCAGGTAGCTGGGGAGTTGTCCAAAGTCATAAGCACTCTCAAAGGAATACCAAGGGGAATCCAAGCAAAAGAGACAGGAGAGATAAAGGAAACAAAATCCTACAAGTCAGACATCAACTGCAAAAAATATATGTCAAAGCTCTGTTCCACTCACAGCTTCATGACTTCTAACCACGACCGTGCCACAAGATTGTTGTTCATAAGATTGTCATACATACACACTGAGGAATCAGTACTCTTATCATCAATGTTGTGCATAAAATAAGAAGAAAATATGTGCTGACTTTGTCATTGTTTCTCTCAAATATCTCCCTCCAAATACAGCTGGTTTTAGGTGTGAGCCACAAGAAAAGAGGCCAAAACAGAGCATCAATTCAAGGATCCATTACAAAGGAGATGCCCTAACCAAAACCATATTTTTACAAAGGAATACGTAAAGTAACCTGGGGATTGTTCAGGGAGCAATGGAGGGGCAGCCCATTTTCCTTTGTAATAATAGAACTCTGGATACACATGCTTGGCACCTACTGTGTATCCACCGGACAGCACTTACTTGTGTCGGGTCATAGGCTTGTTTGGGTGTGGGTTGAATCCAGCCTTGAACATGTTGTATCTTTGTCCATAAAATGGGTTGACATGGCCTCCATAGAAGGTTCCTTTGCTGTCCACCACAGAGATTAACACTCCCAGAAGACAGACCGGCGCAAGCACTTGATGCAATTTGACATTCATTGTTTGAATTTGCCTTACTTTAATCCTGAAATCTGCAAAAGGAAGGAGTAAAAGAGGGTTGGTGAGAGGAAATTTTGTGGACTCCTCAGGTTTCTGCGCTGAATACTTTAGGCAATCTTCTTCTGTGGGCCCAGAAGGAGAGTGTAGTCCTAGTGGATGTCACATCAGCATCATCTCGCCCGTGTCGCCTTCAGCTCGTACACTAGCCACACTGTAGGCACATTGGTTAGAATGGAGAGGAGGCTTGCGAGCCTCAAAAGTATGGGGAGGAGAATAGCACAAAGGTGTGCTCAAGAAGGTTAGAGGAGAGATAGTGAGGGTGTCTACAGAAAATGTTTCAATTCCACACGTGTATGTGTGTGTGCGCGGGTCCCACTTTCAAGGCTCAGCCCTCCTTGTATGCGTCACTATACATGAATGAATGTGAGGCTGAGCAAGGACCAGCGTCTAAAAGGGGGAGGCAGACAGACAGACTGGATTTGCATATCCCGCCCCAACGCAAGCTTGGCTCAACTACACAAGAAAGAATAGGAGTTGATGTTCTTCATTTTACTCTATGCCTACAGTAAATGTCTATTCCCAGAGTGCTTTGCCATGTATGTGGATGTTGCAGAGCAACATAGGATGAGCCTACTTTTCAATTCACCAAACTCACTCATTAACAATCCAGCTTTTGCCTTATCATGTGCCAGTGCACTTTTAAATCATTCTCACCAGGATGCCTCTATCCTACAAAATAATCCCAATTTTCATTCATGTGTCTGACTTGATAAATATTCAATATAATATTTAGTTGGTTTCTTTTAATAATGATTCTTTACGATGGACTTCAAAATGCCATACTTGCTCTTTGTTGTGCTGAAGCTTGTAAGCTTTGCCGTTGTGGCCATATGTAAATTGTGAATATTTCAAGATTATTTGGTTTACGGGTCCCTGTCCTATTCTTCCCTCCTGGGCACTGATCTAATTTTTTGATGGAATTTGTTGCTATATTTGCCATCTTCACTTTACAACACGATTACCCCAAAGGCAGGGAATGGGAAACAGATCCGTTGTGAATTTCAGTGAGAGTCCAACAGTGATTGTACCTTCACCAAAGCTCATTAGCCTGTGCAGGAGCTTGATTCCACGGCTGAGTTCCTCAATCCCAACTGTAAGTACTCTGTTTCCAATAGACGTCACTAATCTTTGCCAGGATTTCTGGCTTCATTTGTGCACAGTGGCAGGAAGAAAGGCTATTCACTTAAGAAACATAAAATTTAGTTTACTGTCGACTTTCACCAAATGTTCATACTATAGATTCTATACTATAGTATAGAATGTCACCATTGAAGTAGGAACATTTAAAATGAAATAAATAGTCATCATGTTGAAAACTAAAATGTTCATCAGAATTTTGAATAAGAATATGAAGTGCTGTCCTGACTTAAAATAGAAATAGTAAAGAAAATCTGGGTGAGTAAAAACATGTGTTTGAAATGACCTTTATGTTTAAATAGTTGGTTTGCCAGGTCTTTCTCACCTGACTGTGGTCTGTGCTCCATTTAACTGACTTTATTTGCCGTCCATTTACAAGTCACTGTGAAAGAAAAACACAATATCAAATGGACACCTCGCATAAGCGGAAGAGTTGACAAAAGCCGTCAAAGCACAGAAAAAAAAACACTTTATATATATTCAGTACTTTTTCTGGGAGCTGGACTAATGGTTACAGAAAAAAATGTCCTGTCAAAGTATTTTTGGAGACTTCAAATCCTTTCATATTCACCCACAGTCTGAATAATATTGTGGGATACAATTAACTTTGATGCTGTTAATTTCCTAAAAGATAATGCCGTATGAGCTTCAGGAAGAATATTTGAAGTTTTTTCCTCCCTGCTGAAGAGTCAACCTGACATTCCAGAAGCTGTCACGTTACCAAGAAACCAGAAATCTCTCTTCTGATTTAAAACAAGTACGATGTTGAATAAAACAGTGAAATGGCCACCATGGGTTACAATTTACTTGATCAATTCTTAAATATTGCTCCAAATATTGTTAGATAAAAAAAGTTTGGTTATTGTACTTACCCTGGAAATATGCTGCCAAATCGCATAATATCTATTCAAACCTTGAGCACATAAATTATTGACGTAACCCTTCTGTGACCCATCATTCTTCCCTTAGTCCTCTTTTGGGACTATTACAAGACCCCCACCCCACCCATGCACACACACACACACATGCATATGACAACTGTGTATAATAAGTATTTCATGTTTCTTTAATATATGTTAACACAGGGCCAGTTCATGAATAATGAAATATTTAGGTGATTTGAATAATGGAATTTCTTGCTCTATCAATGGGGTTGCAACCATCATTTTTGTTGTATTTGATCAGTTGTGTCCAAACTCCAAAGGCCCTGTGGGTCTAAGACAAGGGCAACAATTCACCTGTCAAGAGGCAAGCTAAGATATGCAAGAAGTACCTTCAGTATAAAGCAGTATCCTTGGCTCATGGGAAGAAAAATAGGGAAATCTTACTTATAGGCTGTGTCATTTTACACAGGCCCTCAAACACAAATATGCACATACTCTGTGTACCTCATCCACGGCATATGTACAGTTTGATTAAATCTTCCCCTACAACTTTATTCATACATTAATTCCAGGAAATCAATTATCCATGCTATAGCCCAGTCTAGCTAACTACAGGCAACACCCTAAATCAGTGGCCATCCAATTGCAGAACCAACCTACCCTGCATGTTTTTGGAGTGTGGGAGAGAACCGGAATAACCGGAGAAAACCCACACACGCAAAGTCCACACATTAAGAACTAACCTGGGATTGAACCCTCCACTCCAAACTTGTGAGGCTGACACACTAACCACTCGGCTGATGGGCTGCTTTAATCTTATTGAATTTCTTTTCTTGTTTTTCTTACTCTCAACAACAGTGACCATTTTGAGAGACATGTTATTGAATTGACCTCATCATAATTCCTGCATGTTGATCATTATATCAATGGAAATTCAATACATTCAAGTTTAACAGTTAAACAGAGTCGCTGTGTAGCGAGGGGGTTTATTTGACTCCGTGTGCCAAATAATGGCATGGCGCCATTCACTAACCTCTAAATCCTGCAAGAGCAGCTCTTTTTTTGCAGCCTATATGACTTACCGTTCATATGGAGCATGAGCTCATTTCTCCATATTCACGCTTTCCCAAATGTGGTTGGTGCAACATAAAATTACATTGGCGCTGTAATCAATGCTGGCACGCTTCATGCACACACACAAGCGTCGCTCTCCCTCAAGTGGGTACCATAGTCTACATCTGGTTTAGATCTAACCAAAACCACCAGCAATAGCACTCAGAGCAGATCTGTCATGATACACACACACTTAACTTTTACGTGATTAAAAAAAAGGTATATCAACCATACCTCATCATGCAACCTTAGCAGGTGAAACACAGAAGCACTGTTTATTCACTCCAGAAAAAAATCAGTTGCTTTAATCAGGTGTTGAGATTTAAAGGTGTGCTAAAGTATGTCCGCATGTGCATAGAAAACATCTGCAATAGTAGGCTGCGTATAAAAACCTAGCAAAATTGCTAGTGCCGTGTTTTACTGTCGGTGCTGCAAATCTGGTGAGCAACGGCCTGCAGCAAATATGAGGTGTGCTGAGATGAACACACTCTAACAGTGAGGCCTTGTTTCCTCGGCAAATGTGTTTCCAGTTGCGAAGCAATTAAAGGCAAGTTTATGGGCAAATAATACGGCCTTCTCTGGCACTGACAGAATTCACAGGTTTGCCCATCATCGAGATGGGCATGCATACTGCCCCAGCAAGTACAAAAACAGGCACACCATCACATCTACTGAAATGCAGAGGAAAACAGGTGCCCGAGAGTGAACAGATCTTATTACTTCACATAGTCTGTATAAGCGCCAGGCTTTAATAGTGGTTAAGAACATTGTATGAAAGTACTTTCAACATTCTGTAGCATTTCGTTCACACTGTTTCTATTGTGTTTTTGTTTTGTTTTTAGATTCTTAACCCGACCCTCAAGCCTGTCAACCTCAGCCAATTGCGTCCCTTATTAATGATTGCAATTCCCCTTTTCAAGTGATAATAAACCGTACAAATGCAACAAAGTATATTTTTACTCACATATGATGCACTTAAAAGTCTAAAAATGTTTGCCAAAGTGGACTTTATTTTTGAATGCACTAAATTTAATATTCTCTAGATGTTGCTGTATGACACTGACAGTTTGACTGTTTGCATATACATTGCTTGCTGACGCACTATTGAAGCGAAATGTGCATTTGCTTGAAGCGTGACAATATCAACAATCGACGATGAGGTTTTCGTAAGATACCAGTGGAGGAGATGATCCGAATTAGAGATGAAATGGGGAAAATGATTTTTTTCAAAAAACGGACATGAAAAATACGCGACAAAAGTTTGTTATATGGCGTACACAATTATAAATGATCAAAAATTGTATAAAATACAGGAAATACGGAAAAAAACGTATAAATTGACAGGTATGTACCATCAGCCTAATCCATCCAGGGCTAAAATATTTCCATGGTTGCTTGCAAAGTTCTGTTGTATGTTGTCGCTTATTGAAGCAGGATTACAAACCCGTTAAAATTCTGCAGCTCAACAAAATAAGATTTGCTAGCTACTGGGACGCATATGCGTGAATGGCCATATTTATCCGGGTAACACAGAAGGCGATTGTTCATTAAGTATGCAGAGAGCGTTTGACTGCCAATCAGTTTGAAATATTGCAGGGAGAAATTGAAGAAGTGTGCAACTGCAGCAAGCTGTGAAGTGAAGAGCTCCAGGCGAGAGACATGCAGTCTGTCGGCGAGGAAAACCACACAGTACCTATCCGATTTACACTTCTACACAACATGCTGAAGTCAAACAGGCCAAGGAGTAATCTTTTTTCCATGCTGGAAAAACAACTTGATTCCACAAAGGAGAGTTTTGTTGTTAATATAAGTATCATGTGTGTTGTCTGTCTATTTGTATGACCAACCGTAGTATAAACCAATGTAAATTGACATTGTTTCTTTTTATTAGACTGCTTGCCAATGGTGATGAAGTCTTCAGTTCAATATTTTGTTTATATCATATTGCATAGAACCTAATTCATTTGAATGCAAATTTATAATAACAAAGATGCCTGTCAAATTTTCTCCAGGTTTTATTATGGCATTATTTTTCATAGTGCAAGGAGGGAGTTGTCTTATCTTTATTGCAGATCAGAACTATAAAAAAACACTTTTTAAAAAATCTTAACGTAACATAGTTTACTTTCATAATTGAATAATTTGATAATAATGTTATTTACTTATTCACAGAAGTTCTCGTGATAAATATCGATATTGACTGATATTTTTTATCGTGATTATTTTTTTGTAATATCACTCATGGCTAAATTAAATAATAAATGAAGGAAAAAAAGTTATGTTGGAAAATGTGGATGAGACAAATCTAAAGACACAATACAGTGAAAGCACCAAAATATGGAGTGTCTACACAGTAAACAAAACATTGAAATGGTTGATAACAACATGGATGCTTAATTTGCATGCTCAATCCCAGGAAACAAATGTCTGAGTCACAATTTAACAAGTATGGTAGGTTATTCACAAGTTTAAATACAATGAAAACTGAGTGAAAGTACAAAAAAATGGGTTAAAAAAATGGGGTAAAAAAAAAATTCACAATTCAAAAATCTTGTCCTGTAAAAAAAAAAAGGAAAATAGGAAAAAGATTTTCCACAATTCTGTATAGATGAAGAGGATAAGTACTCAATACTGAATCTGTACTGTGTGCAGCAAAAAAACAAACGTGTCTCATGATGGTAAAGAGAGTGTGTGAACTGACATAAGTGCCTCCATGTGTGAAAGAAATGGTCTGCACCTTTACTTCATTTTCCCTGGAACCTTTCCAGAAAAAGAAAACGACACACATGATGAAGGATTATTGTTATTTGGATAGACTTGAAAGGGGGTTCCACAGTATTTGGCCTGCTCGGGGTCAGCGGGTTTAAGGGTTTTTCACGTGGCTTAATGCGCAGGGTGGAAGTCGACTTGGCAATTGCATCAATTTTCTTGGGATGTTCGCGCCTGACTGAAAAAAATGGTGCTCTCACCACCGCTACTCAAAATAGTTTTAGTCCAGGTGTCCAATGTTATTTCAGTTGACGTTATCGACCTAAAAGAACATAAATCAGTGAGATACAAGCATTTTTTCTTTTTCTTTTCCCATGTTGCCTCTATCTTATCTATAGTTAACAGTGTAACGCACAATAGAAACATTGCTGTGTTTGTTTATCTTTCCTGTTGTTATGCTGCTCACAAAGGGAAGAAGCCAATTACTCTTGTAACTTTGTGTGCTACTCATGGAAGTGTATGTGTGTACTTATATGTATCAATGGCATGGTATGTTTTTTCCCACACACACTGGGAGGTTGTTAGCGGTTCATTTGAGGTCAATGATAGATAGTAAAAGTATCATTGTGGGGGTGAACCAGTTTAGCAACTAATCAAAACTGGATCTAGTCCAAAATATCTAACATCAGCTCACAATAGATCATCCATAGCAACTGTAACTGGTGCAAAAAATATATATCTGGGTAAAATCAATAGCGATTTAAACCGAGAGTCCGAATAATTGTTTGCAACATTTCCTGGGGCTGTGCTCCAAAATCTATTTTTGAGCAGTTTTGAAACTTTTGAAAAAAAAGCCCTGACAAAATCACTGATTGATCTTTTAAATAATCATAACAACCAAAGACTAGAATGTTTTTCTACATTTCAGAAAAGACGAAAATTGTTCTCCAACCGGGAAAAATGGCCACTGCTTTTTCACAAAACATCAATTTCGAACTCCTCATTCAATTATTGTAAAATGAACTACTTTTGCCCTCTAAAACTAAGAACAGGCAAACTTTGGATATACCGTATACAGTAAAAACCTACATTTATGGTATATATTACCCTGTAAATTCAAATGATAATTCTTTCTCAGAGTTTAATCTCTTTTTTAGGCCCCAATTTCCTGCGCACAGTTTGAAACAGACCCTAAAGTGAGTCGGTCTCATCTGGGCTTCATTGTCAAAAGCGCTTCAGGGCCAATAACTGGCCGGGCTGCACACACACATGCAAACAGTAAGATGATAGACAAAGGGATAGAGATTGAGCATCATGCGCTATATATGTGAGTTATAGAGCCATATCGTTCTGCTTAATGTTACGCTGTAATCCCCACAAAACATATTTTCCGTCATGGAAGGGAATTGTTGTTGTATAATCATTCAGTTTAAGTTGTTTAAAAATCACAGTCTCCTCCATTTCTATAAATATGTTGTGAAAACATTACCGGGCAACTAGATACTACACCCACCTGACTGAAGCCTCCCATCCACATCAATTTAACTGACAGTCGTGCTACTCTGAGAGCCTCTTCAATGTTTTCAAATTCATGCTACTGCAGTTTAGTTGTGCCAAGAAAGCAGTCTGGCTTCAAGCCAACCATTAAAAGAGCACCTAGGGTAAGGTATACAAAATCTTGGAAGAGTGTAACTACGTATTTATTTTCAGTAATATGTATCTAAGCAGACAGAGAATACAGCAATACTGTCAGGCTACCTCATATTCTTTATTGTCTATTCCCAAAAAGGCTCCCTGGAGTTACTCGAATGGGCTGGGCTATTGCTCAGAGTCTTGGAGAGATAACTGTGCCAGATTGGCAAGCCACCAGTTCAAGGTACCCACCATCACCTTTTGTCTAAGGTCAGTAGGGATCGGGTCGGAAAAAGACGAAATATGAAAAATTGTTGATTTACGACGTTTAAAGAGCTGCAGCGGCAGTCAATATGCACAGTGCACAGTGGCCACTTCCTCCACATCAATGAGAGATTACTTAGTGGCCATGCAATTATGGAGTTGGAATTGTATTCGCTTTAATACTACACACAGTCGTGCTTTGGTTACAAATATTCTTCTGCTCAGTCAACACCACAAAAACCCCAAACGAGGTTAACCCATGCATGTGATTCCTCTCATCATTTTACCACAAGTCATAAGCTCATCTTTCCACAAAGCAATTATTTTGGCCAGTACAAGACACAAATCAGAACTGCGATTGAAACTATTTTCATACAATCATACATTCATCATATTCATATGCATTAACGTTTACTCTCAGAATAAATACAAGTATGGATTCTGAAATGCCATGCCCACTCCATCTGGCATAAATAAAGACCGCGACTCGACGTTTCACTCGTACTAAGCTCTACCTTCATCGAAATTCCTTCCACTTTGGTTAACTTCCTGATCTGGCATCTTCAAAGTTACCCACTATGCTGCAGTGTGCACCTGTGCCAATAAACTTAAAAGCACAGCACCCGTTCCTATGGATAAAAACAGAAATCCTGTTTATAGATTAAAGCATTATGCTTATTCTAAAAATGTTAACACATGACCGGATGAAGGTGCTGATGTCTACAATTTGAGTGCTGATTCACATTCTTTCAGAGTATATTGAAAACAAATAAATCTGCTCTACACATAAATGGTCAGAACAAGAAGAATTCAGAAAATGTAACCGTACGATCAACATTTTTGTTTATTATCCTTCAAAGAAGCATTTTTGAACATTGGTTGTATCTCTGCAGCTGTAAAATACTTTCCAAAATCCTAATATATTTGCAGTTTAATCCAAACCAATAGCAAGAAAAGCTACGCTTTCAGAAATGCTATCCCAGTAAAGTGAAGGGTTATTTCAAAATAGATTGAGTCGCTGACATATGCTGTGCTGTTTTGAATGGCTTAAAATGATGGGATTCTCGTTGGTTGGGTCACCGTGTGTGAACAAAGCTGGAAGATGGGCAAGCAGGTAGTAGAGTGATGTTTAAATTCTGAAAATGGTCAGTGAATTGTTAGGAATGGAGATTGCTTTAAGGTGTCAAAATGACCTCAGCAGAATATTTGGAGTGAACTAAATTTTCCCTGCCATGACATAAATAGAAGAACTGTGCTAACACACTAAATCCATTTTCCCACGCTGCAAAAAATACCTTTTGGGTTTTATTCATTGAAGCTGTGGGCATTAAAACAGGAGCACTCATATTAAGTCCACAAACCTCACATGGCCTCAATACTATATGGCAAGCCTTTGGCGTATAATTTAAAGGAAGCCCTATAGTAGTACAGAGTAGATTTATCCTTACACAGCAGCCCTGGGAGGCAATTATTGTAACAGTCCAGAATGTGGTGTGTTATGGGATCAAGTGGTTGGTGCTGGAAGATCCAGATACTGCAGTGGACTTTCCAACAGAAAGCACATGAACTTTTTGATGAGAAAATCAGCTATAAGCATATTTTGGAGCGTCTTCATTTATGAATAAATTAATATAAACTGTAATATTTTGGATGTCTTTTTGAATAAATATTTACTAACAGCCAGGAGCATTTTATTTAGACAAACTGTCTATTTCTCAATTATTTGGCATAAGAAAATCATGAATTTTGAAAATGTGGATTGTTGGTGCAGATGAAATACAATTTGGTTGACAAAAAAACTTACTAAAACGTCAAACAAATGTTATGTATAGTCATGATAAAAGACTTTTAACTGGTTCTTAAAAAGAGTAATCCTTTGACAGCCAGTTCAAATAGTCACAGGAAATCCTGGACGCATTATTGGTATTACTGTAAGAGGGATTATATATTGTTTATATGTGTCTCTTCATGCATGAAATTCCATTTCTAGGGCAAAATCACACAAACGTGTTGGATGATATTAGCCTACTGAGCTCTCATTGTGGGCTATGTAAGCTACCACATTACAAAAGGAGCATAATGATTATAAATTAGACAAAGCACAAAGCAGAGCTTCTGTTGCTACAATGAAACATATTCTTCTCTGTTCCCAACACACATCTGAAAAATCATTAACAGATGTCTAAAAAGTCTTTTTCAGCCAGCGTATTTACAAGCACCTAAGTCTCACCACAGGACTCCACGGTTATGTTCATTTTTTGTTGTTTCTCCAATTCCCTGTTCACATAGCGATCCAGCCGGACCACAAACTGGGAAAGCAACATTTCCGAAACGAACTCATGCATTACCTCTGTGTTCTGAAACCATTGGTTTTTTTCCTCTAGAAAGCAATGATCACCTCAAACACTGAATTTTTGTCTTTTTTGTACAATACTTCATTTTTCATGGACATATTTCCATGTATCATAAAATTATATTAAACAATCATAAAATAACATTTACATGTATTTATTTCCCCCCCATTCCCATCTTAGCTTTACAGAAAGTGGAAATTGGGTGGGGTTTGATAGGGGGATTGTAAAAGTTGTTTCACAAAAAATGCTGACCGCCGAATGGACTCATGATTGACAACTACAGTCTCTTTGTTTGCCGTTGCTATTACCAACGCAAGGAGAGCAGTTTATGATGTGGTTTTCAAGTAAAGACATTATTCCGATGAACCTCCTAAGAAGCTCTTTTAAATGTACAAGGTGGTTATCGTTCCCTAGCCTCGGACTCTGTATGTAATCTAGACTCCTTGAGATCTAACCTCATGGAGTCCTGCCACACACAACCTCATTACCAAGGTTTGATTTGCTTACATGTGAGTTTGCGTGTAATAGAAAGAAGAAGATTGCATCAAGCAAAAGGATTGTCGTAGCTGGGATTGTGGAAACATAAATGAATCACTCTGAAGTCCTGTTTAACCATCTTTTGGACAAGAAACTCAGGCAAATGTGAAGCAGTACAATCTCACAATCTCATGCAGCCAATGAGTTGACACAAATGTGGATAACAATGAAAAATATACTATATGAAGCAAAACTAGGTATAATGTTCCATAATTGCAGGGTTATTATATATAATTAGACTATTTAAAATTGTCGATAACAAAAAAGAATGCCACCTTAATGGTCTATTGCTGGCCTCAAATAGTAATTGCATCATTATTTAAATGAGTTTACCACTAGAGTTCTGCACTGTCTAAATGTGTAAACAGATAGAATAAATAAAGGCAAAGAATTCATATTCAAATTGTTCCCAAAGCTCTCCTATTTCAAATTGAACGAATAGTGCCAAATGTTCCTGAATGAGCATGTAAACACATCTGACTTGGATTTCCCTTAGACATCTGAATGAACTTTTGCTTGCTGCTGTTTCTTTCCCATCAAGAAATATTCCCGTATCACATTAGCCAGGCTTTCTAAAGAACAAAAAAGTAGTGAAAAAGAGAGTGTGTTAAACTAAACACAGTCTGTTAGTTGCTTTGTCTGGTGTTTATCTTTAGCATGTACGAGCAACATTTTGCTCCTGCCTGTTAGGGTCTTTTACAACACTGGATATGACAATAGCAACGACCTTTATGCCTGCACTCTGAAACCTCTAGCCAATCCAACCAGGGACTTGCGACACATTAACCATCCTCTCTACCCGAGCATACATCCAGCACATGTAAATATACATCAAGTCAAGTAAAGTGACATTTATTTATATAGCTCTCAATCACAATAAATGTGTCAAAGAGCTTTGCAGGTGCACAGTTGATCTGAACTCCAAAGAGCAAGGTTAAAAAACAAACCCCAAAAGGAGAAAATATTAAACCTTGGTAAGGTAGACAGAAGGGAGATCCAATGGATGTCCAATGGGCAACATTTAACAAATTAAATGATGCTTTACATGATCTAAAAAACAACATGTTATCAGAACTAGGTCTGGTCGATTGGCGCAGACCCAATATAGCACCTTTGGTTATTGCCACCTAGCTCTACTCACTCTTAAGGTGGACAAAAGTCACGGCGAACAAGTTTAGGATTTTATTTGACGTGTATCTCAGGATAGCGACAAAAAAGAACACCAAAATAGGCCAACCTAAAATATTTTTTTCCTGAAATTGACCCTTGGTGTAGATTTTTTTACGTGCATTGAGAATGTGCTGTTCCTCAAAGCTTTTGCCCTTTTATTCTGGTGATCACACTCCACTTTATACAGAGCTTGTACACAGATCTATATGCCAAATCCTTTACTAAATTTAAACAGACTGGTAATAAAAATCTCAAAAGAGGCTTAATAGACAGGTATCTGCTGTTACTGTGTTCCTATCCTGTACAAACTTGAGGGAAATGAGGCAAAGACTTGTAATGTCTTTATACCATGTCCAAGATTGTGCAGCTAACTGGAAGAATGACTGCAAATTTGGAAGCATTTCTGAATGATTAGATGCGGAAAACCCATTGTCTGGATTGGCTACTGATGACAGTTGAGTGGTTTGCTTTAATCCCTGCGGGTAAAGGTCCAGCTGTCCCACTTCCCTCAATAGTGCCAGTTGGCAGCTTTGAGAACCTGGAAGCTACTGGGTGCATAGGGAAACTAGCCAGAAAGAAACAAGGAGCATACTATCTTCTCCCATAATTGGTAGAATTAGTATCAAAAGAGGTATAGAATATCCACAGGGTTAGTGACTTTGATAGCTTCGTCCAAAAAACCCTGAAAAGCTAGTGATGACTTTGGTATGTTTTTTCAGGGTGAAATGAAAACAAATGAGGACAGTGAAGCGATGACTGGTGAAAACCACAGGCTCAATGCAATTTCTATTGGGAATACAAACAGAATCCACTTCAAGTGTATCAGCGCTGATAATTCGCTTTTGCTCTCACCAACAAAGCTGTATCAGCATCTCTGGATCCTTCCAAAGATTACCACAATTATAGCAAATTGTCCCATCTGGCGCCTACAAAGTCCCCCAAATCTCAGCACTTATTGAGTGCATGCTTGTGTTGGTATGTGTGGGAAAAACTTAGTGTATTTTTTCATGTCGACTTGTGAAAGATGTGCTTACAATTGTATATTTGTCATGCTGTATCTAATGGCTGCTTTGTTTTTATGTTTGCAACCCTTGTTTACATTACATTGCATTTTTTGCTTGTCTTCTAATTATGTTGCAGCAGGAAAGGCTGAGTCCCACATTTAGAGTTACTGTTCTCACTCTGGTCCATTAGAAAAAGCTAATCCCATTCGCCCTGTTGACATTCATATTGAGAGAGTAAACAAAGAAATAAATAAATAGACTTTTTATTTAGAATTTACCATGGAGTACTTTTATTTGAACCCACATTTGAAGACAATATATATTGAGAGAAATAGTTTTAGAAGATATTGATAACGTATATACAGTGATATAGTATGTATATGTATGTTTTTCTTCTGTGTAATGAACTGTGAAAAAGTTAAACGTTTTTTATGCCAGTATATTAAATTTTTAATGTCAAAAGAAAATTGCTAAAACCAATTAATAACTTGACTTTCTCATTTTAGAATTTTGTGCAGTAATTTGGGACTTGCTAAAATGTCCCAGGTTACAATTTGAGACCTGCAACTGCCAAATAAGCGACCTTCTCACATAATGTACCCTGAAAAACTGTAAAATTCTATTAATTGTAGAAAAACCTAAATAAAGCAAAACAAGATGCACACTATTAGTCTCCTTCAAAGCACTCACACCTATGATGGGTGTACTGAGGTCATGTAAGACTTGTTTTGTAAAATGTTTCGTAGCTACTCCGATCTCTGCATTCAGTCAAATTGATGGACATTGCAAAACCGTGCAAATAAAGCCCCACCAACAAATGTTCACATCTGCTGACCAGATACGCTTCCAAGTAAACAGTATCAGGGAGAGGCAGGGTGACACTTTAAATATCCCAAAGCAATTATCCCTCCTGCACACAGAAAGTGAAAGTGAGAAGAGCCAAAACCCAATAGCCCAGCCGAGCCTGCGGGGCTTTGAAAATGTAGCTTGTACATTGTATGTTTGAACGGAAACATGGCAGTAAACAACCAGTTGTATACCTTCACAAACAATCTCATTGTGGAAAGCAGAGTAGAGTTGATTCGATACAGACACCAGAGTCAAAAAAATCTTTGAAAGAAATCCACAATGCAAAGTGCACGCAGATGCAAAGGTTTACGTTCCCGATTGGTGACCTGAGCATGTGCTTATTTTATTTCCCCTTTATGTTTGAGAGTAGACAGCAAGACGATACTCACGTGTCATGCATTTGCCTTTATTTTTGACATATGCTTTTACATGTGTGGACTATTTAAGTCAAAAGAGGTCACTTTGTCAGTCAGCCTATCAGTCAGTAAATCACTCGCTATTTTTAAAGCACTTTGCATGGCTCAAAATTCCTTACTGATGACTATTCATCCATCTTTCCATTTTCTTCTGGGCTTATCCTCACCAGGGTCACAGGTGTGCTTACGTCAGTGAAATGATATGTATTGTAAAATGTTACATGGTTGACGCAATGCTAGGTTTGGGTAGTTCTTTTTGGCCAACCTGGGAAATTAGTCACTCTTGGCGTGTTAAGTCATCTTAGTTATGCACCCCAACGCTTGTGGTACCCAACCTTTACATATGAAGCAATATTTTGATTGAGAGATAGTAGAAACAAATACAGAATCATTACATTTGATGTCTTTGTAATAACTAGGGAGACATTGCATCTTAGGATAATGATCAACTTTGACACTTTAAGGGTGTTGGTCAAAATATGTCTATAATTTCTACATAGTTTTCTCTTGGGCGTCCTCATTGCATAATTTCATGATTTGACAAAGGTAGAGTATTAGAAATGAGTTCTCTTTTGTGAGCGTGTAATTTGTAGTTTCGAAAATGCTTCAACAGCCCTGTTCTTATTTCTGACATTTAAATCCCAATAGCTAATTTTACTTGTGTTTTTATTGGTAGATGAATGTGACAGATTTAGTTGGACACTATTGTCCACTCAAGGGTTGATGGTGCTGTTCCGTCCTACATTCCCAAGGGGGTGTTCTTAACATTGTCCTTCCTGGCAATGAGCTGACCACCTAGGGGTCAACATTTTGAATGTTTGTGCATACCAGCGCTCACTAGCGAAGGACAGTAAAAGCACAACAGGGAAGAGTTTGGAATTTTATGAATACGAGTGCCAGAGTTGACGCGGTTTAAACTTCCATTCTCTCAAGTAAAAGGTCAACGGAAATTCCTCAATACAGAAAGATGGAAATACAAACGCACGGAAGCCCAGGGGCTAGATCGGGTAGTATGAGCATTTGTTTATGAGCTGTGGAGGTCTGGGTAATCAACCCTCCGAATCGTGAGCACTGGCCCTGCCTGCTTCCTCACTGATAAGCCAGACACCTCTTTAACATCGTTATCGTCACGCTCTGACCGCTCAATTCACAGTGGACGGTAACAAAATGCTACTTTTCTCCAGATTTCCCCAAAGCCTGTCCTAAAACAATAAACATATTCACTTTATTGGACAAGCTTAACAGTTTCACATGCATCTCCGATAGGCTACATCATGTTTTAAATATTTATATATAAAAAAAGCAGCTAAAAAGAACTTTATAAACCACACATTGTACTAGATTTCCCATTTGTCAATTCTAATGTTCCAGGGGATTTGTATTTCTGTCACATTTGGACTCGCATGATGATAATATTTAGTTTGAAGTAATTACATTCTAGTGGACTGGACATGTAGTTAAAATTTGATGGCAATTACTTTTTCCTAAAATCCCAAATTAACCCAAATGTATTTTCAAGGTACAGCTGTAAATATAAAAGGTAGCAATTATGAAATGGCAAACACATGGCAAGGTGCTAAAGAAGCCAGAAGATAAAAAGTGCATTCCCATTTTGTAATCATTAATGTGATATGAAACAGCAATAAAGTGATTGCCAATGTGTGCACACCCTTTAAGCAAATTACTATCACTTAACCAATTACATTTAACCTCATGGTGAATGGAAATCAGCACACACGTGCTACCATTTAACGTGCCTCTCATAAACTACAAATAAAGCTCATTCCGCACATATTTTTGCTTCCTGGCAGAAGTAGAAGCTTCTAGGTTTTATGAAAACATAGGCTGCTATTTTGAACTGTTCGTAAGACCTTCCAAAATAGCTGAGGCCCAAGATCCACTGATTAAAACCTAGATTTGATCCCACCACCAATCTTCACCGTTGTTGTGATAATGTCTTGGTGAGGAACAGTGATTTGGGCGTATCTTATACATCTTATTTGCTCCCCATCAACTGGGATTTTGTTCGACATGATTTATCCGGGCCTTCTTTCTGTAAATCACCAAACCTTACAACAACATTGAGATATTTTATCTGTAAGACAGTTGCATAGATATATATCGCAAGAAATTTGTAGTAATCATCGGTTAGAGCATTTGCAAACATTAGATTGCCTTCCTTTCTTTGAGAGATGTCACAAGACTATTCTAATTTGTCAATAGTTATGTACGAATGTGATGGTCACACAAAGATAGAAAACAAACACTTGATGTTCCGCCCCAAACTCAAAACACAAATATGCAACTGAGTGAAAGTGAACCGTTGTTGTGTGTTTGTTTTTCTGCAGATTGACGATTCTGATGGGTGGACTTTCAAAGCCGTCTCCAATACATTTGATTAGCTGAACCCAAGAACCTGCGCTATGGACAAAGAGCTCTTTCACACATGCAGCCAATGCTTACAGCTACATGTGATCTCAGGAATCTGTACATCAGAAAACATTCCTCTGCATTCCTCCTCCCTTCTCTTCTTTCCTCACTGTTTGTGTTTCACTGTGCTGACACTCCCCTCCACTGTTCTTCCAACAATGTCATTTTAAGCATATTCTTCACCGGCACATATTACCAAGGCATAACATCTTCAATTTGGCAGTGAAACCCCTAAATAGAGAAAAGCAGTCAGAGCTTACGCGACAATAAAGGATGCCCACTCAAGATGGGCAATGAACAAAGGGTCCTAGACACCTTGTGAACAACGGTGACTATCCGTCCCTTGGAGCTGGTAATGATTGGTAGACAAAAGGGGCAATAAAAAAAAAGAAAAAGTACAATAATTACGCAAATGCATTATTCCCCCGTTTTGCGGTTTTTCACCTCACGTGATTTTTCAGTTTTTTCGCGTTTTGTGGGGCACAGCAAACAATGGGGGATTACTGTGGATATGTTTTGATAGTAAAATCACGTTTTTCGGGTGTACAGCCTGCCTACAATACACCTTTTTTTGGAATGTGGGAGGAAACCAAAGTACCTGGAGAAAACCCAGGCAGGCCTGTGGCAAACATGCAAACTCCACACAGGAGGACCGATCTGGATTTGAATCCAGCACCCTAGAACTGTGAAGCCGACATGCTAACCACACAGCCGCCGGGCCACCTAGTATGGCATTGTTGTTTATCTGAAATACTGTTTCATTATTTTTGAGAGAATTTCATTCATATGTTTATAGTATTCTTTTTTTAAACTAAAGTTAATTTTAATGTTATTTTGTTTGGACAATCAAAACCTTTTATCTTTGAACTCTGCAATCATTGGTTATTTTATTCTATTTTTTTCTATTCTTATTCTTAACTCATGGGTAATGAATGACCATAATTAGGTGTTGTCCCAGGTTCCTTCTTGGTAGATTGTTGCTGGAGTCTTGGGTTGTTTTTTGTTTCACTACTGTTCCATGTTTTCTCCATTTGTGGGTTATGGCTCACAGCGTGCTTCCCCGGTTTTTAAGACTTTAGAAACGTCTTTATAATTTTTTCCAGACTGATTCTTTGCTGTTCTTGAACATTGCATTTTTACCAACTTCATTTTTCAAACAGAGTCTGATGGAAAATGCATTCATTTTCACACTCACACTCCTCCTCCCTTCTGTGCACACTGACGCATACAATTTAAACACCTCCAGCTTCTCTCAACATTTTGTTATACCTGCAGTAATAAATTCAACAAGTGGTCAAAATATGCGCATATATCTCATTCCCAAAAGAGCAATATTGTGCACTGTAGCATTTGATAAATTATTCTACACTAAAGCGATGCCACTGAGTATTTGTGGATGGAAAAAGTACAGTTTAAGGAACAGTTTTTAATGAGTCCGTGAGGGGAAGTAGGTCTGGTATGAGTCAAGGAGGAATGAGGAACTCTGTCCTTCCCCCATATCATTTGATTATTTGTTTTTTCTTTGTAAGAAAGCAAAAGAAAAGTTTTCTTCATCCTTTCAACTTCAATCAAAACATTCGGTATGTGAGACAATATGAATTATGAATATACAAAAACATGACATTTCACAGGTTTCCGCTATTTACTATAAGCCACAGGCAAGACATTGACCATTTTTGCTTTTCATTTTCCTTTTGGAGGCAACTAGTGAAAATATTTACAATGTCAATAGTACGATACAGTCCCTTAGTGGGGGTCCTGGCCAGCTCTGATCATTAAAAGACAATGGCTTGAAACATTCATTCATCTTCCATACCACTTTTAGGGGTCACGGGAATGCTGGGAGTTTATCCCAGCTGACACTGGCCATCCATTTACAAGCTGTCAAAACATGAACCATGAAATCATTTTCTATGATCAAATATTACTGGCTAATACTAGTCAGCTGGCTATCTTGAATGAACAGAGCATGAACCATGAAATAATTTTCTATTATCAACCATCACTTGATAATACTGCTCAGGTGGCTTCCCACACGAGTCAGGCTGTCCCACTTTAAATATTCTCTGATTCTCTAAAATGTTTGCCCCCCAGCGGAAATATTTTTGTTGTATAATCTTTGTAAATGACATTGCAATAACATGATTAAATGTTCCCATATACTTTATCCACAATTTATGATATTTTTAGAAATTTTCTATGTTAAATATGTGCCTTTGCCCATGTTTAGATTACACAATTGCCATCAAACATGGTTAGAAAATCATAAAAGGAGAATTCATGCGATTTATGGTTCCAAATATTTGTGATCTTTTTGTAATTTATGGGTATTAATTCATTTTCTGAAACACTTTATCCTCACTGGGCTCGCGGGGAGACGTAAACTATCCCAGCTGACTTCGGGCACGAGGCGGGGGACACTCGAATTGGTGGCTAGCCAATCGCAGAGCACGAGGAGAAAAAAACAATCAGTCACACTCACACTCATACATCGGGGCAATTTAGATTGTCCAACCAGCCTTCTATTCATGTTTTTGGAATGTGGGAGGAAACCGGAGTGCCTGGAGAAAACCCACAGAGGCCTGGGGAGATGATGCAAACTCCACACAGGTGGACCGACCTGGAATTGAATCCAGGACCCCAGAACTGTGAGGAGATTTATGGGCACTTCAATATATTCTACTTCACTTGGCCAATTATTTTCTCCTGTACAATATATCTAATAATGTTATTACTATAGTGTATACTTAAAATTAGCTGTGGGAATTGTAGAGGAACTGGAGTAGATCAATACCATCACACTTAATTTCAATGATGGAAATGGTTCATGATTCCCCTGGAGTTACAAAATGCCTTTTATAACAAATAAGGTATCCTTAATAATGGAAACAATCACTACATTCGGCGCATTTCCGCCATTGCATACTGCTCCAACAAATACCCACTAATGAATAATGGCACGCAAAACTATTCTCATTTACCAAGGCTGATCTGGCTCTAACAGTTCAACATGTGGACAGAAGAAGTCAGAGCCCTGAGGTTTCACAAAGGAGATTAATACAGATAGACAGATGTGTTTGCTGCTTTGTGGGTGGGAAGACTGTTATTAATGTGGCTTGACACCTGCAGCATACCCTGATTATTAGTCTATTTGGGCATGTCATTACCCTGTATTCAAACATTCCACGTGGGAAATAAAATAAGTGAAAAATGGTTTCACATCCCGGCAGCCCTTTGGCAGATGTTTCACTGTGAAACACAAAACACTCGTGTATGTTACTACGCACTCCAGAAAACGTGATCTCACGTGGACGCTCCTCATCTGCAAAGATTGAAGTCAAGGTATTGGACTTCAGTATTATTGTGGTCTGGTGTTTTTAGGAGAATAATATTTATCATCACCACCAGACGTGAATGTCCCACCCAGAGAACAGTGAGCAAACACAAATTCCCACAGATAGGCCTTTCCACCTTTCACATTCAGGCGCATGTTCACACTCGTACACATAAACACAAAGTTGAATCCAACTTCCTGATTTCTGACACATTGTTTTAGCTGCAGAGTGACGCATGGTGCGTTCTCATAAATCTAATTTGGAAAAAAGTCAAGTGGGATTTTGCTAGCCAGCACGTTCTGCCGTGATGATTCGCACAAATTTATGACTGTATTTTTCTTCGGCTTTAAAGACATCATCCCTCCCGTTGGACACTCTCTCTTCTCTAGCCAACAAAGTGTTTATTCACATGTTGCCTCCACATGCTTTATGAATGTTAAAGTTTATATGCTGATACATGTATCAGCCCAGGTGATTCACAGCAATTCCCTCCTTGTCAAAATTGGATTGGACAGCTGTCATTGCTGAAGACAATAGAACATGATCATTACCTCACAATCTTTCCATTGAAAAACTGATTGGAAATCTAATTGGGAGCAAATTAGTCAACAGAGAATGGAGAATGTAGCAGATCGTTTCAGGTGAAGTTTATCTCAAGGCACTATACTAACACCTTCCTCAATGAATCTACCATGTGTCTTTAAAAATGTAGGACAAAATAGAAGCCCTCAACATAAGATATACAAAAGCACAGAGAAACCATGTCAAATCAACATCCCCGTTTGGACATTTCAGGAAGACTTCCAATGTAGGAGGCAGATGGTCTAACCACATGCGCCAACGCGTCGCCTGCTCAATCATTATTTCTTGTTCTTTAACACCAACAGGCTTTTATGTTGTGGTTTCTACTTTAAAGGGTGGGTGTTCGAACCCATGTTCCAGTATTCCATTTTGTTACTTGCCAAAGTACATTTGTGTATCATGTTCTGCTCAAACTGAAATGTCAGCAAATAATCCAAATAGATTTTTCTTGCAATGTTACACAATACAGTCATTTAGTGTGTATGTAAATAACAGATTGAAATAAAGTTGCAGTATGATAGTCATTGTTGAATATCACTGTTTTAGGACTAACCAAACCATTTTAATAAGTAATCTAGCATTAATGATAGCAGTCTTTGGACCGAGTTTCATTTTAATGATGTGATTATAAAGCACAAAAATCTTTGATATTTGAAGAATAGTAATTTCATCCAGCAGAGCACAAGAAACCTTTTTACATCTCGCTCAAAACAATTATCATCTTCTGAAGTCATTCAGGCAAGGCATCTGGTTTTAGCTTCTGCTTTTAGTCATTGAACAAGTGCAAGATCTGTCAACAGGCAGAAACTGTCAGGACCAATTTACATGTTTGGGTAATTAAAAAAAGCAGAAAATTTGAAAGAAAGAAAAGGAGCCACTGTAGTTTAAATACAAAAGTTACATTAAACTGATTGAATGGCATTGCTAGGATTGGAAACTCTTACCATTTCAAGTAGATGGTACGTCTATCGCCATCAAACTGCAATCAGTTAATTGTCTTTATAGGCAAAGACAAGTCTAAAGAACTATAAAAAAAGAAGTACTTTCACTGAATTTTCAGGGTTTTCACCCATCACTGATAAAGTATGACATCCAACTTCGTTTTCCACTTCTGTTCACATAATTTAAAAAGACGTTTAAAGGTATTGACAGATTGAATCGCAATATCCCACAGTGTGTTATTATTCTGTTTAAAGCATCAAGGTTCAAACATACCAGTGGGACACGTAAAACCCTAAATACTACTGTGCAACTGACCCTAAGTAAACACGTCTTCTGTATGTTTCTCTATAATTAAAAAAACAAAGCCAAGGACTTATTTATTTTTTCATTTTTAGTGCCAAAATTGTGTGGGCTGGTATTATTTGTTTAATCCAGGTCACGTTCACGTTATTGCAAATTCTCTCCGGGCCTGGGTGGGTTTCCTCCGGGTACTCTGGTTTCCTCCCACATTCCAAAAACATGTATGGTAGGCTGATTGGACATTTTAAATTGCCACTAGGTATGAGTGTGAGCGTGCAATGTTGTCCGTCTCATTGTGCCCTGCCTCTAGCCCGGAGTCAGCTGAGATAGGCTCCAGCACCCCTGTGACCCTAATGAGAATAAAGCAGTTCAGAAAATGAGAGAGATTAAAAATATATATTTTTACTTTAAGAGTATATTGCATTGTTGCCAATGTAAAGTAAATGTTAATCACAATTGTATTTGATACTGCACACATGAGTAGGCAAAGTACCAATCACTCATTTCTTCTCAAATTTCATTCTAGTGAAAAACAGTTAGTCTTGAGACTTTATTATTATGGGTGTGGAGCAGAGTCCTGCCAAATTATAAAATGCTTTGGAGTAATTTGGGTTTCAATTAGCCACCCTTAAAATAAACTAGAACAAAAATGTCAGTCAAACAGAGTGTCCTGTATGTCACCCCTAATATCCCAGTCCTCACTTTCACATGATCTCATTCTAGTAGCTTTCAGGCCACGGTGGGGAGTCTGGAATTCAAGAATCCTAAATGGATTCCCTTTCATCAATGGAAATATTTCCCCATCATTGTTTTTTTTTTTGTACTACTCCTCTCTCAGTCTATCAGTTCACACCTGTCTTTTTTAAAGCCGTTCATTTCAGCATTGCTTTGAAATGAACGTCCCAGATGGAGATGTGCCCTGCAGAGGAGCTGTTAGGCTCACTGTCACACAGTTCACTGACTCACAAACAACATATGACCCATGAAGCTATTTCTTTTCACCTGCCAGACTCTTATTGAGCAATCCAACATTATTCAAGCAAATCTCATTGAATGATTCCCTAATGCATGTTGACAAGTTTGAGTACTCCACTTAAAAACATGGCAAGAGCCAAGTTATTTGAAATAGTGTTTTGTGTTTGGAACTCGTGAGGATTTTTTGGAAATCAAAGTCACGCTTCGAGGTGGATTCTTGCCAAGAAGGTTTCCAAAGTAACCCAGCAGGCCTTGGTACTGGTTCGAGCGAGCATAAGATGCCGTGCGGCTTGTGTCGAGTCCATGTGAGTATGTGGAGGGAAGAGCATTAGAGTTGTAGTAATTTACGCTGCCAATCATGTGATTAACAAGCACCGTTGGAAGATTAAATGGAAATGACCTTTGTTCAATCTTGTCAGCCAAATCATGAATATAAATGTAACTCTATTCCAGGGATTCTCTTTAATTGTTTGTTAGCAATATGTTTTCTTCTGGCCACTGAAAAGCCAGTCAGGATTCTTTTTGTGAAAGACAAGTCAGACAGATTAGTGAATTGGTATCGTAAAATTATAACCAGACAAAAAATGTTCATTGGCTCGATGAAGGTAAAAAAACAGGCATCTTCCTATGTTTCGCTATACAGACAGTAATAAAAAATATATACTTGCTTCTTTTCATCTCTCAATGGGCAGAATGGGTTTTACTAATGGAATTGGGTTTGAAATGCACCCTGCAGACACCCATTTACTCTGTGAGAAAACCTCATTCTGGTTCTTAATTTGTAAAGTGATTATATGTGATAAGACCTTCTTGAGCTAACTCATATTAACCCTTAAAGGCAGCTGCACTGATACTATTAGAAGAATTTAATGGATTTTGCCAAACCGAAACCAAACATGACCCATCAGTACACCTGACGTCGTCTGGCTGTCCCTCGAAAGTATTGCAGAGTTGTTTTATGGTTTTAAAACTCAACTCGTAACTGAACATGCCTAAATCATTCATTGCCTGTACTGCTTATCCTCATAAGGATTGTGGGGTGCTAGAGCCTATTCTAAGCCAACTGTGAGCAATAGGCAGGGTACATTCTTATTCGGTTGCCAGCCAATCACAGGACACAACCCTTCACGCTCACGCTCATAGCTAGGGACAATCAACAAGGACTATTCGGCCTGTGTAATAAATACCAAGACATATGTTGCTAAGATTATTCTAAAGTTGCCTTTCCATTTCAGGAACACCGCCATCCTGTTACATAAATTCTGAAATGACATGAAAAGGTCATCTAGTGATCCACATGATCTTGAAATCACATGACAGGCCAACCAAATTAAAACACCTCCATTCAGCCTCACTCACACCTTCTGCATGAAGAACAACAGTTGCACAACACCTCAACACCCCTTTAATAAAGATTATTATGCCTATGATTTTCAGCTTCTGCTTCTGAAATGGAATACAACATCATCCGTTTGGCATTTTCACAACATCTGTACTGTACGTCAAGTATCATAAACAACTCTTGGAATCTCACACGCTTCCAAAATGTTCATTTTACGCTGCCAGACAAATGGGAGTCCATGTTGGTTAATGAGCTCCCATGTATAACACAGCAATGCTCATTGTCCTCAACAGTATTTTAATAGCCAAACCACCAGGCACTGTGGTCTTAACAAAGCCCATTTCACATCAAATATAAAGGAATGCTACTTAGTGGAGCAATTCAA
This sequence comes from Stigmatopora nigra, assembly GCF_051989575.1. Lineage (NCBI taxonomy): Eukaryota > Metazoa > Chordata > Actinopteri > Syngnathiformes > Syngnathidae > Stigmatopora > Stigmatopora nigra. Next base: position 9,732,401 of record NC_135508.1, on the reverse strand, counting down.
ACACTTTAAGCAGGTCAGCATAACAAAAAACAGATGGGTTTTCTCCAACACAACTTAATTGAAGGTAGAATGGAAATTATTTCAGCCTTACCAATCAGACCTAATAGAGGCTTGTCCTCTCCAGCCAGTCAGTCCGTTTTCCAACTCAGTTGTAATGCTAATACATATTATAAATCCTAAAGTGGGTCTATGTTATTTTTGTGGATTGCACTACATGACCCGACTGTAACTTAGTTGAGCAGACTGTACTCGCACTGTGAATTATCCGGCACACCTGGGAAAAGCAATCAGAGGGCGCTTTATTCTTGTGCCCGTTTAGCCTCTGGAACTTAAAAAGGAAGGTAATCAGTTCCCTGGTGGTTTTCTAATATGGCAACCAGTGCAGTTGTGAGATAATGTGTTTTTATTCCTGCTGATGTACTCCAGATCAATCCAGGGTTAGAGTTAGCCCCTAACCCACATTCGGGACATTTTCATTGATATTCTCCAAGAGATTTGAGTTACACTATGTATGTAATTACATCCCTTACATCATACTTGTATAACGGAAGCCCTAGTATGGGGTTGCCAGTACTGAACCTGGTGAAAGGCTGGTATTAACAAAACAAACATCAGGCAATCAGAAACCATTGGAAATTCATTATGTAATTTTGGCAGTGAGAAAGACAATGATTTTGCAGGAAATAAAAAGAAATGTTTCCAGGTGCTGCTTTGTAAGAAACTGTAGTCGAGTTGAAACTTCTAATAATGTCAATGAACACATGGGAGAGATGCAATCAACAATAACGCAAATCTAACTAAATCGTCCATTGGGGACCTGATGATAATGAGTGTGTTTGTTCTTGGTTCACCACAATCTATTAATAATTGTCAATTGCTCTCAACTTCTTGTGAACACATGGCACTCTTCTTTTTAGAAGAACTTGCAATTGAGCAGAAAACTCTTAGATCTTTGTGTACATTGGAAGTAAGCATGTTTTGTTTAAGATTGATTTGTGTCTGCAAGTGTGTTTTATGTAAAACTTTTTAAGGTATGCATACGAATTGCGTGCTTTAGTGTACTTTACACACAGCAGAGAATTTCCCAAATGGATTTAACTTCATTGGTGCAGAAATATTAGTGACAACTATCCAAAAAAATGCTATGGAGGCCACTGGGTGTCAGGTAGAAAAACATATTTTGTGATAACTAATCTGGATTTACAGTTCGTTTATTAAACTGAATGGCAGATTATTAATTTGTACACACAGATTTGTAAACTTCATTTAGAAATTAGTACACATGCTATGTGAAAGACATAGCTAACCAACAGATACACATGGAGCACAACACACCTTATTAAAAAAGTTCAAGCTCAAACAGCCCTAATAGATTGCACGTTATTGTTCATGCTCATTATTCTGTCGGAAGAGGTCGCCCCCGCTGAGCTTGTCTGAGGTTTACCTCAGAGGGTCAAAGGTTATAGCACCCTAGGGTTGGTTCCCTACGCCATCTCAAAGATGAATCCACAGGTAATGGATAATAGTGTTGTCATCTGAAATATGAGGTTAATACACATAAACCACAACCTGTTGTGGCCTTGTGACCTGTACTTGCATGCTTGTCAGCAAAGGGAACTGGAATGCAAGGAATGCAATTGTTGAACATGCTTCCTTTATGTTTTGCTACCCCAGTGATCTCTTATGATAGGAGAGGTGCCGATGGCGGCGCCTCGATCAACTTTACGTCCAACAGGATCTTTTCTTAAGCAGACTGCGACATGCAACGACGTGGAAGTAGTCGGCACACCCATAGTTCAACATCAACCCGCCTTTAGCTATCGATGCCGATAGCTGTCATAACGTTTCAAACTCAGTCAAACTAGGATTTCAATCTAGATTTAGGTTTCCGTAGTAGGGTTTGAAACCAGTGTTAGGGTTTCAAACTCAGGTAGATTCAATTAAGTCAATAAGTCAGCTTCACATTGTTCTAGTTTTCCAGTATTGTGCGTAGAATAAATAATGCGATGCATCTTGAATAAAAAAAATCAGGACAACAACAGTGGAATTTTAAAAAGGACAAAACATGTCCACCCAAATACCAAAATTCTCATATCTAATCTATAATTTCTCATAATGTGAAAGGGAATTTTAATGAATGGGCAACCACAAACATTGTCCATGACCCAAAGATGCCTTCATACCCATATAACATCAATTTTCTTTCTCTTTGTGCCAGTCAACAGTTACACTTTTTACACCAAACCTGGCAGGTGTCACTGAAACCTTTGAGCCCTATCACATTAACCGAACATTCCCTCTTTATTTTGCAATCCTACAGATGTTTATGATGATGTAGAGGAGGAATATGAATGGGGGGGGGGGGGGGGGTGCAATGGCCTCCAAGGGTTTGAGAAAGGTTCGTTTGATAAATACCTCCCAGAGCAGTGATGGAATGGATTTAGACATTCATCCAGGAATTTGAAAGACAAGCAAATCTCTGCACAGTGCTAGACAGGATATGAATTATATGTATGTATATGCCCTCAAGAACCAGAAAACACATTACAGCCAAAAATTTCTGTCTGTTTGTGAGAGAAGGCAAGGGAGAGCGATTAAGCAAAGTTGTTTTTCCAATTTACAACCAACTTTTGTTACGCCATTGGTTGTTGATGTAAGAATATTTATATTTAAAACTAAAATGCTTAACATGAGGTGCATTTTCTCCATCCGGTATGCATACTGAAATGGAAAAATGGATTTCCCACTATGACCAGTCAGGATTCGAATGGATTAGCCACTTCAAGCATGTTGGTGTCAGTAGTTCATCCAAAGGGAAAAGAAACTAAAATGTACACTGTTTATCGTAAACGTTTGGCGACCACAGTGCAACTGTATATTATTTTATGCGTTTCTGTCAAAGCTTAAATCTTTTATTTCATGAATGAATCCTGGCAGAAGATAAGCGGTGTTGATCTGCTACTTACCTGCTTGTGTATTTCAATTACAAAGGCCCAGGTAAATATGTATCACACTTGAGTTCCATCTTTCAACAAAATTAACTCCACCTAGAAAGGCCAGAGCCCAAGGTTGCGCTCAGAACTGAAAGGCAGACGCTCTAACGGCCGTTAACCATCGTGCCGCTTGAAGTGTAAATGAAGGACCAAAAACAATGTTAATTTGTTGCGACTCTGCTGAAATCTGATCATTCTTGTTCTTCTCTATGATCACATCTGCTGAAAACCACTTCTTGAGACTGGTCCATATTTGAAATTCAGTCAGTGACTCAAAAAAAGCCATATGGGGAAAAATGACATGCACACCCATGGGATGGTTGCCAAGCTGAGGGCTTGCGTGACAGAGGCATACTTGGACTTAAGCAGGGTAAATAATGGTTGATTTCTTAATTGCTTGAGCCCAGAAACATGGGACTGCAGAGTTTCCAGGGCACTTTATTTTAGGATTACCCTTTCAGTAATGAGGACCTTTTCCCAAAGCCTTATTTCTAGCTTTCTGAAAACATTTGCCCTAGAATTAACAAGATATTTCTCAATCTTCCTGTGCTTCTACTCTCCCGTTTTATGCATCCAGCAATTTACTGTGCACATCTCAGGGCTCTGTCAATTCCCTGTGGTTGAACAGAAAGAAAAATGGCTTCCTGTGAGCCAAATACTTGGCCACCTGGTTCGAGTAAGACTGGCCACAGCACGTAGGAGACAGAAATATATTCAATTAAGTGAGTTTTCTTGTACTGGTAAAGCAGGATATGATGAGATTCAGGCCAAAAAGACTAAACACAAATTTTAATTTTCAGATGTGGTATCCATAATAAAAACTCATTGATGAGGCTGATGTTCTTGTGAAATCTGTGTATGATTAACAATGAACTCCGGAGAGCAAGAGTGCATTTAGTTCATTTGGGAGTCCAAGTAAGATGGGGACGAGATGGAAGATGAAATCATAATCTCCCGCTGTTACTTTAGATGACGTTTCCACAATTTAGCATGAGATAGGAGGGGGTTGAAAGTACACAGATTACAGTAGAAAAAGATTCTTTGAGTGTCTCAAAGTATGCCAAGTAGCCAGCAAGGGTTACATTTACTAATGGATTGGTCAAAAATAGGTTGTTGAAGTTTTTATATGACTTTTTGAAAGCTGCTAATGTCCACAAACAAGGCCTGAGACCATTCAGCAAAACAATGGTTTCTGTGGAGAGGGTTTATATAATGACACTGACTTTAGTGCCAACACTCTATTCCCCCAAAAAAAACTAGTTTCATAAGGATCAACACATTGATTTGCAAAAATTGCCATTACATACCAGCACATCAGAAAAAAAATGAGGCACATACCTGTAAGTGATGAGAAGAAGAATGCATTCTAAATCGGAACAATGTTGAAGTGATCGTGCTGCACACCTGATTTCGTCCATTAATCTGCGCATGGCTGTTGCAAATATATTTGGAATGATCTAACAAAACTTGGAGATGCTGGGGATTGAACCCAGGACCTCATACATGCGAAGCATGCGCTCTACCACTGAGCTACATCCCCTTCCTATAATGTCGGGCAATCAAATATTGACACAATCCAAAAAAAATCTTTAAATGACTAGCAACCAGTCCTACGTTCGTCCCGTTTCTTACCCAAAGTCGCTGGGGTAGACATATGTGGTAAAAAATGACTTGACAGTTATTTGAATGTAATTCAGTTATTTTCTTTAGACATTTCTCCTGCTGACTATCAATCACCCATGCAACTCAATTACTGAGGTGGAGATAATAGAAAAGTTTTGCAAATTTTAACATGATGCAGGAGGGAATAACAGCAGACAAAAGCAGCAAATAAGCAAGAGAAAAGTCTGAATAATGCATCAGATTGTGAATTATTTAAAAGCTAGACGAGAACAAAGATGTGTGTTTGGTCCTTTTCACCCAGGGTAAGGTTTCTACTACCCAAAAAGTGAGTATTTAGGTTTTATTTTAATCATTTCACTATGTATTATTTATTGGCCATTCAACATGCCCTCCCTCTTTCAAGGCATCTCTAGCACAGGTCTTGTATCACATCATCTCTTTCACAAAGAAGAACAAAAATGGGGTAGGGTGAAAAGTAATTGGACAGCAGGGGTGTCTGGATCCGGGTTGGTTTCGTATTCAAATCTTGTCTGCAGTGACAAGGTCTTTCAAGGTTCAGGCCTGGGTGTCATTGCCAAAGACAACAGTCAGTAAAAATGGAAGCGTACTATCAGTCATGTGATTGGTAAGTGGGGGGGAGGAAGACAGCTCTCTGGTGAACTGTGGCCCAGGAGAAATGAGGGGCCAGGAAAGGATTTGTGGCCTGTTTAAAACCAGGTTGATTAAAATTAGACTTGCCAAATGTTTAGTTAAGCTCTCATGGAAGATTTGCCTCATGAGTGCGGAAACATGCATGAGATCCGTGCAAAATGACGTTGCATGTTATCACGGTATTTGCTCTGCCACCCAAATGCTTTCACTCAGTCCCTAAATCTGAGGGGGAATGACTTTTTCAAGCGTGTCCTAATGATCACAACGGCAGACGGACAAACTTTCTAAGTCCAACGCGCCACTAATCACTTGAGCAGATCATTCAACCAGAACCATAATGTGTGTAGGATTTTTCCAGAATTTTTTTTAACAGTGTCACCTGTTTTTAGTGCACCAATCTTCTGGTTACCATACTTCCAAATGTGAGCAAGCCAAAACTTCTCCCATTTTCTAAGGGGGGAAAATCGACAATGGACACGTGCCTGCTTCAAATCATGTGTATAAGACATGTGAAAACTTCAATGGAACTTCAGCAGGGGGGAATAAAGACCCATCACACGCAGGCTTTTATAACCAAGGATAAGAAAATGTAGCTATTGGATAGGGAGGAAAATATTTTAATTTGGACTGAACCACTGGTTAGGACAACATTGTGGATATCTTAAGGGCTATGTTTGGCAGCACTTAGTCTAAAGCACGTCCTTGTACACCATTTCAACTTGGATCTGTGACAACAGATGAAAATGGAGTCCCATATGTTGCTTTAAAACAGGCAGCTATTTTTTCTGTCAGTTGATCTGTGCGCTTCTTTGCATGTTTTCCCGGTCTTAGCCTATTTTGGGCGTCTTAATTGACCGATATTTCAACTCCCACAGAATAATATTTTCTAAGATTAGACAGTGCAGATATCTAGGAAATTGTCTGTTTGAGCATACCTTTTTGTAATATTGGAAACCAATTGTGAGACATTGATTCATTTGATCAAAATGCAACCATTTTGGACCTAAATTTGGTCTGACATTATTTCTACTCTAAATCATTTCCATCTACTGGTGGTTGAGCAGCAGTTCTATTGTATTAACACAAGCAATTCACTAGGAAACAGCACCGGAATGTAGAAAAACACGAAAGACCGATATTCATCTCAATAGTAGTAAAATATGTTTAATTGGCATTTTTGAGAATTCAACCTGAATTTTCCCAAAAAGAGTTTTAGATAAAGGCCAAAATATCAACAACTACATTTTCAATCCCTTGGGATGTCAATATATTGAGCAAACTACAACAGATGTCAAAATTAAAAACATAGTCAGTAGACAAAGTATTAATATTTCTCATTAATCCTATAAAAGCTTGTATGTTGATCCAAGAGTAATGAATATAAAACTTTCAGTCAAAAGAATGATCTAGAGAATGAAAGGGCAGGTGCAAATCTCTTATATTAAAGTGGCCTACGGTCTGAAAACGCCAATTGCGACTCTTTGCTGTTTTGTCGAGACTGCATGTAATCAATAATAACATCCGATAATTTTAAACTCACAGAGCGAGGGGAACCAAATAGCCTCATATCCCTGTTGTTCCTTCTTTGTGATCCAATCTCATACCAGCAGGGCCTTCCAATTACATATTTTTAGGGAAATAATTCATTCGGGGCTTCTGTAAAATGATATATGCCCTCAAATGAAAATATGATCTTTTGAAATGGACTCTAAAAATAATCGAATTTCACACTAAATGCACTGAAGAAAGCCATCAATCTTCTCTGGGCAGAGAATAAATTAGCAGCTCATGGCCGCCATCTAGTGGAGGAGGCCAATATGACAATGACTTCTAGGTTTATACCTTTGATTTACTGAAATTACTGATGAAATTAATTAATCTTAAAAACAAGAATGTAGTTCTTATCACTAAACACGTGTGTTAATGGGGATATAGTAAACAGGTTTACACATGGAATATTATGGAAGGCCAAACTTTTTAACAATGCTAGGTCAGTCCACAGTAAAACCCTCCGGGAGATCTACAACAACGGGTTCACATTCATCCAAATCTGCGTCAAAATTCCAGTTGAACTTTTTGGTGAGGTGGGCTTTGAATTTCTCTGCTCTTTTACGTAGCACCCCGTCCACTCCAGGCCCACTGACAAACTGAAAAAAGTCCTGCAGGGCAACAAAAAAAAATCGATCAAACAACATGAAATCAATTATCTTGTCGCTATTAGGGAATTTAAGAGGAGTTTGCCCATAATTTTGCATCTTGCATGTTATTGAACAACCAGCTGGATTTTTACCTCCTGAAAATCCTACCTGTACTGTTGAGGTGAGGAAATTGTTCTGAGAAACAATGTCCACAAAGAAGTCGGGAGGGATTTCCCCAAGTTGGTGGTAGAGCACGGCAATGAGACCCAGGTAGAGCTCCTTGTGCTTCTGCATGGCCGCCTCTGCTCGACACAGCAGGCTCAGTAAGCGCTTCCAGTGCTCGAAGGCCTCGTACACATTTCCGATCAGGAAGCACACAAAGGCAAACTGCAGCTCACCTGGGGAAGAAAGTTCTAGTCAAGCTTGGTTCTTAAAAGTTTAGAAAGGTTTTACAATCAAGAGACCCTTGACCCACTGTTTGCTTACAAAAATATCAGATCATTAAAGATATTCTGCTAAAACTAAAGATTGACACTCACCTAGCACGTCGAGAGGGTTCTGCCGGTGGTTTTGGTCAAGCACAGTTTCCAGGGCATAAGTGAAGTCCATGCTACATTGTGTGATCTGGGCTGGCGTGGCCCCTGGAGGGTAAGTTTTCTCTGGGATGGCAGAGAAGCGCAGCTGTGTCCCCTCTCTCTCCTTCATTTTGGGGAGCCTGTCCAGTCCCTCTCTCATAGTTTGGCATTCCGTGTCGTTCCTCGGCTGCTCAGCCCGATCCTTGGTGTGTCTGAACTCAGTCTCGGGGACAACGTCGCTGTAGGAACGTACTCGCCCCGAGAGAGGCTGCAAGTTGATTGCCAACTCTTCACGTAGACGGTCCGAGAGGGACACCCACTTTCTCATCACTTCGTACGGATAAGGTCCAAGGAATGGATCCAGATCATGCAGGTTCGCTCTGATTCTGCTCACTTCCTCTTCATTGGAGGAAGCAGAGAAGTTGAGATCTTCCTCTTTGGGGTCCCAGTTAGCCAACAATATATCTCTTGGTTTAAGATGGAGGAAGAGGCCAGTTTTGGGACCAACTTCTCCTCCACAACTCGGTGAGTTAACAGAGCAGTAATTGAGAAAGTGCAGCCCCGGGGGGATCATCTTAACACCCTTGAAGCGAGGACCAACCTGCCAACTCTTGTAGTCAATGCCAAACACCGTGCCCTGAGGGACTCCCAGGAGCACAAGGGTGGCCCCCTCCTCAAACAGCTTTCGGGCAACATCAGGATCCATGTCTACTCTGCTACTGGAAGCCATTTCGGGAACCTAAACGCAGAGAATTTTACGTTTTACAAACATGACTAAACACCCTTTCAAATATCAATTCAAATACTCACAGATTTTATATTGGCAACACACTGCAAAAACAAAAAACGTTCGCTACAATGCGACTTTGCAGCGAGATCTAGTTTGCAGTATTCCCCAAAAAGTCCACATCAAAACGACAAAACATTGTAATGTCCTGCTGTAATTTTAGCCCGGGTAGGAACATTTGTTTTTGTGCAAAGGTTCCTACCAACTGACAAACCAGGATGCATGTTTACAAACCAAGTACTATATGTAGCATTATAAACTAGGGGTAATAATTTAAAAAAATGTTTACCCACTACACTGCATTTCACTGTACCCAGGATAACTTTATTCACAAAATAAAATCCAGTTGAGGTGATGGGCCAAAGGTTAATATTTTTTTCCCTGACATACCTGTTATTACTATAAAAAGTTAATTAATAATCAGGTGTTTTGTCTTAATTCACTGCATTTTCCACTAGACATTATCAATATTGTTTGTACATTCACCTGCTCCCACACTTCTGGCTGGCCTATCTTCCCTCTTCCTCTTTTTTAGTTACAAGGTAGCGATCACTTTGAATGTATATGATGCTCTCTTGGTTAGGGTAGAAAGTAAAGCTACATGGTTTGAGTAAAAATATATTTAATTGTTTTTTTTTGTATCACTAATCCTGCTTTTCTTCGTTACTCCCAATCCCCCAAATTATTGTTCATATGCTTTCTCTTAATAAACAGCACAAGATATAAACACTCACAATGCGAGTATACCATACCTCATATGAAAACTGTTCTGCAATCAAGTTCAGTCTACTTGCCTACGCATCTGAACAAGAAAGTTTATGTATATAAAAAAAGTAAATCTTACTGTGGACAAAAAATGCATTTTTTTCATTCTAAATTTAGAGATGATCACAACAACAAATCACAACATGCCTGCTTCAAAAGGAAAAATACAACAAGGAGACCAAGTTGTCTGAGTCCAAAATAACTCCCTTCCTGTGACAATTGGTCAAAGGGATCACTACATGTGTCAAGTACAAATCCTCAGTCTTAGAAGGTGTTTTTGATTTTGCTTGCAACTTGTGCAAGAATCTCAACTGGCTTCTTCTGCCAGTTCAGGACGTGTTTGGATTCTGCACACCAAAGCTCACCGTGGCGTGGTTCGGTATTCTCACAGCGCTTTCGCACCTCTTCCTGTTGCGCCTAACGGAAGACAAAACAAACAAACAGATAAAGTCAGAGTGAATTCTGTTTTGGGATACCTCACTAACAAAACAAATCTGTTGTAAAATAGTCTAGGCCCTAGGGCTAGCCACTGCACAAATATATAGAATGAAAGGATCTTACTTCTGTTCCATGTTGGAGTTCAAATTTGTAGAAGAGAGCCCAAGCGTCTCCCAGGTCCGGATCTATCTTCACCGTGCGGAGGAACCATTCTCTGGCTTTGGTGATCTTGCGTTCGCTCCAGAACAACCTAAGAGCATGCATTTACATAAATATGTGTCTGTAAAGTACAATACAGACAAAGAGGCGGTCATACTTGGCCACAGCAAGCAACACGTATGGATCATGTTCACATTTCTTCAAGGCATCCACACTCTTGGTCTTTCTCTGTGGCCTAGCCTCCAAAAACACAGCTTCGGCCCAAAGGATGCCTAGAATAAAGAATAATTATAACTACAATATTGGATTGCAAAATTAATGGCAACACACAGGTCCATTCTCACCAGAATTAGGACATTCCTGCAGAGCTTTGGCCATCAAAGTGTTTGCAATGTTCTTCAGCCCTGATCGGTATTCCAATCGGACAGATTCCAACCTTGGTAATGGGAGAAACATAAGTGATAAGCTTCAAGTGTCATTCTCAAAAGGCTGGCTGATCTGCATCAAAAACTTCTATCTTAAAATTTTACCCACATTTACTTTCTCGTTTTTCTGGACTGAGTGATTGCTTACCACAATTCTGGACCCTGGGGGTTCTTAAGTCGTGCCTTCTCCAGGATGGCTCTAGCTCTGGTCAGCTGGCCCACTCGCTCTTCCAGACGTGATGTCAGCTGCCACAGTGCCACTGATTGGGGACACTTTTTCAACTGCATGAAAATAAGGGACGTTAGTCTTAAGAAGATGAAATGAGAGCCTTTGCAAATAACTCACCCCTTGGTTGTAGGCCTCTCTCGCTTTATCTGTGCTGTCACATTGTTCTTCAATTTGGCCTTTCATCATCCAGAGTTTTGGAAAGTCCTCATAGTGTTTCAGGGCCTCTGTACACAACTCCTGAGCGGCTTCAATGTTTCCCAATACCCACTCCAACTTGACAGACTTCATGAACACCTGTTAAGACAGCACATATTTCCAAATAAAATCACACTCATTTACAGACAAGCCCTCCTCCTAATGGTGGGCCTTATCTTATGTATTGTATTCATACAGTTGTTCAAACCAAAATTGAAGCTGAATTCTGGTCGTGTATGCATGCGCAAATCAGTAATGGGGCATTTTCTTTTTGTGTCGGAGCACCACAATGTAAATTGGACCACAGTACCATGAGGTTAAATGATTTCGAGAGAGAGTGAAAAGAGAAACCAGGGAAGCAAAAACTCACTCTGGCCGTGGGAGCGCTGCTCCGAGCTTTGGCTAACAAACGACGAGCTCTCTCGTACTCGTTGTTCTCAGACTCAAGTTTGACTGCAGCGAGCCAGATCTCCTCACTGTTTGGATTAGCCTGTGGAAAAGTGCAATATTGGAGTAAATCAAGTGCTCAACATGCGTGTGATTAAGCTTTATTCACATCAGAAGCTCTGTTTGGCGAAGCAGCTCTAGTACCTGAAAGGCCAGAGCAAGAATACTCCTAGCAGCAGGCACATCCTCAGCGAGCCACTTGGATTTGGCTCCCATAAGCCACAATACCTCTGCCTTAGGACAGTGAGCCACAGCTTTCTGGAGCAGAGTTTCTAAGGACTCCCTAACAAGTTTGAGCAGAATACACAATATGGAGATTATTCAATGTAAAACGTCACCTCTCTGAGGAAGATATTAATTACCTTGTTCCATTGTTCTTTTCAAAGTAGGCAGCTCGAAGCCACACACTTTTCTTGCTGGGGAACACCTGCAGAGCATGGGCATAGATGGCCCTGGCACACTCCAAGGCTCCATGGGCCACGCACTAAAACAGAATTTATTTTTAAGGACTGTGGGCAGATGCTAGGGTCTAAGCAGAAATCGTTCGATCGCTGCAAGCCTCCCAGGTTGAAATCCCGATAGAATGTGCACAACTATCAGTGGGAGCCAATAATTTCCCTCATAACAATAATAAAAACAATTAAAGTAATTAGTAAAAATAGTACAATTGTTTACACGCACACTATCAGAGTCCTCCATCCAAGTGTGTTTGCAATCTTCCTCTTCAATGCCAATTCCGACGACAGCTCTGATTACTGCTTGGCAGGTGGCCACACTTCCAGCCTTGTCACACTCCTCCGCATCCTGCAAATGAAGGCAAATCAACCCTTTAGCAAGACACTATTGGACTTAACAGTTTGCGAGTGACACAAACACACCTGGATCCATTGCTCTCTGTTGATCTCAACCCCATTAGCACGTAGCGAGGTGATGGCCCTCTCAATGATCTTTTCGACCATCTGTGTATTGCCATTGGCTTCCTCCAACTTTGCGGCAGTGATCCAAATGTGGCGATCCGTGGGGATATTTTCACGAGCTTTATTTAGGACACGTCGGGCATTTTCATATGTCTCCAGTCGAGCCAAAGCCAGCCACAGCTAAAGATAATGGGCAGAAACAGTACAGTAATGTCGGGATTTTTCACGCTGGGAGGGTTGAATAGCAGAATATGAGCTTGAAGTACCTCCACACTTGTAGGGCAACACTCGACGGCTCTGCTCAGCATGATTCTGGCATCTTCCTGCTCCTCCAGCTCGACAGCCGCCTTCCATAGACGAACTGACTTGGACACATTCTCCAACGCTGTATGGACATGTAGAACCATGACATAAAACAAAGATGGTACATTTAACTTGCCCAATACCTTTTCTGAGGACTTTCTTTTTCCCCCTGACATCAGTTTCCAGCTCTGCGGCTCTGATGTATATTCGAACAGACTGTGGCAGGTGCCGTACGGCTTGCGCTACCACAGCTTTGGCCGTGTCGCCAGGCTGTAGCCTGGCCGCCTCCAGCCAGACGTCTTCACTCTGTTGGCCAGAGGATGATCAGGGTTTTTTTTTTTTTTTAAGAAAACTAAGTGCTTAGACGCAAATTAGTTTTTTTTCAACTGTGCCTATGACATGATGCACATATATAAGACAAAAAATATATATCCATACAAAATGAAATGAATGAAACAAACACCCATATAAACGCTCCTCCTTTCTTTACCTTCGGACACATCTCTGTGCCTTTCATGATGAGATTCCGAGCCACCTGCAGTTTGCCGGTTACTTCCTCCAGCCGAGCCGAAGCAATCCAGGCAGGCGGGTGATGAGGGTTTGTCTCTCTCACCGATTTGAGTAGCAGACGAGCCTTTTTAATGTCACTGGACGGAGCAAAAAAACAGCCGTGAACAAGTCCTCAAAAGCAAAAAGAATAAGACATGTAGATTGGCAGTTGCATTGCTCCCCTACCTGATGTCTCCTCCGTGTGTGGGGATCATAGAGTTGAGGTCCGTAAGGTAGCCTTTAGGGTCCACCACTGTCTGACCACTGACTGAGTCAGACACCTGACAGAATGATGAAATATGTGAGACAAGTCTTCCTTATGTTGTGTTACCTTTGTTCTGCTTTGTGAAATGATGCTAAATGTCTGTGAATGCTGCAATAATTACCTGGCTCAATCTCATATCCATGAGTGTGTTCCTGGCCTGACCGATTTTTCTCATGTCCAGGTCTCCCGTCCCTGGCGTCATCAGGCCTGGCGTCATGCTTCCTGGGTATGGTGTGTTAAGACCGCCAAGCTGATTAAGAGAGGAGGCAATGCTATTTATTTTTGGGGTTGCCAATATGCTGAGACCAAACGGAACACTAAACTGTATGCATTGAATAATTAACAGTAGTCATTATTTGTTACTATGTATTTGCATATTACTTACCCCCTTCAATGGGTCCACACTGGTGTGGTTCTCTCCAGTTTGAAGGTGCTTGGAAAAAAAGCTATCTGGAACAGGCGTGAGTTTCTCATAGCGTGGGTTCCTCTGGCGCTTATTCCTGGCATCTCCCACTTCAGGAATGCTAAGCCACTCCTCCTCCGAGACTTCTGCAAGTTTCCTCTGTGTTAAGAAAAGAGTTGTTACAAAAATATCTGATTTAGATAGGGGTACTAAGCAGAACATTTCAAGAGGATTGCATTTGTGGGTTTGCTGCAATCTTTACCTTTAAATCTGAAAACTGCTGTTGAATTTTAGGTCGCTCCATACGGTATTTTTCTATCTCTTCCTTTTCTCTCAGCTCCCTTAATGAACAAAGAAAAAGTATCAATAATTTTCTGTCCCGATGGAATATAATGTTGCAATGCTGAGGAACTGTATTTTTAAAATCAACCTTCTTTCCTTGCGTCTTTCATCCATTCTTTTATCCAGAGCGCAATATATAGCATCAGCTTCTTCATCGTCCTTCTCGTATGGCCCACTGGAGAACAAACTACCAGCGTAGCCATTAAACTACAAAAAAGTAAGTGTTACAGATTTTAACATATTGAAAAAGGCGTAGTAGGAATTTATGATAATGTAGAAAACAATGCACCTCATCATAATTAGTATCATTAAGATCTTCTTCATCTTCTTCTTGGTTCTTTTTCATTTGGTCCCCAACCGTCCTCTTTCCTGGAGGTGCATGTCGGTCGTCTACTGGATCGTTCGCATCACGAGCCGGACCAATATCGGATCGAGTTGTGAAACCAGTAGCCCTGCAAGAAAACCATGATCGAGCTATGAAATACTGTATTAAAACAATATTCCTGGAATATATTATTAATATAATCTAATCAAAATTAACTGTCAGGATGCAAATACGAGTTGTGAGGAAAAAAATGAATTTGAACTAAATCCTTATGGCAGCAATAAAACCACACAATATTCATCTTAATTGTTGCTCCCTGACACACGTGAGTGCATTATTTTATTTGCAGAATATCACCTCGGTACATATTCAAAATGTGTCACAGTCACGCATAAAACGTTATGAATATTGATTTTGTGAAAAGAAGAAGTGAAAAGGGACTAGGTTTATGGTTAGCAAACTGGCTAAAATGTTAGCTTACCCTCTACCCAAACCGGGGACGTAACCGAGTGGGGCAGGCATCCCCAGAAAGGGTTTCTTCTTTTTCCCCATCAGTGGGGAGGCCAGGGGGATTGCTGGGGGCGCACCGCCTGCCCCCGCGGCCCCGGCAGCTCCTGTGTTGGATTTAGAGACATTTTTGGCCGGTTGTTTAGTCAAAGTGGCGGACATCTTTACGGCAAACACACACACACACACACCCGACGAGGCGGATAACAACATAAGCACATCCGGCCATTGAAGGAAAATTTAACAACGATACTTTTTTTGACAGCGCCGCCACTGGACAGGAAGGCACGCTCGCTGTTTTTACATTTTATTGGAACACACTTGCGGCTACTTGTCAGTCACGTTACTTTGAAAAATGTTTTTAAGAATCGTTTTTATATTTAGCGTCGATTTTGAGTAGATTCACGTTCAATTAAAGAGAAGACTCTGATCTGCTCATTCTGATGTACAATAGAAGGCCACTAAAAGGCGCTATTTCCCGACAGGTTAGTAGTATATACTATAGTGATGAGGGCCTGTTTTTATTTTATTTTATTTATTTTCTTGCTCCCGTGATAGGGATCGGGGTTGGATCGGGCACATAACAGAATTGCATGACCTAGAAAAAAATACTACCATCAGGTCTCATTAATTGTGTTGTAGCAAAGACTAGTAGTCTGAAGCAGGTATCCACAATAATATAACAACACACACTGGGACATATTTGTGATTTGCAAAAGTAATAATCATTGCAGACTTTGGATTGTTTTGAAAAAACAGATATGTTGTATTCATGTTTTTAATATTAGAAACATAAAAGGCACGGAATAATAAGGTCAGCAATATGTGGTGATTGAAACAAAAAAAGGTGAGTGAAAATGTATATTTGGACAAAGTGGGGAGATGAAAATTCTTGATTCGCTATTTAAACTGCTAAAGCGGTAGAGGATGGATCGATAGATGAATGGGCGGAAGGAAGGTATAATTATTCCTTTTTTTTGCTGGTTGGTTATGCTGATACTTATTGATTTCCTAGACAGTCGAAGTCAATAAGTGTTAGGTTTCCCTTCTAAAAACAAAACAGTCAAAAGAAATAAACATTTGACCAACAAAACAGTCAAACAAATAAACACTTGACAAACAAAACAGTCAGACAAATAAACATTTGACAAACAAAACGGTCAAACAAATAAACATTTGTAATAGAAGCACTTTTGCAAATATTTTGGTGACACAGAATATAGTATGCATCCTATTGAAAGCATTCTGATATGAAGCTGTTAAGGAGCATTACCCAGAAGATTGGAATGGGGCTTGTGAGGAGTTGCATTAAGATTGTTGTTCTTGTGAAATGTGTTTTTCTGGGATGGGTGAGTTTAACCCATTCATTTTTTGTAGAATAAAATATATTCCTTAGAAACTATAGTGATGAACATTTTTTTTTACCCTAGGGATCATAGTATATATGGAATCATGATTTAATCTTCGCGTAAATGACCGAGAGTCATAAAAAATGATTTATTGATTCGATGAACCGTCTAGCTTAAATCTTAAATAGTATCTGCATCATATCTGTATGGGCAATAGTGAACCTGTAGTAAATTGGACCAGATGGATGCCAAAATATATAATATCGAACACCATTATTCTCTAAGCCGTCAGTGTGTAAGCACTGCCTCCAAAAGAGAGCTAGTTTGCTTACAGAAGGATATGTATACTGTATATATATATTCAACAAGGTGTTTTTAGATAATGTACACTGTACAGTACAGGACTTTCAGATTTTAATCTGACCATATTTGATAACTTTGAGCATTTAAAGTAACTAAATTCACTCAACCTTAGGTTTCATCCTTCAAGGAAATTTGAGCCAGATGCTCCATCAATTTGTTTAATCACGTTTCACTTCACTCATCCATCCAAAGTCCACACGTTCGTCAGATTTCTTCCATTTTTCTTCATTTATATGGCCGGGAGCTCAGACTTTACCATGCTCATGGGAATAGATACCATGATGAAAATGTACAGCCTGACAAAACGCACACTTGGCGAAGACTAATTTAAAGTACAAACGCATCTAATTTCATGCAGCTTTCATATTTCTTCTTGTGCTTTTATCTGATTAGTTCAACGACTGGTTGATTTAGGTCAAGTTACTCTTTTTATAGTACATTGTGAAGAGCTTGAAATAACATCACCGGCCTGTATAATTGGTAAAAGCAAGTACTAACAGTGTTGGAGTAATAAATTATTAAGACTTCTTATCACATCGAGAGTGGGCAAACGTCACATTTCTATAATGATGTTTGCATCTAATGGAGCTCTGCTAACATCTCCCAAAATGTTCTTATGACTCCTTCAACCACACAGACATCTAAATAGGTTTATGCAGTAAATAACTCATAATGAAGGCTATGAAGAGCTGACAGACGTTTCTACACTGTGGGTGTTGTTGCTATCCACACTTGTAAAGATGCACGTGGCAACCATTCAAGACACTAATTACTTCCCTGGGTTAACTGCGTTTCGACAACTTACATCTGTTCTCTAAATTACACATGCAGTGTGATAGAAAATGAAGCAGTGAAGCAGCAGTTAACATGTCTTCCACACAATTCTGATGTGTAAAGGAAATTTTAGAAACAGCCTGCTTGTGTTTGTATGTGCACCCCTTGCTTGGATGGGGTTTCACTGGCTACATTGGCTTCTCCTGGACTCCTTAAAATATGCATGCCAATCTGAATAGCCAATATTGTGTGACTAGCCTGTTTGTAAGTGTGCTGTGAATGACCACAAACAATCTTCTTGCCTCCAAGTAATACATTTTGAATTATATAGATATGCCAGAATTTCCCCCCAAGTAATAAATTAAGTAGGAAGGCTTAGTTCATTTACATTAACATTTTGTTGTGCAAAACCATAGCAAATTTTCTGCATGTGTATCCATGTGTGTATCTGTTTGCTTGAATGCATAATTTTATTTTATCTGTTAACCTATTATGCACTCATAACGGATATAAGCAAGGACTGAGCAGATGTCTGTAGCGTGATCACGTGGTAAAATGTAACCAGAATTGCATGCAAAACAACATGTACACATTACAAATAACACTGTAAGATTATGTCAGATTTATGATTATGAAGATTATCAAGCGACACAGTGTTGGCGAGATGACAAGACAGCAGCTTTACTGCCATACTTTCATCCATCAGCCAAAACACATGCATACACATACACAAGGAAACACAGATGAACCATTCATACAGTCTAAGGAGCATCACTGAGTTAATTTTAGCTCATTAAAAAACACAAAGCAATGTCGGCAAAAGGAACACAGACATTGTCATTTTTCACTATTACACACACATGCTAAGCTCAATTACCATCTCTTGGATGTGAGCACATTGTGGATTCATACAGAATAATATCCTGACAGGATTAATGATTTGTTGCGCCCCTGATTAGCAATTGTGTTATAACAAAGAAAAATGCCTTTGTAAAAGGTCACCAGTAAACTGCTTTTCATTTTAAGTACAAGAGTGTATGTGTCGGTGTGAGTATGTGTTTTTTTTGTGTTATTTTGCCACAGATGCGTAAATGGAATTATTGATCCTTTAAACTCAGCTCAGTGTGACAGCAATCTATTCACACTAATGATGAGTATGCTAGAAACTGGGACTGTGCAAAAGTGAAAAAGGTTCAAGGTGTGTTAAATCTCCTAATGTATTGAAAACACTGGTGACTGAGTAATTACAGTTCAATTATATTGGTTCTGATTCATTGGGCTAATTGTCATGCAAACAAAAAAGCAACTAAACCACTTAATTCTTTATTGCTCCAAAGTCACCTTGACCAAATACTGTAAGAATCCTTTTCAACCGAAAACAATGCTAATGAAAATGAGCCATATGTGCTACATTTAATTTCATTTACAAGCCAAGCGCAACAGAAGAAAGGTAAGTACTTGCTTACTGTGAGGTCAGGCAGCAACATGTTCTAGCTCAAAATGTTCTGAGACACTGCCCCCCTAAAAAGTAATCATGGCCAAACGTATTGTCTTTGTGGCGAGAACCAGAGTGAATGCCACTGACTTTCAAAGATGAAAGCATAGATGAGAAAAGATGATGAGCGATGGTGCAAATCTTACATGGTTTTCTCTCTCTGCATCCCCCTTTCTTCTTTTTAGTGTCTCTAAGAGTTTCACTTCAATTGCTTCCTGTCCAGAGGCT
Organism: Stigmatopora nigra; assembly: GCF_051989575.1. Lineage (NCBI taxonomy): Eukaryota > Metazoa > Chordata > Actinopteri > Syngnathiformes > Syngnathidae > Stigmatopora > Stigmatopora nigra. Next base: position 9,713,156 of record NC_135508.1, on the reverse strand, counting down.
GACTTTCAGCCTGTGTTGTTGCAGAGGAAAAAGCAGAAGGTTATGTGTAGTGAGGGGTAAAGGCATATGGTCCATGAAAAAATGCATCCCATTCCTCCCTCATACATATACAATCGCTTATCCCACAAAGGTTGTGGGGGGTGCTTGAGCCTATCCCAACTGACTTTGGTCAGCAGGCGGTATACACCCTGAATTGGTTTCCAACCAATCACAGGGCACAAGCTGACAGACAACCATAACTAGTTGCAATTTAGAATTTTCAACCAGCCTACCATGCAGGTTTTTAGGAAACATGGAAGGAAAGCGGAGTACAAAATAATATAATACATGTAAGATCATGAGCATTCCCATTCTATCATTTGAACTCAGCAGAGAAAAAAAACTTCCTGTGGGAATTCAGTGAATATCTTTCACTTTCACCTGAAAGACCCTTTCTTATCAGATTAGGAGCCCCATTGAGACCACACTTCTTTGAAACTACAGTTTCTCCCTGTCCAAATAAACCATCCAGGTTTTGTTACTGCCAGTTTTCTTTCCACGTTCAATTTGGCCACCGTGATTTCTCAGTACTCACTAAAAGACAGCCTTTCAGAATGACACCAGCTTTGGGAAGGCTGATGCCACACTCCACCATCAATAGCGTCTCTATGTCTTTTCAGAATGTGCTCCTCTCTCCTTGAATGGTGCTCAAGCTGAATAAGCTCCCTATCAGGCCACAATAGATCGTTTGAGCCCTGGCATACTCCAAGATTTATAATTAAATTGGCTGCCTGAGTTTTTCCACATTTAGTCGTGTCAAAGATGTGTTAAAAGATCGAAAGGCCATGAGATGAAAAGTATACAGCACATATTTCATTTGATGCAGGATAAAATGTATTGTATTTCTTAGCTTGGAGATGCAAAACAAACTCAATAGCTTCATCACATGTATACAATTTGCTCACAAGTTTCTTAGTCTATGCCCTTTAAATCTACTTCATTATTCCCATCCAATCCGCCATCAGAATTTTACATACTACATGCTTTGACTGCTCACTGTTAGAAAGGGGCAAACGTTCTTTCAGGCGTTCATGAGAACACCCTAAATTAGGATCTGTCTCAGAGATTAAACACATTTGCAAATGTGTATATGGCTGTAGGGGAACGTGATGGTGTACTAGTGTGTGAGTGAGTGAGTCAGTGAGTGAAGGAGTGAAATAATAAAAGAGTAGATATAATCCTCAGTATTTTGTCATTTGCCACTACCAGAGATGAGTTAAAAAAATATTCGTATTTACCAGAAAAGGTGGACATACACAACAATACTGTAGCATGGGTCTCAAGTCAAGTGCTCCTGCCTTTATTAGCTTTGGTATCACCAATTAAGAGTTCAACTGAGAAGTCCATGTTAGAACATAACCTCCAGGCTTGTGCTAGTAAGATAAAATTCACAGGAAGAGCCCATTAAAAAACATTTTTTGCGGGTATTTAAAGGCACCCGATAGATGTATTAGGATGGCCATTTTATATGAATTTGAATGTGATCGGTTCATTCCGAACACAGACATCCTCTAAATTAACAAGACATCAAAAGAAATATTTGAAATTATGGTAACATTTAATGTTTATTGTATGAGCATTGGGTGGAAATTTTGAGTTCTGATAACCCTCTACTATTTGCATAGCCGCAATAGAAGCTGCAACCGCAAAGCCAACCTGATCTAGTCATTGGAGCAGTTTTCTTCTTGATGTTTTCCCTTTTTCTGGCATTCATGTCTTTTTTTTTTTTTTTTTTACAAATTAAATCACATCTGTTCCCATTCTCTCATCTTTAAGGTCTTTTGGGGAAAGGTCTTTTGGTGTACTTTTGCTGAGATGACGGAGATGCATTGGATGGCTGGCAAATCAGTTAGCCAGGGAAATGGTGAGATTATACTAACAAAGACACAATCACAATTTGGTCCTCTTTGAAGTGAAGCTCAGCTGCCTGTTGAAAAATATTGGCTGACCACGACATCCGCTAGGCTAGTAGATCATTTTAGCCCTTTTAGAAAAACATTAGCTGCATTCTTGACAAAAAGGCAAATGTTTGGATAGATTATATAATCCACACACATTTGTGTTGCCAATGATTTTCTACCAGCTGCCATTGGCAATTCCACCTCATTGGAAAATGTCTGCATTTCTTATTCATTTCAATGCATTGATAAATAATTTTCTTCAGTTTTTTGAATGCACACATTCCTACAAACATTGTCATACATAATTCATACAAAAATGCATTTAATTTTGTAATTTTTAACGGTTCAGGGGGAAGTATTGAAAATGGTTAAATTGATTGTGATAAATTGATGTAAAATTTTTCCTTACTTATGGAAAATACAGTTACAAAACCATTCCTAGAATGAATTAATTTCATCAGTAGAGGTACCACTGTTTGTTTATGCATAGGTGTGCATCAGTATTCTATTACTTGCCGGAATAGTATTACTAAAATATATATATATATATTCTTCTAATCCAATCAAAAGAGACACTGATGTTATTCAGATTTGGTAAAGACTATGTGGTCTACAATCACAAAAGGACATTTTTTTGATAGCTTTAGCATAGGAGGGTTTGAAGGAAGTTCTTTATGTTTTAAATTTAATTATAACAAGCAAAATTATTCCCAATGGCAATACTAACTGAACTTCCAAATGCTCTACACTCATCAAAGCTATTAATACTTCTGCTTCTTTTAATCCACAAAGGAGCTTGTTGAAAATTTCCCCAATCGTCATTAAAAATTCATAATTATCTCATTGCTGTGTATTGTTTCTGCCACCATGTGTGTGCATGTGAATGTGAGTAAGAGAGAGGGGAATGCTATTCGTTCTTCGTTAGTAAAGTAAAGAGAACTATTTATCTGAGACCGTTTCTACACCTTTCATACAGTGTTTAACCTGCGATGGTCACGAGGTCAATTTTAGGACTTGCACATGAAAACAGCCAAATAATAATGATGACTCTCTTTTAGTTGTAATGCATGGAAAGCCAATTTATATTCTGGGGAGATCTAAGTCTCCATGCTTGTGACTTGGACAAGATTTGTCTTGCAGAATTTCAGTTAACAAATATTATTTACGTACTATGAAGGTCAACGTCTTCATATTCGTCATTATAGAATGTTACAAAGTACAAAAAAGGGTTTAATCCCATGTTGGTCCACCTATGTGGAGTATGCATTTTATTCCTGGGGCTGCGTGGGTTTTTTCTGGGTGCTTCTTTCCTCCCACATCCCCAAAACATGCATAGTAGGCTGGTTGAACACTCTAAATTACCCCTCATTATCAGTGTGAGCATGTCTCCTTGATTCAGGGTGTCTCTCGCCTGGTGTTCATTCTTAGCTGTGATAGGCTCCAGCACACCCTGCGACCCTTGTGAGGATAAGCCATTCAGAAAATTAATGATTACAAGTACCTCTACTGTGATAATCTAGTAGAGATATTTTTAATTTGCCTCCTGCACTTATAAAGTAAAGGGGTTAAAGAAAAGTGGAAGAAAGAGAGCAAGATGGTGGAGGGAGAGCGAGCTGGACATGGTGCACAGTGGTGACCTTTCAATCTGTAGGTGGTCAGGTGCAGAGAAGGGGCGGAGTTTCAGCGTTCGCCGCTTGATGAGCGCGCGGCTGCGGTGACTGCTCTCTTCTCTTCTATGACAACAATTGCAAGCGAGGACCGAGCGTGTCTTGCGGTTGTCCGATAAAGAAGAGGAGTTCATATCCTTCTGTTCCGTCGATCCGGACCAGGAAAACATTCCGTCGTACTGGCTGCAGAATGGAAGAACCTTGGTGACAGCACAGCGCACAGATCTGCGCACAGATCCACGCCGAGACCGAGCATGGCCGTGGACGGTAGGAGCGTTTTGTCTTGACGTAACCGGGTCAGCGGGGTGCCGATATACTGCTTCTTCTTATTTGACACACAAATGGCAATGTTTTGCTCCAGGACGCCGGAAAGCGTCCATCAAATTCTTGTCAAAGAGGGAGAAAATTATTATGCATTAAATCACTTAATTTCCTCTAATAGAGTGTACTTTTCCTGAAAAAGCTTAAACTAGCCACAGAAACTAATTTTAATATTCACGTTTCCAATCTTTTACCTAAACTTTATAGTTTTTATTATTATTTTTCAATAGATTTTTGTTGTTGTTGTTGTTGTTATTGCTTCATTTAGATGAAGGATTAACATAATTCTACACCTGGCTTACATGAATATACGGCAATATTCACTTGAGGGATGCATTAATATGCAGGCTTTTATTTTTTCTCTATTCTTTTGTTTGGCTATAAATAGAGATCAACCCGTGTAAACATGTCCTCTTTTGAATGGAAGAGCTCAGACTAGTGAGGACTCTTTTGTGTTCAGTTTTTACAGATTCATTGAAGCCATTATGAAGTACAAACAAGTTACACTCTTTTAACACTTACAATTGGTAAAAATATAAAATAAAAAATCCATTGAATATTTCATGAAGCAAGTCACCAATATCATTCTGGCATATCTACCTTACTTTAATACAGGCAGCCTGTGTATTCAGTTCCCACACATTGATTGATTCGTGGTCAGAATGTAAGGCGGAATTTCTGCTGTATACATTTCTGGAGTGATACCAGTACAGTATCCGTGCCAATACTGCACACCCTTATGTTACTCGTCATCATGAAAATACACACAAACTATCGTACACTGATTATTTTTTAGTTATTTATGGATGGGCTTCCCAGGCGCCTCTATCGTTGACCGACTATGTTACTTACACCCACTATTTAAGGAGTTGGAAAATGCTATAATGAAGAAAAGTATTTTGTATTGTTGGTTAAATTTGATCACAATTGCAAGAATTATAATTTCCAGACCAGTTAGGTGGAAGTGGATATTTTTTCATGCACATCCGATGATGTAGTTGTGCCCATGCCATATAGAGAGGAGTAGACTCTTTAGTGCTTAAATTGACTACACTTTAAAACTGCTGTTAGAGGTAGCAAGCATGAAAATATACTGTACATCAATTAGCTTGACTTTTCTCCAAAGAAAAACACACTAAGCTTTGTGTAGGAGTGAGTTGCGCACTAAAAAAGAATGCATTACATCTTGGATTGAGCTAAAACTGTATTGATTGCAATTTACTAAACCTGCATTGATTGCAACTTGCAACTTTTCTACTCTTGACCAAGCGCACAGTCACGGAACAATACGACATTGATTTTGCAGGTAACTATTGTTTGAGGCTTGATAGAAGGTGCTGTATTTGCTCTTTGAGTGTTTTTGTCTGACTAAATGTTTTCATACCTGAGCTTGGTTAACTGGCGTTTGGATGAGGCCAGCAATCAGAAATGAGGCCTGCCTAATAAGTCTCATTCAGCTTAAGGGCATTAATAATTGTGGGCGTGATTGTTTTTCAATGCGTCTGCTATCAGCTGAAGCAGGTTCATTAGTAGTACAGACAGCCCTCACTTAGTCAAACACGGGGCTATTTTTTTAATTAATCCATTCCATAATTGACCTATGCATCATTAACTAAGTGCTCTGTGCATTGATAACACCCTCACAATGTGTTCTGTTCTTTAAATATTAATGAGGGTTTGTCCAAAATGAGTGAATAAGCTTTATTTACAAGTGCCCACACAGCATTCATATTGCTTAATATATGTCAGTCTTTTTAATGTTTTAAATTGACATTTAACAAAATACAATATTCATAGATTTGACACAATTTGTGTGTTAAAAAGATAGATGTTCGCACCTCGTTTTTTGGTTCTCTTATGGCTGTGCTACTAACTGATTTTCTTTTGCGGGAAGAATACTGTAGAGTTGGATTTGATGGGGCTTAAAAACTGAATAGGATGATTGTCCTTTTTGAGTGATTTTACTTCAAAATTAACCAGAGACATTGCTGCCTGCTTCACGTCAAGTCCTTTTAATGGCTGCTTCATAGTCATACACAAGAGATGGTGTACTTTATCATGCTTTTATTTAATTGCTCGGAATTACAGACCTACAGTACATTGCCAGAACACAGATTAATAGCATTCTGTATACAATGGTCATGGATTTATGTTGGTCATTGCCTACTGTGTGGACTGGACTTTATCTTTTGTTTTGTGATAGAGCTTCATTCCTCATTTGCAGCAGAACTAGATATGTGTGAGTGTATAGTTGTGTTGTTGTTCTACATGTGTTTGTGTCTTCAATCTTGAATCTGTGGGCGTAGCCAAGATCAGTATCCAGACTTTTAACTCTGCTATTTCATACAATCCATGTTGGCGTCCTTCCATGCATACAGCTACACATATGTCAGACACGCACACCTACACACATGCACAAACGCACAAACATCCATATATCAGTGTGACAGGCTATCATGCAGGCGAGGACACAGCTGGGTGGAAGCTCAAAAGCAAACCATCTATTTATCTCCAGTAGCGCTTTACCCACCAACCAAGTCTCAATATCATTCTGGCTACAATCCAACCTTTCTAAAAGAAGCAACCATTACCATCATGACGACATCTTCTGATTTATTCATTGTACTTTGTGATGTTTTGAATTTGGAATTCGAAACTTTATCAGCTACTATATGTGATCCTTCATATGTTATAGTTTTTTTCAATTAGATCACTTCTGAGGAAAAACTAAAACATAAATAAGGTTATTTACAGAATTGCAGGTTATAAACATATTCAGCAACCTAAATATCGGTCATGCTAAAAAATGATAGTTAGGATCCCCACATATGAATTATTAGACCATTTCCATATATGACTTTACATATTGCGGTGTCAATATTATTGCAGGAGTTTCCAATTGATTAATCAATAGACGTTTGCTCTTTTCAATTCAGCAAACAGTCCAGTAAAAATTTTGTACCATGTCGAAAAAGAAAACAACGTTTTGAATCACTGCTTCACTGCCCTGACGGCAACTACAGCACTCGGCCTTTTGAGTACTGATCTCACGCTGCGGTGGACCAAAGCATCTGTGGTGCTTGTGCAAGTGGAGTTAATGGATTCAGTTTGTGAGAGATAAAATGTGACAAATTAATCTACACACAGGAAGAGTCGCAATGTTATATATAATTTCATATACTTAAAATTAGTATATCAAATTATATTAGATTGTGTCTAGTTGTAATTTAATTTTTGATGTGGGTAAAAACTGAAGAGAAGTGGTTCATTCCTCTTATAATATTCAGATTGAGGCTTCAAACCTCTTCTTGCGTAGTTTCCATCTACAGAGCCTTATTTTGGATTTTTTTTTGGGCTGATAAATTAATCACGGACTTAGTGTGCCTGTAGGTACCAAAAGAGGCAGCCTGTGCCACCCCTTTGGTTTTCTCGCGCACACTCGTGCTTTTCCTTTAGTAACCTGAATCTTCACAATGACAACTTGCTTGTCTTGTTTTCTTTTATGGAAGAATTACTTTTACTAAGTTTGTTGTATGTTATAAATATATCATACAGCCTATTGTTCCCTCGGCTGAGGTAACATTATGCCTCATCTTGTGAGCCTTTCTCTATATGCCATGACTTTTGGATTTGTATGTGTATGTTTCAGTTTGTTTGCAATGTGGACCTTGTGTATTTATGTTGACATGCAAATAGATGAAGCAAAAGGGCAGCTAGAACACCCAGTGGGTGTGAAAATGAGCATTGGCAGGGGTGTAGAGGTGTTAGCCTGACAGACAAATGCTGTTTTTGTTGCCATCTTGTTGTGTGGCATGTCCCCTGCTGGCCATAGCTTCCATTTGGTCCACATAGTGCAGGCGGCACTCTTGACCTCTCCCCCAAATGGTATGATAGTCAAAATACATTATTGATCTCTCTCTCTCTCTCAAACAAACACTCCATTGGCTATGTTCATTTATTCATTTTCCATGCCACTCAATCCCAAAAGGGTTTCTGGAGCCTAAATCAAATGTCTTCTGGCAAAAGCCAGACTACACCCCAGAATGGTCGCCAGTCAGTCGTAGAGGGACAAACGATCATCCGCATCCCCAGTCATACCGCCACCAGCAGGAATTGAGCCCGGGCCTGCCCGCACCAAAGTCAGGCAAGTGAACCTCTACACCACGAGGCGGCCCCATTGGCTATGGGATGGATTTTATACCTTTTATCAGGACTCTCTCTGACCTCTGGCATGATAGATGCATAAAACCATAGAGGAACGCATGGAGTGATGAGGTGGAAGAGACCATCATTCAGTAAAAATCAGATGCGGATTAGCATAACCATTCATGCTGGATTTTTGGATACCCTGTTTTCACGCTTCAACCGTTTCATCCAGTCTGACCTCTCCAGTAACCTTGGCATCCTCTAATATTTCTACACTTGACACGGCATCTTCGCTCTTATACACTGCCTGTGTCTTTGGGCCCCTTCTCTCTAAATTAGAGTGCTCATAGGTCCGTATCCAATTCCCCTTCTTTAATTAGGGAGAAGCAGGAAAATGTCTGAACAGGTGCTGGTCTGATGATATAAAAGCATGCCATATTTTTTTAGGAAGTACTAATTGCATACAGTTTTTGTATTATGACCTTCAAGAACCACAGTGACATTCCTCATTTTATCCACAAACACACAATTCCTTCAGTAAGTACTGTACAATCGACCCCTTAATGCATTGGGGAAAGAATATTATATTTTAAAAGCCCTGCGACATATACAATCCCCTAGAGTAGTTGTAAGATGTATTGTGCTTCGTGAATCATGTTGTATTACCAGCACCAAACATAAACGTGATTCATGTATTTTGCGCTTTATCAAAATGTCTGTTCACTTGTACTTACTTATTTTTACTTCATTATCAATAAATCATAACTAGTGTAGTTTGCTACAATTTATTACAAAGGCTAGCTGAACAAACAAAACACATTTTGACTGTTTTCTCTTTTTTTAATGGTTTTTATCCCTTCCTCTCCACAATCACCATCTGCCCTGAGAACATTAAGGCCCCAAACACAATATGCCCTCAGCCTCATGCTTGGCCAGATGACTTTCAGCCTTCAAGTTTCAAGGAGAACACTTGGCATCTGCCGCTTCGCCCCATTTGCAATCTTTCCATTAGAGCCGGCTAAACAAACAGTCTAATTAAGTGTGGCCTTGTGTGATAGGGTGGGTTTGGAGCTTCCCACTCTTAGTTAATAGGTTGGCCTTTTTTCCTACTAAGTATTGGGGGTCACTGCAGTCTGTTCTGCGGATTGCTCATTAAATCAAATGGCTATTGGCTCATGCTTCAGTTCTCATGACTCAGGGAGCACAAGTCACATTCATGCAGTTGGAAAGCAATTGCATTTGCCTCTCACCGGCTTAACAGTATTTTATGTGGTGGTTGTGATGGGTGTGTCAGGCAGTTTAGGGCTACCACTTGGCTCCTCCTGTAACTGTCAAGTGCTAACCATTTTGAAGTTGTGCTGACTTTGCGTTGCTCATCATCCGTTACCTTTCTTGCCTTTTCTTTGAGGCCTTTTACATAAAAAAGCTCTGACAGAAATCCACAATGATTGTGTCACGGATTAACGTCATATTTTGGTGGCAAACGTGAATCGGGAAATTGAAGACGCAAGCTTGTCGATTGTGTGTTCCAAAGTAGAATGAGTCGATTGTGTGTTTTACTATGCAGTCCTATACACAGAAACGGCAGCAAACACTGTTTCTGCAATGACATCACCACACTCTGTACTTCATTTTGGGAATGTGCAGGTACTCCTAATGAAGGCGCCCCCTCATCTTATATATCCTGTGAAAAAAAAATCAAGGCAAAGATAGCTGGAGTCCACTTTTTTTGTCCTACAGTTTCTTGTGTGGGTTTTCTCTGGGTACTCTGGTTTCCTCCCACATCCCCAAAACCTGTAGTAGGCTGGTTGAACACTCTAAATTGTCCCCAGTTATGAATTGTAAGCGGGAATAGCTGGAAGTCTCATTGTGCTCTTCTACTTGCTGGCCACCCATTCAGAGTGTGGCACTTCTTTTTAGTTTAGATCCTTTCCTTTGTTGGGCTATGAGGAATGTCCATGGATCCCAACACTGTATATGATAATGATCTTTTGCTTGCCTTAACCCTTCTGACCTGATTTTGCAGTAAGCCATTGAGATATATGGCTGCTGTGCCTTATCCCTAGATTAGTAGGGATTTGTCTAGTAAGAGTGAGTTATAGAGGCTTGTGCCCAAGTGCTACACAGGATTGAAGAAAAGGGAAAAAAACGAATGCAATCTAAGAAGGCATCTGAATGGATTGACTGATGATATGACATATGACTTAAAAATAAAAAAAAAGACCTATTCATTGCTATTTAGTGAAACTATAGAAGCTGCTCAGTGAGAAGAAGAAAAAGCTTTTTGAGGGGGAAACATCATCTGTCTGACTCAACACTTCTATTGATTGATTTTTTTTTTATGACTTACTATTCACATGGGCATGGCTTAGGGTTGCACATAAAGGTGTGTGAAGATTTGCTTTTACAAAGTCACCTCCGTCATATAGTTTTTCAATAGGTAAAACTCTTGGACAGTATGTTGGAAAACTATTATTATCATGAATGCCCCAATTCATGGTATAGGTGGCAGTGGTGATGCCGCATTTCTTTACTTACATGTCTCAGCAACATTGCCACTCATTAGCCATTTGGCCCAGTGCAGCAACTTCTGAATTCCATCCTTCCATTTCCTCTTTCAGTCTCTGTTGCCTCCCCTCTGGGAAAGATTAGAGCCACTTGCATCACTCAGGAGTACAACTCGGACCACTTCAAAGCTCCAACTTCTATTTGGCTGCCACCATCATCATCTACTTGTATGAAATAAATGTTGAACTCTGGTTGGTAGTTTCACTGGGCCATTCTATATCATTAAACTCATTTGTACATAATCCATTTTCCATACTCAGCTCATTTAGTCTGCTTTTGTTTGACAACTTTGTAATGTTTTTGAGGCGGTATCATCACCATCATCACCAGCAGCAGCTGCAGCAGAAAGCACACACATTATACTTCTGTTAAAACATGGACATGTAAGTGAAAAATACTCATGCAACAAAATCTAATTAACTGAAGCCTAGTTGCATAACACTTGGCGATCGATAATCATTGTTTTTGTGTGAACATGTGCCTGAACGTGTGCCGGTGTCTTCACTGCTACTTTTAGTTCTATCGACTGTTTTTTTTTTTTTCAACGAAGCTACATCATTTAAACATTTCTTGTCATTTGTCACGAAGGTCTGTGGCACTCACAGATCAATGGCATGGCGTGCTTGTGTAATAGGCATTTATTAAGGACACTCAATATACTATTGATTGGTGCACCCCACTGGATGCCATTCACTCAGCAGGCCACAGCATTAGCACTCCACATTGATTTATAGACCACATGTGTCTAAACCCAATGAAGCCAGGTCCATAAAAGTGGGAAATTCTATAACAGTCACTTGTTTAAGCTCAGTCCAAGCGCCAAATATGACTAACTGCGTTGGGATGAAAATATAACATCACACAATCGTGTATAGTATTATTCCTTTCTTAATGGTCACCAGACTGATTGTGATGGATACCTGGCAGGCTATTACAGAAGGTATTTGTACTCCTTACTAATTTTTAACGTCAAACGAGATGATAATGAAATTGATAAGCACGTGGTGAACAATTGTATTGCCGTAGTGCTGTCTGGAATTGTGTTTCTGAATGTTGTAAAATAAATATAGACCTTCATTAATAATAACATCACAACTCTGGGGAGTCTGAGCTACACTTATTTATTCATAAATAATTAAATACTCTATTGTCACATTTTAATTTTGAGGTTGAACAATGTATTTTTTCTACTAAGAATGACTGTAATTTGTATAAAGGACGAAACAAAATCACACCCCTGCCATGAATAGTGTTTGTCAGAAATATTCAACAAACTAAACTGAGTTTGCTTGACCTTTACAAAATTGCCGTTAACAGTTCTGCGTCACCTCATATAACCTTCTAATGTAATTTGTAGTTTTTTCCCTCAGTTCATGTTCAGTCTAAGGCTAATTTGAATGGATATGACAAATTGGAAGATGTAACGTGGATTATAGGTCATAAATTGGATGCATGGTGGTCTCATAAAAGCTTTGTTATTATCTTGAAAATATCAAAATTGAATCAGGCAAATTGGGAGCGAGATGTTTTGCTTATTGTTGCTTTCTAGGTGCACATAAAAGAACATTAAGGTTTGGAATAATTTAATTATGTGATAGTGGAATGGCTTACTAAAAGTTGTGTTTTCCACAGCCCTGAATCAGACTGTAAATAAGAATATGATATAAATTGATAATAAGCGAAGGTCACTGCAGTCTAAGTTGGAAAGACTGCAAAACAGACATGCCAAAAGATGCCACAAGCACAGTTCTGTTTGAATTTTTTTCCCATAACTTTTGGTGTGATTTTTACATTTTTAGTGAGCAGAGCGTGTGTCAAACTCGCATTGGTTTTCTACCTCTCAGTGCATTGTGAGCCGTAATTGCCTGCAGTCTAAATGCAGAATCTATCTTACAACCAGATACTTGATTGTAGATTCCAGGCAACTTAATTTAAACACAGTGGCTCAAAACAAGGCAGAAAACGAATTTACCGATGTGTGCTTGTTGGAGTTTTCATACAATTTTTGTGACTCATATTCACATATGCATGAGCCAGCCAGATTTGACTAACATATATTCATTCCTAAAGAGATTTAGTTGGGATTTTCTCGCCTCTGCCCTGATGAGAGTTGGTATGTTAGTATCTTCTATCAGCATGCATTGCGGATGCCCATACATGACTGCTCTACTGACAGTGATAGCTTGTGAAAAGTAAACCTCAGAAACAGCCTCCGCAACATTGTCTCGTGTCAGAGTGGAAAATGGACTCCGGGGCATCATGGGTAAAAGCCTGTGTTCTGGGTTATATATTTATCCTGCTGCACACACTCCAAATTGAGTAATTTCATGGCTCATTCCAAAGGTTAGCACCAGGTATTCGAGAGTGGAAGAGTCATAGACATTTACTTGCTGTACCTCAAACATATGAGAGCACAAACACATAATCATCATTTGCTGTGTACTTGTTTAGAACAGGTGGAATTTTTCTGCTTAATACTGTATTTTTGAATTTGGTTTGTTGAATTTTACAGGCTTGAAATCACATCTTGGTGCTTTATTTCTTTTCAAATTGAATTGAGGATGGGGTTAAGTTGATGGCTGTGTTATACAACTAAAGTAAAAGTCAATATGCTCCTCTACAAATGCCTGGAATAAAATGTATTATCCAACTTTATCCTTTAAACATTGCTGATATCAAGGTTATGAAAACCTCAACAAAAGAATAGTACAAGGCATTTTTTATTCTCTGGAGTCAGATGAGTCATGTTAATTGAGTGTGAGATATGACTCGGAACGACCCGCCACCATGCTGTGCCAAAATGCTTAATTACCTTTAGTGAAGAAATACTATGGAGATTTGGCTGTCATTGTGCATAGAAGATATGCCAAAAGCAGTTGAGATGAGGTTACACTTTACTGGGCGGAGGTGCTTTGACCTCTTTACCGTCTGCGCACGCACTCAGACACACTCACGCTAACACCTGTCTATGACTTTGCCCTTTAATTTCAGGGCTTTTACCTTCAGCTGTACTGCCTGTTTATTGCAGCACTGTTTAGATTTTTTTTGGTTTGGGCTTTGCACTGAGTAACATGGCTGAAAGCAACTGAAGTTGAACATTATGGAATACAAAATGCATTTGGAAATACTTTTTGTCACACAAAGCTAGTTAGTATTGCGTAACAGAAAATGTATTGGGTTTTGAGACAACACAGTGTACAATATACTACTTTAAAAAAAATCTACAAAAGCATGGGGAAATTCTCAGAGGAAGTGCATGTTAACAAAGAAGAGTAAGATATAAGATGAAGTCTGAATATTGAGAGGCTATTGACTTATTTGTAATAGTAATTGTTCTTCTTTTGAAATGTGTGGGCAGTAAAACTTTTTCCTAAAAGTCTGAAAGCTATTAGGACTCCCAATACTTGTTGATGCTTTGAACACAACAGGCTTTTTTCATCATTCATTCCGCCTCCTTCCCTGGATCAACCATTTTTCATTCCGTGTCATCGCCCTTCTGGAGGTTGTTGAGGGCTCGTTGTCAAGGGCAGCAGGAGATAATTCAACACCAGTTAGTGACAAACAGGACAAAGTGTTTTTGGCAGTTGTCCAAGCTAATCAAGTACTGAGTGTTGGGACAGAAAGGTAACAGATGACTCATGATGCTGACCAATGAAGATGCTAATCACCTCTGAGATATAACTGGCTGATGATTCCTTCCATTGTACTCTTAGCCGAGTTACTGCACAGGTTTTTATATCGGTTTCTTGCAGAAATATTTGTTATATATTTGCCTATATTTTCCAATGTTAAGTCCAACAAGTCTCTTATAGCTTGCAGTGTGAGCACTTTATCTTTTTTTATGACTTTTGAAACTTACAAGGTCCCGTGAAAGCACATTTAATGAGACATTAGTAGAACAAAGATGAAATGCATTTATTCATCTTAATAGTAATGTCTCTGTGGAATAATTGAAAACACTTGATTCAACACTTTGTGAAATGAACTTATTTATTCATATTCTATGTCTACCACAATGGCTTTCACCAAAATACAGTCTTCGCTAAAGAGAATATGATAATGATCATCTGGCATTATTTCTTGTCGGTCCCACAACTGTTCCTTCTTTTGTCTGTTTTCTCATATTTGGCAGGTATTTAGGCACTCCAGTTTCCCACGTTCCCTCTCCTGTCTCCGCTGTCGCAGTCTGACTGGCAGTAATTACACTGGTTTGTCTCAATGGCAGCTGGAAAATGACTGAAATAAATTCCATAGGGTAACAAGTAAAAAGCCTATTAAGCACCAAAATCAGTATTGTATAGGTAGCTAGAACGTTGAAGTCACACCAGTAATGCCTGTAGGCTATTATACTCTTGTTTTCATCGCCACTTTATTTTTGTCCTGTCTCTGTCATGGCAATGCTCTAACACTGTCTTCATGCAGCTGCTGACTGAACAAAGCTCTAAGATGAGATAAAAATGGGAGATAGAAACATACTCCTCAAAGACTGGTGCTCCTTTATCCTTTGGCAGAATTGCTCATTTTTCTTCTACATATCTTTTTGACAACTTAGAAAATCTAGGTGGTCATCCTTATGTTTTTTTCATAGATGGATGGAGAGTTGGTTAAATTCAAAGATAGTTGTGTAAAGCAGTATATTTGCACACACACACACACACACACACACACACACACACACACACACACACATGTTTAATTAATTTAATTTGGTTGTAAGGGTTCTTTTATTTTATTCTTATGAAGCATCATATTGTTCAAAAAGCATGGTAATTTCAAATAATTATGATTGAAGTGTCATGTAATTTTTCAAGCAAACTTCTGATTACTTGATTGCGAGGGATGATTAAAGTTATTTCTCTATACTGTAGCTCACATTCTCCGTTGCTTACATACAAAAGATATATTCATTACTGTCATTTTAAAGTGAAAATGATTTGTTTCCCTCTACTCATACCTTCCCTTAGCGGCATCCAGCTTCAGCTTTTGCCGTGCCTCTCTGGATCACACGCTGTCGGCTGAAGAGTTAAGCTACCAGCTGCCACGACGTTCTGGCGGTAGCAACCTGACCTGGCATGACGGCCGTGGCCAGAAGACATTACACACGCGCCCTGTCAAACTCCTGCAGCAGCCTGGCACAGAGGACATCCAGGTAAGAAGGACATTTTATTTGTAAAAATGTTCCAACTACAGGAGAATAAAAAATATTTATAGACTTGTTTAAAGTGTGAGTTAAAAAGCTGCTAACTGCAATTTTTTGTGGTTATGTCCAACCAAATAGTGCTTGTTTTTCTGTAAATGATTAAAATGTTTTGCAAGTGCTTTTCACCATACTTTTTTGCCGCTGCTGATAATGCTAATTACATCAAAAGAAAACAGCGGATGCATTCAGATCTGGATATTTCCTTTTTTAGAGTCCCAAGTGACAACATTTCAGCTGTTTTTCATGCTGGAGGGCCAGGTAGACATTTCCATTTGCAAAGAATGTTTACAAAGCTATGTTGCTTTTTGGCTGGAGGCAGCAATATTCTTCCTGTTCTTTGCACCAAAGACAATCCAACAACAACAAAAAAGAAAGAAGAAATCCAAATCCATGCACTCTATCCCTTGTCGTACTTTATTCATCCGACCATTCAATTTCCATTCAAACATAAGTTTAAACTTATCCGCTTATCCAAAAATGAATTATTGTCAGCTCTCACCTGAGGACTTATGAAACCGAGGGAAAGCCTGAATACATAGGATACAACAATATTCAGACCAATAGACCTCATTTTCTGTAATCCAACAAAGTGCCTTAAGCAATCTGTCCAAAAGTTGTGTTGTGTTTACTTCAATGCGCAGCAGCAATTGGAAACTCATTGGCGCAGCTGTCATCAAAATCTGCTTGGTTGTTCATTGTCTCTTAGTTCACATATGTGTTTTGTACACAATTGAATCCCTTCTGTGCAATCCATGGGGAGACAAAAGAAAGTATATAGAAAACAAAATTCAAAGCATTCCCCTCTGCATTTGACTTAAAATTGTATATGACACTAGCAACTCCTTTTTGGGTTCAGCTGTCCATAGAATAAAAGCCAATGCTCCAATGGAAAATTCCCATTGGCTTTTAGGAAACTTGCAACTTGGGTGCTATAAGATGTACATATATTCTCTGCAAGTTTGTTTAATAATTCATAAGAGTGCCCCCTCAGCTATAACAACTAGAAAAGGCTTATTAAAAGAGTGGGAAGCTGTTTCCGAATGATTACACAGCAGAGGGATAATTAAACCTCTACACTATGAGCCTTATCGTCTCCTCATGGCAACATGCAATTTCATGCATTATTCAAAAAATAGCTCGCTCTACTTGAGGTGTGTGCATGTTTTGTGGATTCACAATTTATACAATAATTGCCAATGCCTGATTTCTGAAGACTATTTGGGGAATAATGTGATGAACAGTATACAAAGAGTTTGGACCACATCTCTCGGGAGTGTTGTTAAGATTATTCTCCATTATACTGTTTATTCACACAACAGCTTTAATAAGGGAGTCGTTAGGTGACGTCAGAAAAACAAAACTAAACTCAATGATGGATTTAAAGTGCAACCTTGGGATTTCTCATCTTCAAATTAGCAGTGTTAATAGAAAAAATAAACCTGTTCGCATATTTATGTTTACACTCTGAAAATTCATTCAATAACAAAAATACCTTGGTTTTCTAAATCAGGACTCAACTACAGTTCAGTACTATTTTGTGAAGTTTTATTTCAACACTTTGCAAGTACTTACACTGGGTTTTGAGTCCATTTCTAGTCATTTTCAACAATAGTTTAAAAACAAATTTATTAGACTGTCCAGCTCTCATTGGACTGCCTTAAGCTTTGATCAGGCTATACATTCTGTATGGCATTTCTATCAGCTTTCTTTGGACACATGGTGGCAGATGCCTGCAGAGAAATTCAATTAGTAGTTGCCTTTGTCCTTGCAATGTAAATGTATCCTATTAGATTCTTGAAAAGACAACAGGAAGACATTGATCAACTCTGTATGATAGATATGTATAACGTTACCCAGTTTTTTTTATTTGTAACTTCCGCTCAATATTGAGTTTTGTATTCGCCCCCATCCTTTTTCCTGACTCATCCTCTTCCCTCCCCCACTTCCTGCATATGAAATGAATGAGGAAACTCCTCCCACTGGACAGAATTAGGTCCCACAAAGAGTGGGGGCTCCAACAAAGTGTGAACAGGATCAACAGTGAAGTGGCCAGAGGACATCAACTGAGATAAATGACAGTAACTGCACACATAGAGACCAAAGGAAGTAAAATAATTAATGGGGAGATAATGCAGAACTGTTACTTAATTTATCTGAATATCGGGTGCTTTAATGTACATAAGTCATCATTTACACAAAATCTTGACTTTACAAAAGGCTTCAGTTTGAAAATTTTGTCCACGGGTATGAAAGAAATTAAGTTATAAAACACAAAATCTCAAAAATCCATTCAATTTTATTCATGTAACTTTCTCAGCCTGAAATCATGACAGTTTGTTAAGTGTTACATTATTAGAGGGAAACTCATAGTATTGAAGATTTGCATCCTATATGTAAATATTCATATGGAGGTACTATATCCTGTATTTCTATATAAAGAGAAAAAAACAATTTACACTGAGTAATCGTTATTCTTTTTGTAATAACTGGCTTGCCATTTTACTGAAATGTGCTTAATCAGGCTACTCTGAAGTCTCATAAATGTCGGTAATTAAGTAGCAATTTAAGCCTTCATTTTTCAGCGTTAATACACAGTTAATCAGTAATAACCAAAGATGAGAATTCTCTCCAAATCTTTGATATTATCGGCTTTCAAGACACGCAAAGAGACAGATTTTCTTATTTTCTACCCTTAGTTGCCTTGACATGAAGCAGAATCTTTAATAAACTCAATGTGATTAAACTGAGCTGCAATGTGCTGCCCAATACGCAATAATGGACTGCAAATGTAAAATCCAATGGCGATAACTGCAAAAAGTGAGAAAAGGAAAAGATCATGCTCACAGTTATTGCTGCTTTAACAAGTCGCTCAAAGAAATCCTGCGATCAATATTCAAAGAGATTTTTAAATCGTGTAGGATTTCATTTGCATGCTGCCGAAACACGATCGTGTCCTCAAGTGAGAAAGTAATTTTACTTTGCCTCACCTGCAATCAATGGGAATTTTCCCAACCTTGCCCATTTCAATTACAGTCAGTTATAAGGTGATGGATTGGTGTGTGCACCTATAAATGATCAATTACTCTAGAGTCAAGTGTCTCAGGCAAAACTATTTGCCAGTCGTGTAGAGACACAGCTCCAATGAAAAGTACCCTATAAGCAGTGTCTAACATAGACAGAATCAAGATTCTATTTTTAATCAATTAAAATTGCCTCCTTCTTTTCAGCTACATCCAGGTGAAGCCTTCACAGTGTACCACACCAGCCCAACGTTGTCCAGTCTGTCCAAACCTGTTGTGCTGTGGTCTCAGCAGGACGTCTGCAAGTGGCTTAAGAAATATTGTCCCCACAACTACCTGACCTATGTAGAAGCCTTCTCTCATCATGCCATCACAGGTACTCAGCAACACATCTTTGTGTTATATCATCAAAGTGTACATTTAAAAAAAGAGGAAAGGGTGGAAAGTTGAATGTCACATCCTTTTATCTTATGTCCTGTCACTATTTAGTTAGACTGCAAATCACTACAATAAAGAACTCGGCATATCTCGCGTTGCAAGTTTTGAGGTAAGTAAGTGGTTGCACACTTCAGTAGAGTTTGTGGTTCCACAGCTTAGTTTGCTCAAGTGGAAGCACGTTTGCAGCCAAATCTTTCTGAAGGAGATTGAAGAGGCATTCATGTGTAGTTATGTTTAAAAAAAACTGCTGACTATTTTTGGGTACAGAAAGCTGTGGAGAAAATGTGGGGCTGTTCAAATTCAAATAATACCCCGCAGAAGGAGATACATTTAAGAAACTCTACAAGAAAGGTTTTCCCTATAACGTAAAACACACTTTTACAGGTTAGGTGCTATGGAAAGACACTTCCAGCATCCTACTATTCGATTTGTTCTCCCACCCATTCTCATTCTTGTCTCAAAACATATGCCATTTCTGATCATCTGGAATTTGGGAAGAAATAAAAAAGAAATAATAATAAATAAATAAACGCCTATTATAACCTTTGATTATACTTAAGCGCAAACTCAATTCTGAAACTTTTTATTTGGATAATCTCAAACAAGGAAAGTACAACTTTTTTTATAGTAAAGGTAGATTAAATGTTTTCAGCATTATTTTGAAATTAATTCTCGGACATATATTTTCCATTTTAATTGGTGATACATATGGTGAACAGCATCAATGCATGTTTTCGTGCATTAATTGTAACACTGTCACGAAAGGGTGGTGGATCTGTGCAGCAGCCTCGAGCTGAATCCTCTCCCTGTATCATCTTTTGTTCAGTGACCCAACAGTAATCATGTCTCTCACAGTCTCTCAGAAAGCACAGCATCACGGTGGAACAAGCTGCCCGGGGAGATCAGTGTTGCCATTCAATTTGTATGTGAACATTTGGGACATCATTTTTCATTGTGTGCTTTTTATCTTATCCTTTTATTACTATTCTGTCCATTTTTGTGCAAAGACACAGATAAAATGAAGCCGCATTGAAAGATCTTTTAGAATTAGGCTGGTATTAAGGTGATCTACAACAGTGTAAGGACTGTGATGAAGAAATACTACAATAAGGAACATTTTGATCACCAGAACCGGCTGCACCGATCATATTTTTTTTTGCAAATCTTTGATTTTTTAAAAGCCGCCACAAGAATCTATTAAAAATAAAAAATAAAATAATGGAACGATTTGAATCAATTCCGAGATGAATACAATAACACAACTGCTGCATTTAAAAACCCATTTAAAGATGATTGAGGAAAGGTGCGACACCGGAAACATAAAGTTAAGAACCTCAAAATCCTGATATTGCATCACTTTCATTGAATTTGGATTTCTGTCCTAATAATTTACCCGTCAGAACAAAATAAAAAGACATTTTCACAATTCTTTTCTGGCTGAAAATGGCTCTATTTTGCCACTGAAACTGGTAATATTCTATATGTTTTAAAGCTAAGTAGAGAGGAGTCATCTCAATTTAGCAGTTTTTGTCATTCTCACCACACGGTGGGAGAATCGCAATCGGCATGCAATTAATGAAAGCCGTAGCACATCTGTGGAAAATTGATTTGAAATCCATTCTACTGCCTTTGTTTCATCTATGCATGCACACAGCAAGGGCATTGTATCTCTAGGATGTGCCGCTGTGCCTCTCGGCAAGCACACAAAGGAATGCTAAGGACGGAAAGGGTGTGAGAGAGGCTGCTTTGGTTTTTTGTGGAGGGGTTTTAGGAAAAAACTGTGGCTGCCATTATACCGTATATTCCTGTAGGTTTTTTTTAATCAAGTTTTTACACTGTGAGCTATCAGGTAAATTCACCTGCATACACACAATTGCATTGTTTGCCTTTAAATGATGTCTCTGCTATTTTTAAACTTGTTTTCTGTATATATCATACTAACCATAAATTGGAAGCCAGTATACATATTGTAAAAGTGTAAACAGATGCCACTGCGTGATGTTCCACTATTATTTAAACAAGCAACACAAAAGAACTGATTCAGTATTGAATTTTGTTTAGCATCTGAAATGTGTGTCAACATTGGAGGTTATAAACAGCGGTGTGCTTTCAAGCACGAAATGGAGGTTGGAATAGATTGTGACGTATGAACGAACGCGCAGTAGTCTGCACATATTGACTGATAAGTACAAAAAAAAAAATCTCAAACCACTGGTGAACTGGTTGCCTTTGTTTGTGCAGGTGATTTTTTTTAAAGCCAACTAGAGCTTTGGTTTCGAATTACAAGAGTCACATATAGTAAATTCACTATCAACTCACCTGCCGGTCATTTAAAATATGTCTGCCAACTCTCTATTAAGCCCATTTATATTTCATTAGATCTAAAATAGGGCAGTGGAGAAAGAACTTTCACTACCATGTCTTCCTAATTTGTCTTTTGTTTGCTGCTGCTGACCTGACATGACATACTGGACTTGTTTGATAATACTAAGTAAAGCTTTTGATAGATGGGTGAATAGATAGGCTCCCGAAAAAAAGGAGACACCATCTTTACGAGTAATGAGTCTAATTATATGATTTGTGAGCTGCAGCAGGTATGATAGATTCCTTTGTCCGTGGTTAAGGACATTTCTTCCATTTATGTTTGCTTATGGCTTGAAGCACTTTTTTTCTCTCTCTCTGTGTGCTAATGTGAATGCAAGCTGTCTGTAAAATGCACGGGTTGTGGGAAATGGTTTGTTAAATGAGTGTCTCCCTTGTGTTAAATGCCAGATCTTTAAGTCCGGCCCAGGATGAATGCTTTCCTCTTCATTCCAGACTCTTTACTGCTGCTAATTGGAAATCGGGAGTGTGAATGTGGATTAAGCCCTGAATCTTGGGGCTGAATTACAAATGTGCTTGCTAGTTTTCTCAAGTTTGTTTTGACTTGTAGAAAATCTTGAATGAATGTAATATTTTATCTTGAGTTAATTTGCATTCCATATTTCCGTTTCATTACAACAAATGTCATTGCAAACCAACCCTGTTTGCTCTGAATTGTTTTCTAGAATCTGGATTTAGCAGTAAAAATTATAACAATATGACTTATTGTGTGCTACTAGTAATTTTCTACCACATTCAGTAGTAATATAGTAAATTAAAATGGCAGCAAACCCGTTCCAATAAGATTTTGACAGACATAATCCTTAAACCTGAACATGTCTCTTGGTTTTCCATAAATGTCGGCCAAAAGTGCAAATGGGGTCAGAACCGGATTAAGGTTGCTTTGGCATTCCAGAATTTGACGGTGCAGGAACACAAGCAAAGTACACACACTGGTAGCCATGGTTTGGTTCTGGAATTCCTTTACTATTTAATCATTTAAAAAAAATCTGATTTCACCCTTGTTTTGATCTAACATTATGACATTATTTATTACAAGGTCCATCTTCTCTTGACAGGACGAGCCTTGCTGCGTTTGAACGGGGAGAAGCTTCAGAGGATGGGAATCCTACAAGACCTCCTAAGACAGGAGGTTCTTCAACAAGTCCTCCAGCTGCAGGTCAGAGAAGAGGTCCGCAACCTTCAACTTCTCAGTCGAAGTGAGTACTAAATTGCTCTGTTTGCGGGTTGGGGGAGAAGTGGTCAGATTTTTTTATTTTGATTTTTTTTTTTAGCTTTCGCTAAATTGACTGCCCGCCAGCAGTTATGGCAGCTGTGACATATGATAGAAATTGACATCATTGAGGAAGCAGTGCAGGATTTTATTGACGGCAGTACGTAATTTGCTGCCCTGTTTCTGAATTACGGCTCCAGTAAACATTTTTACTAGTGATGCATCAATAAAATAACCTAGTTAATCACAGCTGGCTTGGATCCAGAAGTGGCTTTCGCACAATACTGTGTCACCTGTAGTGCACGGTAAGTATAATGTGGCGAACAAATTCTTCCCATGAAATATTCAGCTAAAAGCTTGAGCACCTCCTCGTCTGCCCCCCAACATCTTTCTCTGATGCTTTCCAGGATTTTTCTCTCCCACGATAACTAGGGATAAAGTGGACTTTGAGCTATATGGTTTGATGATGGAGATAAAGTACTATAGTAAATACAGTCCTACCAAAATAGTGGGAAATTATGCAGCAATGCATTTTCCAATTAATCAACTTCATAATTCACAAGTAAATCTAGTCTGGCAACAGTTGATTAGGCATTCTGTATGACGGAACAAAACTTAAAGACAATAACATTAGGAAAAAAACGGTTTATTATCAATCAAATAGTAAATTTTACAGTGTTTTTTTCTGAATTCTTATTGGTCAAACATACCTATTACCTGAAAATGTGTGTTTTGCTCACAGGTAATGCAACTTTGTCTCTTGGTTGAGCCCACGGAATAAACCTTGGAATATGGGAAACAGAAAAATTACACAGAACTGTGATTAGATTAGATTTGAAGTGTTTGACCGAAAAATAGATGGGCTCAAATAAACAGATCACAGGATAATGAAGGAGTGTGGAGAGAGAAAAAAGTTTCTCTGAAATTGCATTTATTCACTTTCTGCCTGTCTACACATTCCATTATGTGCTCATCAGTCTGTGACAGGCACGCTTGCTAGAAGCACCGTAATAACATTTCACAGTCAATATCAAGGCATTGCTCTAATTGCGGGACAGAAGATGGGAGTTAATTATGTTATTTTCCATACCACACCTTGGTATTTCAACTAAGAAAGGGTGTCGTTCTCTTTGTGAAAAAGATCTATTTTAACAATTGAGGTAAAGTGGTTGTTAAAGTACAAGCAAACTTTCTGAGAGAAGGAAAAGCTGGTGAACCTCACTTTTATTGAAACAAACGTTGGACCAAAGTTTCAGGTCACAGCTGTATTGCACAGGTAAGCTTAAAATTTACGTGTGAAAATTTCAAATCGGAGCATCAAAGTAGAATGCAAATGTGTGTAAGGGACCATACATAGACTTATTCAACCTTCACCGCAGTACTTTCACGCCTTTCATGTTCCTAATCTTTTACTCTGCACATTCTCAGCATGAGCTCATGCCTGTATTTTTACTTTCCTTGGTTTGTATTTTCAGCTTGGTGTATTATGTTGTCTGTACGGTGAAAGGTAACAGGGCGTTTTCCAGAGCTCAAAGCCTCTTATCTCTCCTACTGTAGTGTGAGCTTTGCAGGTGTTTATGCAACATCTGGAGAGCTTTTGGAGTCTTGGTAGGATGGACCGGAATGTTTGGGGGCTTTATTCAGAAGGGCTCCAGCTTATCTCATGCTTGTTGGTTTTTCATCATAATAAATTGTGAGTTCTTCCTTACTTCTCAAACCATGAAATTTTCATCAAAGTCAGTCTCTGTGCGATGCAGCCATCTGCAACACCGCTACACCTTACTGTTAATTTGCTAAAGCCAGATGACGGTTGTAGCTCCTCCCTACCACCTTGACCCTTAAATATGTTACCTATTTGTGATGTTAATTTCCATTTCTTTTTGCATGGTTGAACTTTAAGAATGAGAAACAATATCAAATCTTCTGCACAAATTTGCCTGGTTACTATTCATCTCCCATTTTACCCCCTTCATCTTATGCCACATCTGCTATGAGAACTCCTTTGGGAGCTCGTTTATTTTATTTTTTCCATCAGAGAAGTGCCTCCACACGCCTCCAGTCCTATCTCTAGACATTTCATACTCCTGCCTCTGTATGTCGTGGTTCAGGTTGACTTGAGTGCCACACTCACATCTGTCTTCGGCCAGGAAACAGGTGGCGAGTATTTGTCGCCTATCAAGAGAGAACAGCTCGTAGCTGAAAAAGTCAACAGTTTAGGCGAGGAAATTGTGACCGCCTAATGACGCTTGATGTCAGGAGTTGGCCCGTGAATACGAGAACCGGCTGGTTTCTTCTGTTGTTTCATGAGAGGAAGTTAATGACATTAAGGAGGAATTTGTGCTTTTTAACATCTTGTCTGTTTTCTTTGAAATATTTTACATATTGCTTGACATAAGTAGATTGCATTGATAGCAGTAAAATGGATAGTTACTGATGAATGTTGTTTGAATGTAATGGAAACACTCAGAATTGCATCCCAACAAAACCATATTATATGTCACCTGCCAGGTCAATTATTGACCAACAAAAGTCCATAAAAAAACAAGAAAATTAACCTGCATTATGTCCATTTTTTTTAAATAAAAAGAGGAAATGCATTTGAATGACTAAAATAAAATCTGTCTTAGCACTAATAATGAATTGCCCTCTTCTCTCACTTTTTTTCTCCCACAGCCTCCTTTGGAAATCTCTCTTAGCTCATGTCATCACTTGCCCTCAATCTCTGTTCCAAAAACTCCAGCAGCCAAGCAAGGCTTCTGTCTTCAGATGTGTGAATCGAGAATCGAACTTAGGACAAGCCTGTGGACGACATGTCGACAGTTCTGCGGGATGATCATTGAATGTTTGTTCACTAGAGTTCGAGATGAGAGACAAATCTGTGCTCCAACGTAGCATAAGAATAAGAAGGTGATGGTGAAGATCTAAAACTGCTTTAGGTCTTCCTTTGCAAATCTTGTTAGTCTGTCCCATTTCAGTATGAGCTTGCGCATTGTGGGAAATTATAAACCGACATGTCACTTTTTTAGGTAGACCAGATCAACATTCTGCCTTTGCAAAGTTACTTTAATAATTATAACTTGAAAATAGAAGTTGAAACTGTGTTTTTAATATAAATGTTTTGATCTTCCATTGTATTCAAGACGTAGCTAAAGTTGTTGGTGAGTGTAAACTCATTATTTTTTTCAGGTGAATTCTTAATTTTGAAGCCCAGATTGCTAAAGATATGTTTAAAATAACAGTCTTTTACTGTATGTATATGCATGTGTGAAAACATCTTTCATAAAAACTCGGCAAAGCATTTTCCTCTCAGGGTTTGAGATCACTGGTGAATAACTGATAGCAGATCATCTGACATTTTACTGTATACGGTGATTAAATTAGACTACATTTACAACCCGACTCTGAATAAAGCGGAAGAAAATGAGATGAGATGAGACATTTACAACACTCAATACCTACTCAAAATATACATTACGTAGAGTACATCTGAGAAATGTGAAACAATTTTCATAGGTCAGATCCTAAGGACATACAAATGTGATATGATGATCTCGGTGAGTAGGCTTTATAAGGCAATAATTTAAATGGAATTACACAATGAGAAAGAGCTGTTAGGGTTATTTAAAGAATACTGAAAGATGTTATTTCATTACATGTATGCTGAAGTGAATGCCTTTGTGATTTGCCTATTTTAGAAAGAGAATTTAACAGACTCGATGTGTTGTTCATGAACATTACCGTTAGTCATCTCCCTGACAAACAAAATAAATGGATAGATCCCAATTGTATACTATACACCTCTATCCCCATTTGGTCGTGTGATTTTAAAAGCTTCATAATCCTGTAATACTGTGACACGTACCCAGATACAAGTTTTCATTTAAGATGATGAGGATGCCCCATTTGCATACATCAAGAGACAAAGTTCCAACAAAAAAAAACACAACAGAAAACTTGCCTCCATCTGGCCGTTCAAAGCCAGATGAACCGTATTGCAAAAGCCTGACTGTTAAAAGGGAGATCACGTACTGCAGTATTTTTGAAGTACCTAATGAGCTGTGTATACCTAAGTATTGAAATGATGTAAAGGAAATTTGAAGATGGCTTTTTTTAATATATATAACAAACTACTAAAGCTTAAGTATTTTTGAAGTTTTTCTTTGCTCTACACAGACTCGTGTTCCACTCAACAAAATGAGGGCTGGGAATATATACAATGGCCTGACAGTGTGAAAATATCCCCCCCTAATCAACAAATCAGAGTTCGACAAGCGTTTGGAGAAAATTGCATTGAACCTAAGTGGTGTTTTTCACCCACACTATATTTGATTGCCATATAGCAAAAGTCACTAGGTCATATAATACACGATATCAGTACAAATCAATATGATTCAATTTAATATGTATTATACTATGTATATTCAGATGAATTTCTGTTTATTCAATTGAATATATATTATATTATATATATTCGGATTAATTTCTTTTTGCAAATATCAATGTATATATTTGTAAAAAGAAATATTTTGAAGTAAATTATTGACAGTGATATAGATAAGCATAAAGTTAAAAGACTATGCAGTAAATCTTGGCGTGTAATGTCCCAAAATGTGTAATTTTATCCAATGTTATCTTAACCAATTCATATGTAAACTGTAATGGCAAAAGTTCTAAATAGATTTAACAAAAAAACAACTAGTTTTCAGGCATTGGTTTATTTTACAAGACAGCACTGCCCCTTACTGGAAGACTAATAAATACATACTAACCCTGCTTTATTGAACGCTGTAGAAAGGGCAAACACAACAAAATGTTTATAAACGGCCTTAATATGGATGATAATCATTTTTCACACTCAATGAACTTTCATCTAGCATCCTTGTGTAAATGCTGTCACAGCTTTATGCGATAATCAATTCAAAAATTCCTTCCAGGCCTTCTCACAAGATTTAGTGTCTCCTGCCCTCTACTGGTTGCATTGTACAGAGCATTGACGTCATTGTGGAAAAATTATGCCCATTCACACATACGCTACCATTGACGGCACTCGACGTCTAACCACTTTGAACTCAGAAGGACTGGCAGTGGATGATCACTGCCAGAAGTAAGCTGTGTGGCTCTGGAGTTGTTGTTGTGTAATCATTACTATTTCAAACATACCACTCTCAGTCAAAATAGATTGGACATCTAGTGTTGTCAATGGCAGCCAGTGAGTTACATTGGTGCCCAACTACGGGTTAAGACTGGAAGTAAGAAGGAACTTAGTTTGTGGTCAGCTGAGATAGGCTCCAGCACCCCCACGACACTATTGAGAATAAAAATGGTTCAGAAAAGGAATAAATAGTTCATATGACATGACGCCCTATATCTGAAAAGTTATTATTAGTGGAGTTAAAATGGGAAATGTCAGAAAACAGCTACAGTAATTGGCCAAAATACTTGCCTTAACCCTTTATAGAGCACTTATTGAACTTATTGGCTGCCATTGACTGGGATATACATTCAATCAATATTTACTGGCAAAGGTTGAGTGCGAATGATCGGCTCCATTCATCCTAAAGAAATTGGATTGGACGTCTAGCATTGTCAGTGACATTGAAATATGAACATCACAGCCTGTCCTCCCTGGATAATCATAGCTAATAGTTTGTTTTTATTACCACCAATAGTCACCAACCTATAAAGGGTTAAAGGTCAAGTGTTAACTCTTCAATAGCTCTCCACTATCTCAAACGTTCATATTGTGGCCTCCATGACCCATCATGTGATCAGGAGCGTGCGTATTTTTTTTCCAAACCGAAATCAATCATTTGAAGAGATAAACCTATTTGTTGTCTACCCACTATAACAAGCACTAAAATGTCGTTTACGGTTATTGTATTATTCATCTGCTATGTTGCTGAGGCTTAGTTTGATTTCAGGGTTTATAAGGAAGGCTGTGATTGGTTAAACGCCTCTGCCACATTAAAAGGAGCATCCTAAACTCTGACTATAATAATTAAAATGGCCGTAATTAGATGGGAGACGATAATTCGCTGTGTTACATGCTAAAGGCGAGCATATTTGTTTTTTTCTTTTTGTTCATGGCATCATATAGTTGGCAAGGATTGTGAAGCCCCGGTCGTACGTCAGGCTCGAGCGCGATTCCGTCGGAAGAGCCGGTGGCACAGCAAGCAGCAACTTTAGCCTGCTGAAAGCGCCATTATCATCCTCGCGGTCGGAAATAAGGATGGAAATAGCAACTCCGATGACAATAATGTCAAGTTGACTCTCGCTTCCGCTGTCAAAGGCGGCATGCTTAGCTCAGACACAGCACACATTGGTGGGATAGTGTACATGGCCGCGGAGACATCATATCCGTATTAAAAGCGAAAATAATCCGAGGTAAGGAGCCGAGGAGTGGCCAAAATCGTCGGCGGATGTCTTTATTTTCACTCGCGTTGGCTCTCTTTTTGCTCTCCCAAAGTGTTTTGCAGCCGTGGAAATGATCGCACGTCTAACATTTTGGTGGCTCCCTCAAGATCCAGCCAGCACAAGGATTTTTTCTGCTCTCCTCCTTCGTTTATAAAGTCGCCATTTTGCTTCACTGCTCGTTTAAACCAACCGGTATTCCCAAAATTTTCCTCAAGGAGTCGAGGATTTACAAATCTTTTCAGGCTATTTTTGGACTATTTGACGGCAAGCTTGGAGCGGTGCCTCGTGCTTTATACATATTAATGCAGCAAAGGAAGGAGGCACGACCGGGTTAAAGTCGCCTGGATTGTTTTTTATTTTTAATTTTTTTGTATTCCTGCACGCAATTAGTCCTTTTTTCTTTTTTTTTTCTTGCTTTTTCCGCCCACCCTTTACCCTCGTTGACGTTTGCAGGCGTGAAGGGGGGCGGGCAGGCCGGCGGTGTTCCCCATAGCAGCAGCACCGTGACCGGCCCTTGACACACAGCAGGTGGGATTACAATGTAACAAACATTGTCGGATAAACACCCAACACGGTGCCTTTCTTTGGACGCCCTCCTCGTGGACGACCACGCACGAGGGCTGACCTGTGTCCAGGCGGCCCTGATCTGAACACTTTCAGGTAGGTGTGGCTAACCACAGCTCTTGGGGAGAAAAGTGCTACTTTTTCATCTCTCTCACGAGTCACACCAACATGGCAGCATGCCATCGAATGCTTAAATTACTACTTGTTTCCACTATGTCAGCAGATTGTGTGACTGGATTCAAGTAGGACTGTTGCTCCTGCCATGGTTTTCTGTTTTGAACTCACCTGATGTAATAATGTTTTTTTTCGTCGGAGAATACATTTCTGCCACACCTTTGGGGTTCATTTACACCCACACTCATACCTAGGGGCAATTTGGTGTCCAATCAGACTACCATGCATGTCTTTGGAATGTGGGAGGAAACCGGAGTACCCGGAGAAAACCCACACAGGCCCCCGGGAGAACATGCAACCTCCAAACAGGCGAACCAAGCTGGATTTGAACCCAGTTGCCCAATGTGAGACCGATGCGCTAACCACTCATCACCGGGCCGCCCTGAGTACAGAAGAATGACTGAATGAACCCCACAAAGATGCACCCACCATGCACATAGTTGGACATCATCATTTGGTATACGCGTGTGGCCGATGTGTTTAAAAAAAAAGAGCTATGGGTAGTGAGTGTGTCAGCGTTTGCCGATATTACACGGCAGGGAAGTGTAAATTGTATTATAAACAAAAACAAAAAAAATAATCGTACCAGTGAAACGCTAGTAATAATGCAGCTTGGGCTTTTTGCTCAGATAGTTGTCACAATGAGCTGTGAATCGTTCACCCTTGTACCTTTCTTTCACTTAACTTTTTTCTCTAATGGGAGTTGAAGCATAAGAGTATTGATTTCGAAACTAAGCATGTCAGATCATAGCTTCATTATCACTACACATGATGTGTGTGACTCAACTCAGATAATCTTCAGTCTAGCCACATGAATGCACAGGGTGACGTGACATCAAATTCTACTACCGATCTTTACAGTACATTTTTAACATTGTTATAAATAGGAATAGTGCTTTGGGTGCTCCCAGGAGTTGTGATAATGATTGTATTATACCAATATAGGCATGGAAAACCCCAGTGGCACCAAGATTGGAAAGCTGTCAACATCAGGGCTACCAAAGGGCCGGACCTCCAAGCATGGACATCCCCAAGAGCCTGTCAGAACTGCACCTTGCTCTGAAAACAACATCAAACACAGTAAGTGACAAGCCGCTTCGCTTTTTAAAGTTAAACAAATTGTCACTGATTGTTTGAATAGTGAAGGCTCTGTTCAATTGAGATCCTGTGTAATTCTTTAAGATGTTTTTTTTTCTCCATAAAACATGACATAGATCATATTAGACTTGACAAAAACATTGACCATCACTCAAAAAACACATTTCTGGTTCATAGTAAGACGCTTCGAAGTAAAAATGTGTGGCTTTGCACTTTTTTTGTAAAATGGTATGTTCATTTTCTGCTCAATGGTTTCTCCTTTTTTTTGTGTTCCAATTTTCAGTGACATTGTTAGGTTTATTAATACATTTGAATTGCCAGTGTCGGTTTGAAGGGTTGTCTCCCTTCATAATTCAGCTCAAGAACTGACTAATGATCATTCAAAGTGTACCCTGCCCCCTTACGAGGTAACGGCACAGTTTGTTTAACCATTTTTTATGATGGTTGACTGTTGACTGTTTGCAGGATTTTCATTAACTGTGGCTAAAAGCAATTAGTAAATCAGTATTTCTGACTTCCCAAAAAAAACTATTAACATTTTGGAACAACATTTACACTGATAGGTGACAACTATGACTTTTTAACCTGTTTGGGCACATGTTTAAATGAGTTGTATATACATCTCAACTGGCTGCAAACATAGACTACTGAGTACTTAGTACACATTGACTTAATTTTTTTTGTTAAATCAGAGTCATACAATAGAAAAATAGAGTTTGTACTGCCTCTCAATTAGTATGTTTGCAAATCATCTGGATGAAGATAACCTAAATATACCAGGATTACAGAATTGGGTATCGACTCAATAACCAGTAAACCATAGTCTTAACTTTGTTGCTAGAGTGATTTGAAAAATCTAGAGCTGTTCTATTGACCTAGTTGTTTTGGCTGCTGCAATACAGTCTTTTAAAACCACACACACAATCACACACTTGTCTGTATATGTGCAGCATTAATACCACTGCGCTGACGAGAGTACTTAATTTTTTTAAGTAATACGCTGTCGTTGAGAATGTTTTTTTTTTTGGGCAGCTTTACATATTTTTATTTTCTAAAAGAGCTGGCAAATACATCATACATTCATTCCTCAGACTTATTTCATTGTGAATGTACAACGTAGAATGCTTTCAAATGTTTAATACAGACAAACCTAGTAGCAGAAAGGTGGTTTTTGGGCAGTGAGCATTGTCAAAATAGAGGTCATTTCATAGCAATATCTGACATGTAAATGCATATAGTTTAGGTCCAAGCAAGTATTTATATTGTGGCACTTCTAACCCTTTGATTAACTCATACACATGTGACCACAAGTGGTACAGCAATAAAAGTAGTGTGACCATATTAAAATTATTCCAGATAAACTGTAATGTATTTATCCTGTGAAAAATTGAATATTATATTACCAGAGCTAGCTGAGTTATTTATTTGACTCATGAAATCACGATGTACAACTTTACGGGTTTGGTTTTATGTACTAATAGCTGTTACTTGTTTCTCTCCCTTTAAAATATTTATCCTTATGGATTTTCATGGTTTTAGAGCTTAGTTGCTTTCTTGTTGGAAAGCAGATGTTTTCCATTCATCCAATTTTGCTTTGTGATTTGTAGCGTCACGGTGACAGTGAGTGCGTTCAGAGTCTTGACATACTTTGCGCGAGTGTTACAACATCCATCTAAATTACCAAGTGTAGCAGCTGTTGTCGGAATTGTAGCTGACCGTGGTGCACTCGGATTTGGCCAACACAGCATAATGCACTAATCGCCCTGGATGATTTCTTTTCCTCTCCTTCTCTGTGGATGGCTACGCCGCTACATGAAACCACCAAACCACACTGAAGCTGTTTGGTTGGTTACACGCAATAAAGGAGCGGTTGCCCAAAACACCAATCCAGTACTAAATAGTTCTGTCTTTTGGGTGTTTTCAAGACTAAACTTCAAACATTTTTATTAATTATAAAAATGCCTGCAGTTTTGAGACAGAATTTTTTTAGGGAAGTTTATTCATATACACATACCCCAAAAATATCATGTAGTGCTTGAGTCAATCATAACATTTTGGTCTCAGTCCACTATTATAAAGGGAGAATTAGGAGGAGTGGGGGAAAAAAATAACGCCCTTATCTTTATTGTCTCGAAAAAATAGTTTATAATCCGTCATTTTTTGCTATATTGTCTCAACAAGGATTTGTCCAAGATTATTGCATGCAGGGCTCTTTTGGAGGTGGTTACTTGTGCACTTAGGTGCTGCTGCTGCTCCGGCTGCTGCTTTTATTTTATTTATTTATGTTATAAATACGCTAGCATGTGTGTGTGTGTGTGCACTCAAACCCCAGCCAACTTCACTGACTGCAGGACATCATTCATGTGCCATCTGCTGACCCTGCGTATTTGTAACGGCATCCGTTTCTCAGTCACCCTCTGTGTTGTCCAGATCTCACTGCATACCGAAGAAACATTCCACTTGATAGGGAAATATAACTGCACAGTATAATGCAAATGAGAATATGAGCCACTTACATTTTTCCATTTTTGTTCTGATCTGTAGCTAGGACTTTACTGACCACATCCTGAATTTGAACAGTGGATCGAGCGCTCATGACTAGTGAATTCAATGTTGGCTCTGGCTCAAATGAGCATCTGGCAATAGATGCAGCTTGCAGGGTGGTGAAGTATGCAGCTGATGTTGAAGACTCTTTAGAATCAGTGCTGTTCTCATGGGACCATTGAGGCATTATGAATTTCCAGAAAAGAAAAGCTCTCTGAGCTTTTTTACTGTGTTTGACGCATATAATATATTTTGCATGTGGTGTAATCTGATCCACAGGTTTTTTAGATGTTAAACCCTGGAGGGTTTACCTAGTTCTAATGTATCTAGTCAAGCTTCAAGTTGTATAATGTCATGAGATTCTCTTCATGGTGTTTCTTTAGTCCTCTTTAAACAAAGCTTTGTTTGTGTACTGTCATTTCCAGCTATATATTCTCTTATAAATCGTAAACTAGGATGTAAAGTTGTGATACAGGCTTTTCCAGCCACACAGCTGTGTCGATGCCATTTGTATGTGTCTTCATAAAAGGCAGTACAGTTCCAATCCAACTAGGCAGATCGAGACAATGGCTCTTGTGTGAGTTGCTTGCAGTGAAAAAAAACAAATCTCCACTCTGTTAATGTGTGCGTGTGTGCATGCATGCATGTGGATTGGAAGTGTGTGAGGAGCAGTTGCAGTCTAGGGGAGCTCAAGGCTTATATGAGAGTATCAGACAGCTGCCAGGACCCCTGGGTCCTCCTTCTCTTACTTGAAAAATTACTGCTTTATTTCCACATTTATGCCATTGGGTTTCTTATTTCCTTGATAGCTGAAACAGGCCTATTTCTCTTTCACAAACAAACAATGTTTTCCCCTTTTATCATAATTCTAAATGTAATTAATGGATGAATGGGATAAATGAGTTCTTTTGGACAACTCTCGTCCCTCTTTCTTACCAAGTGTGACTGAACAGTCACAGAGATATGCAGACAGCTGGGTGCAAGTCATCCCCGCACACTAAATGAACAGCTGTTTTATCCCTTCGACTTGTGTCTAGGAGCTGTGGTTTGGACATAAACAGGCCTGCTTTCTTTCACCTAGGACAATGGTTGAGTGTGTGCCTCAGACTCTCAACAGCAAACTGGCTGACAGGTTTTTGTTTACTGTTGTATATTCCATCCATACCAAGTGCTCCCCTATCTGTTTACTTCTCTGTTCATTGAATGGACGCACGTTTAATTATAATTGCATTTCTGCCGAGAGTTTTTGGGAAGTTATAAATATGACATTTTGATCTTATTCCCATAGCAACAAGAGCATACTGTATCACCCCCGCAGCCAAATGTGTTAATTAGGACCTTATTTTACAAGACCTGTTTTTCTGAGTTAGGGATTTAAATGTATGTTCAATTTCCTGCTCAGAAAAATAACTCTCCATCTTTGATTTAGATAGCAAATAGAAATTGGTTCTGTTGCCTTAAGGATGTCGAAACTGTCCCTTCGTAATCATAAACACAATACTAACACTCATCAACATAGTTTTTCAAATTTTCTCTAGCATGTGTTTTTTAATTGATATTTTTACTGATTCTAGACATTTTGCGGTCGTTGATTACAAATCTGTTGCCAGTTTCTTTTATACACATTTTTTTCCCTGCACAAGAGACATTTATAGGTGTTCCTGTCTTTGTCATATTGTTCTAGTTATGTGCAGGTATTAAGCATTAAGGCTTTAAATGCAGAATTTTTGACTTTGCTACTAAGCATTCATGTTAGTTATCCTTGCCTTTTTCTGTTCTATTTTGGCATAAGCCTGAACTACTAAAATGCTACACGCATTGTCTGCTCTTGTGGTTAAACATTAAACAGAAATGAGTGAACCTTATCCGTAATCAGAACGGTCATGAAATACAGGGAAATGACTGAGCTGGGAGAATGTTATACATCATTGATGTCGAGAAATGGAAATCTTGATGCTTGTGTAAGCTTTTTCTCGGCAGAAAATCAATTAGTTTATTTCATGCAAAATCCCCCTTCCATTTTCATAATCCTGATAGGTACGCTGAGTGCTTTGAATCAGTTTAGATGCCACCAAAAATGAGGCTGCATGTGTCCATGCTGTCACTGCTTGCCAATGTGTGTGTATAACACGATATGAAATGGTTGACATTATTTTCCCTTTCCAAGGCTTTAATTTCTTTCACCAAAAACGTTGTGCTTTGGAACAAACACATTTGATATTTCTGAATTTTATTTCAGTTTTTAAGCAGTCGGTGCAAATGCAATGTGGTTCCCAAACCACGGCCCCTGGGCACCCAACGTCCCACTGCCCATTTTTATTGGCCTGTGGCAAAACCTAAATACTACAGCCTACATTCTAGTGTATTTCTCAGCTTTAACACTAGATGGTGGTACTTAATGTAGGAAACTGTAGAATTACCCTTATTCCAAGCATCATTTTAAGTTATAAAAGTGAAATGATATCAAGTAGGCCTTTGCATCCTTTCCCTTTGTCCCATTACCCCATTTAAAAAGTGTGTACTGATACTCACTTGAGAGTACAAGATTGATGTAACAGTGATATAATTGTAACAGTTAAAAGAGTAAAATTCTTATTACAAACCATTGCATGATGGTTATGTGAGTAAAAATGATTTTTTTTAAATGAATACAGAATACAGAAATGCGGCAGGCATTGCATAAGCAGTGATGAAGGCAGCAGTTTTAGGGATTGAGTGAAGGATAAAGCTGAAGCATTAATTTTTCTGTGTGCTACTGTGTGAAAGGTTCGCACTAGTGCTTACGATTTACGGTTGATCTTTTGGTCTCAGCAGACAGCTCTATGTTACACTACTCTCTCAAACTCAAACTACAGCTCAAAGATGGACAAAGAACTGTGTTTTCTGCAGGTTGAGGATTTACATGCAGTTGTAAATGGCTTGACGAAATGTTGTCCGACTAACACAAACAATTTGCCATTTAAACTTCAGCACAATTCCTCTTCATTGGTGTTCTCTGACTTCTTTGCCAAAGCCCCACAAAAGACGGTAAAATAGGACCAAAATTCTATTCATAATGGCAATCCTATGTAACCTCAAGGCCTATTGCCGCTACCCTAGTTACCCCGTTATTTTTGTAGAGTGGTGGGTCCTACCTTAATTCCGCACTATGAAGCTCACCCATGTTTGTCCACTTTTACGCAGCAAGATTCGATTGATAGGCAAATAAGAGTGTTTGAAATTTTTTAAGAGAGGGGGCATTGAGAAGGTCTCCCTGACTTTATATGGGTAAAGTAAATATAAAAATCTTTTGGGCTCACAGTATTGAAGCCAAGTATTTATGGAAAACAGAAAAACAAAATTTTGCCCAACTATTCAGTGACTGAAAAAAATGCATTGAATTTTTGTTACAAACAGTAGAGCTGACGACAGGATATTTTAGTGGCTCTGGAAAAATTCAGAAATTGTCTTCATTCATACAGGATTCCGAGCAATTTCCTCATTCAGATGCTAGAGAGCTTCTCTAGAACAGTGGTCTCCAAAATCATCCACAAATTGCAACAATGGGTGTAGGATTTCACTTCATCGAAATAAGACACCTTTTCCTAATCCTGTGTCTTACAAGTGTAATGAATGGATTGCAGTCAGGTGCTACCGGTAGGAAACGTTAGGCAGAAATATTATTTTACCTTTCGATCTAGTTCGATGTCAACATGAAGCCGCCCCAATCACGGTTTAGTCATTTTCCATTGTTATCGTCAAAGTCATTGGTTATAAGTATAGTATAGAATTGTTCTCTCTTTCTGTGTGTGCCCTGGCAACCAGTCTCCGGTGTAGTCGGGCTATAATCTGAAACCATCTGGGATAGGCTCCAGCGACCCTGATGAGGACAAGCTTGTTAAAAAGGAATAAATAAGTTTCCTGATTGAGTCAGCAATTTGATGTTGCTTTCTTCTTTATTTTGCCAGCATCTGTTTGTGGTGAGGCAGCAGAGGGAAGGCGGAAAGGTCGCCCTAAAGCAGAAGAAGAGCAGGAACTGAGAAGCATCCCTGTGAGTTAATCTCTTTGAACTAAAGGGGTGTTTCAAGTGGGCTTCATTTTTTTTTTTACTCAGTCTTACATGAATTTGAACTGAATGCAAAGTAGCAACAGCAGTTTTGTATATTATTGATGTATTTATTTATTTTCCTTTTCTCAATTAGGCCCATTTGATAGTACAGTGGAAGGAAGAGTTTAAGCGTCGCTCCAAGGTCAAATGTCCATGTTCAGGCTGCTGGTTGGAGTTTCCCAGCATCTATGGTGTAAAGTACCACTATCAACGCTGCCAGGCGGTAAGCCTGTATCCTACTCTCCACCTACACAATTATAGCCATTGTACTGTATGTTAACTGTCTGTATTTATTAATATAATGAATGAATGAAACACTTATGAATGTGGTTTCTTCAAATTGCATGTCTTGATGTCATTTTCCCCCCCCAGACCATAGGACCTGAGAAGCAGAGTCATGGCTGTCTCTATTGTGAGGCAGTGTTTGCAACAATGGTACGTCTGCAAAAGCATATGCTCTGGAACCACCCAGATAGGGTAAGTTTGGAGACAAAGGATGAGCAGCTTAAGCTTCAGAAGAACCCTGTCAAGTCAAGTACTGTAAAAAGGTAAGCAATATTTTAAAGGTCCGATTTGTTTTACTTTCATTGATTGTCATATGACATTTTGCTGGCTTTCTTTCCTGGATTTGTGAATGTAGACCGCTGGAAAATAGCCCTCCATCTCCAGTCTTCTTCAAAGTGAAAAAGACCCTTGAAGTGTCCACCCCTTCTCACAATGGAGAGCTGGCCAATCACAGGAGTGAGAGGAAACAGCACATCCAGCCATTAGTGCAGAGTCATCACCAGACTCAGTCATCCCAGCTTCAAATTGAGCAGTCCCACTCCCAAAGCACATCCTCGGATGCAGGGGGGAGTGAAAGTGAATGTGGAAGCCTACCGCCATCTTACCCTGATGAAGATCCAGAACGGATGAAACATAGTGAGATTACAGCATTTATATTTTCAAAACAATGCTTCTGTTGTTTTTGACCAATTTTCTATGCCTTTATGTTATTTCCTGGACAAGGACGGAAGCAGAAAACACCTAAGAAGTTCACTGGGGAGCAGCCTTCAATCACTGGAACGTTCGGCCTGAAAGGTATTGACAAGTATATCTAATCTCTCTTACAGTGATGTCATCTCTGGAGATACAGTGACTTTCACAATTGTGTGCATGTCTGCTGCAGGTATGACTAAAGTGGAAGAGAAGCTGAAGGCAAGCCGCGTAAAGAGACCAGAGGCTAGTGGATTTAGCGACGACCCACACAGACGAACAACATCAAATCAGTCCTCCACTAAACACACAGCAACAACTAGTTCAGGTGAAAACTCGATTAACAATTCCCTGCTAAATTATTAAGCATGTTATTTCTATTTGTATAGCTTGTCAGGCTATCTCGACAGATTTCTGCATATATAAAAAGTGGTTTCTTGCAAAGAAAATTGTAAAGCTGTTTGTAACCAGTGGGAGGCAGCATAGAACTATTGGTACCTAATCATGCTTCAGTCAAAAGGTACTGTTGATGAAGATACTAATAGATACCAATTGACAGACAAAACCAACATGTTATATCGTAGCTGCATATGTATACTCAGGAAAAGTACTCAGGTAAAAAAAAAACGCAGTAGATGAGGAATTGATGTCAAAGTCAACAGCAGCAAGACAAATTCAAGAGAGGCATGCTCTACAAACTTTTGAGTTGCTCACTCTGAAAGTACCATTTGTTTTTTTAGCTACAGTTCCTGACATTCAGTGGCAGAAAGCAATTTCAGAGCGAGGCGAAGTGGTGTGCCCCACTTGTTCCATCGTCACCAGAAAAACAATACATGGCCTCAAGAAGCACATGGAGATCTGCCACAAGGTCAGTAAACAGGATTTTCAATTTTCAAAAATACAGAAATGATAAGGATCAAATTTAAACGCTATGCAAACTAATTTTCGTGATTCCCTGGAGCAACGCATGATAACATTTGTGGAAGGTATTAACGGTATCAGGATGGGTTAGAGTTCAAATGTTGCTTTATTGATTGACTCGTATGCTTTTATTCGGAATAATGATATAGTAATGAATTTGAGCTTCAATCCCATGTAGCTTCAAGAAGCATTGAAGTGCCAGCAGTGCCAGAAACAATTCAGGTCTAAGGCAGGACTTAACTACCACAACATGACAGACCACAACTCTAAGGTAAACACTAATTCACGCCAATAATCATTTAATTCACCATAGGATCGCCATGGATCCAGTTTGAATATAGAGATTTTCTTGACATTGGGAGTCCATAGAATTGGAAAATTACTAGTAGTTACTTGAAACCACAACCAATTACGAAAGCAGGCTATGTATAGAAATCTATCACTGACACCAGTGTCAGCTTTCTCACAGTTTGGTGTCCAGAGTCCAGCACATTCATTCACTGGACATTTACTGCCCATTAAAATATACTGCAGAATACCAGTATATTTGTGCTTTTCTATCTCAACTCGTCAATGTCCTCTTGTTTTGAATTTTAGCTTTCATTAGTCCCTTAAGCTCTTACTATTTCTGTAGCTGTCTGTCTAAAGTCTGACAGCTGGGAGATATTCTTTAAGACATCATGAGAGCACCTGTACATTAAAGCTCTGGGATTTGCTGAATAATTCAAATCAGTGTCAAAAAGTATCATGAATGATTAATTAATGGACTTGCTGCAACGATGGCATGTGCCAAGAGTGTTTTTGTGTGAGCACACTTCCTAATAATACATGAAATACAATATCAAAGAACTTATTATTCATAGTGGAACCTCAAGTTACAAAACTGATTGGCTGGCAACCATGTCATGGTCTTGTGCTTGTTGTTGTCTTGGATAGGTGGAGGCAGCCTTGCGACCCTCGTTAAGATAAGCAGCTCAAAAAGTGAGAGAGAGCTAGGAAATACTTAGATGAAGATGAAGGGTTTTTATTTGTGGTATAACCACACTTCGATTTGGAAGAAATCTACTACATATACTGTAATTTTAGACCTATAATTCACTACCCAACCACTGACAACCCGACACACACGTGTCATTTAGTCCTCACACTGTGAACACATGAATTGAACATACATTTGATGTTATTTGAAACAATATTCTAATGTTATGTCTGTGTGTTCCTTCTCAGTCATCTTGGAATGAAGGCCAAGTGGATGACGAACATGAAGAGAGAGAAAGACTACGCCGAATACTCAAACAAATGGGTAGAATAAGATGTCCCAGTGAGGTAATTGTTGTCCCACTCATTAATCTCAGTGTTTAGGTTAATGTTTCCCATTCCCAGATTTCATATCACATTTTCCTCATCATACAAGTTCTCTTGTGGCCTTCTCACTTCCTAAAAGTATATTTCCTTCTAACCTGAATAGTCTTGCCTATTGATGGGGAAAACGACTGCATGTTTTTATAAGAACAAATAAGAATACTTTGAAATATTTCTCATGCATCCTTCACATTCCCCTATCATTGTGCAGGGCTGTTCAGCTCACTTCTCCAGTCTGATGGGCTACCAGTACCACCAGAAGCGCTGTGGACGTGAGTTCTCCGATCTTGAAAAAGCGACCTATTTATGCCAGCATTGCGGAAAAACATATCGCTCTAAAGCTGGCAGGGACTATCATGTACGCACTGAGCACTCCCCAACTATAAACTCGACCATGACAGCGCCCAACATCAACAAAAACAATAGAACTGATACCAACAACAACACTGGCAAAGACAGGGTAAGATCAGACATGACATTCTATGAATTTTCTTTTTCATAATCGCTGACTCTCAAAAGATTTATTGTGTCCTGATGTTCCTGTAGATCACCTGCGAAAAAACTTTAAGCGGGAAGAGGGAGCAAAGTCAGCCCGAGTGGCATGTGAATGCAAGGGTGGCCCAAGAGAAGGATACGTTTAAACACAAGGACAGCCAAGAGAAGAACAGGGTCGATGAAAAGGCAGGGCAGAAGAAGGAAATCCTTCAGGAGGATTTTGAACGAACACCTAGTGGTAGAGTGAGGCGGCGATCAGCTCAAGTGGCAGTGTTCCATCTGCAAGAGATTGCAGAGGATGAGCTCGCCAAAGACTGGGGAACGAAGCGTCGCATTAAGGATGACCTGGTACCTGACAGTAAAAGGGTACGTCATAGAACGGAAAAGTTGATATGATATACGAGTGTGGTCGAAGAACATATTCACATCTTACTGTGTACTACATTGGCATGATTGCAATTATTTGCCACTCTCTTTTGTGTAGTTGAACTACACTCGCCCAGGCCTTCCCAACTTCAGCAAGGAGCTTCTAGAGACCTGGAAGACTCAAGTCAAAGAAAACGGCTTCATCTGCTGCACCAATGAGGTAAGAAAGTTTGTGGGTTTCACAAATGCCAACATGCAAGCTACTGTCTTTTCATATGATGACATTGAAAAAAGTTTGAGCACTACATCTGTGAAATAGTAGATAGTTGCTGCTCTTTTTGTATTATTGAATGTTTTGTATGTTTTTTGTTTCATTTAGAATTGTGACGCCGTCTATTCCAGTGTGTCTGGATTAAAAGCACACTTTGCCAACTGTAGTCAGGTATTAACACACAGCCAAAGCACAAGTTGTCCTGAGAGTGTAGACAATGTGTCATACATGCCACCCCATTCAATATGCGTGCTGCTTGTACATTCAGTTGTGTCTCTACTTATAAAATTAATTGGTTCCAGAACTTGTTTTGACCCCAATAGGAGTGTCAAGCAGCACACAGGAAAATTTCTAAACAAAATAACATATATCGTAAATTTGTTTATGTTTTGGGAGATTTCATAATTTGGATCGTTTTTTCTTATATCCGAATGGTCATGTGCATATCAGTGTTTAGAGGCATTCATAAGTAGAGGTACCACTGTAGTGATAAAGAATGTTACACAAGAAGCTCGCCAAAGGACTACAGCAGAACAGTTTTAGGGCACTCATTTAAAGGAAAAATACTTCACCAAATGATGATCTTATTCTTACGTGCATTTGTCTTAGGGAGGTGGAGAAATGGCAAAGTATACGTGTCTGATCTGCCAGAAGGAGTTCAATTCAGAGAGTGGTGTTAAATATCACATAAGCAAGACACACTCCCAGGTGGGTCAAAGGCCACTTTCCTGATCACTGGAATTTGTGCGACTTTCTCAACTGT
This sequence comes from Stigmatopora nigra, assembly GCF_051989575.1. NCBI lineage: Eukaryota > Metazoa > Chordata > Actinopteri > Syngnathiformes > Syngnathidae > Stigmatopora > Stigmatopora nigra. The sequence continues at coordinate 9,670,227 of NC_135508.1, read as the reverse complement.
CTTCCAAGAATCCACATGTAATACTACATGGAGCTGTAGCTTCATGTTGTAGCCTGTGTTCTGCTAGTGGAATGTCAGGTTTGCCCAAACCCAAAAGTAAAAAAAAAAACAAATTGCTAACATCCTATAAAATGTAGAATTTCAATTCCAAAAAGGAAATATTTGTTTAATCAATTCCATTTATACAAGGCCATAATCAGATTGAGTCTTAATTACTTTTTTGCCATAGACAAAAAATAGACAATTGAGTTAGTTGTACTTATGTCTGGTTAGAAGACTAGAGTCCCTCTCATTTATTGTCTTTGCTGAATAACTTCAGTTCTCGCCTTCTCATGAGGCTCCTCACTTTTTGGCATCTAATAACTACACCAATACTATGTGTTTGTATCCAAACATATGGTTCAAGGTCCATTTGATGTGCCTGTTCCTTTTTTCAGAACTTCTCTTTAATCGCCAACCTCAATGTTTTTCCTGCTTCAGAATTGGTTCCGTGCATCAGCCGGTGAAGGAATTTCCAGCAGCAAGATTAGAGGACTTGATGATGATAGCATTCAAGAAGAAGTGAGGAATGGTTCCACCACAGGTAAAAAGAGGGGTCGTAAGCCCAAAGAGCGTCCCCAGGCGCCTTTCCAAACACAAACTGAAGTAGCTACCATCAATCAAAACTCTATGGTGGATTCGACCCTGCTTTCTGACTCGACACAGTCCCGCTCGCAAAGCCCTGACTTTACAGACATTACTAGTCTAGAGATAAGGCAGGAGCCCAACGGCTGTTCTGCGCAACAAAGCAAACCGAAGAGGCTATCATCATTGTCCGAGTAGTTTTGCTTTGCACAGAAGAGGCCTGCTGCAACTATGTCTTAGCTTTCACAAAAATAAATCAATAAGCACTGGGAAAACAGAAAAGGTGGCTGCAGTTCGAAAAGGTAACCACATTACAGTACTGTTTCCATTACAGTAAAGGGCAGTCCATTTCGGTTCCTTTACTGAACAGGCATTGTCAGCGAATGAAATCAAAGACTTCCTGAAAGTTGACGTCCACAGTGATATCATTCTCTCCACAGAAAGGTTGTCGTTTCATATCAGTGGAGGGTCATTCACTCAAAAAAACTCATTCGAAACACCTCTCTTAGCATGGTAACGTCATGATGCGAGTGCGCTCACATTTCTTTCTGTTTAATCTGTACATAAGCACATATCTCTCTATACAATATAGTAGATACAATATATACTCAAACTAATGATACCATCCCATTTAAACATCTAACAAAACCATCACTGATCATGTTCAGAATGTTTTGTGTTTAATCATTTTAGTCTTTGTCATATCCTTTTTTCGCTAATTGTTTTTTAATGAAGCAAGTCAGTTAAAATCAACTTTATTTTGATGGGTTTTGTCAGTGTACTACATGAAACATGTATCTGCTTTGAAAACTAGAATTGCATTGGAAAACCAGGATTTACACAACAGACAGTAGTAAAATATTTAATAAGTATTGTTTTTTTTCTGCAGGGTCAGTGTCAACTTATCTCATCAAGCATATTTTAATTAATTTTAAAAAAAGTCAACTTGAGATAATGTCCTAAAATCCAATTTATTTGACTGAAGGACAAATTCTTGTGAAGATCGTTGCACTGTTGCAGCACAATCAAGTAAGGTAAAACCTTTTTTTTAAGAAGAAGCCATATTTTGGCTTTTATTTGATCTTAAAACAAAAAGAAAAGATAGAATAAGAATACTATATTTTGTAGCAGTCTAGGAGAGTGATCATTTATCATTACAAATCATGATTCGCATTTAATATATATGAATTTAAACCCGGATGTTCAAAGATATTGCATTGCACTTTAACCCTTGTTCCCGTGTGATTTTGCACTCTAAGGTATAACCTTGTAGCTGTCAGACAGGAAAAATAATATTTTATTCTCGGGGCAGAATTAGATTCTATTTACAAATAATGGGCACCTCTGTGCTAACATCCATAATCTAGCATGACTATATCATTTTAACTCACCACTCAAAGCCATAACTACCATCACCTCCTCAAACTATAGTTGTTGTTGTTGTTGTTGTTTTTTAAATTGAGATTTACCAAAACAAAATAATTCAATGTTATCAAATTAGCAGATCTAAAATTGTGCAATCATAGAGTAATAGAGTAGCTACTTTGTTGTATCTACTGTTTTAATAATAAAGTAAACAACAAAAATATTGACAAAAATATATGATGCCTATCTAGAAATCTAGATAGCACTTTAGTCACTTATTACCCAACCTAAACTATTATGTTACATCTCAGCAGATCTTCGCGTTCTCTGTCTCCACTCCAGAAATTGCATCTATACATTTTGTTGAGTGTTTTCATTTAAATAAAATCATGATATCAACTCTTTGATGAATAGTATAGTTACAATATATATTGACATACAATAACTTTTTGTAAAGCGCAGATGTTTCTCCTTTTTTTTAATCACCTGGTGGAGATAATTATGCATGTCTGTCTCTCACTCAATGAGATGGACCACTTCCTCATATCCAGGTGTAATTGATGAAGATTTATAAAATAAGCACTGATTAATTTCCCTATAAATAGTTTAGAATGTGTGTATGTTTGTGTGTGTGCGTGTGGAACATATAGGACCTTTGTAATGACTCGGGTATAGGAATCGGTGGCGCTTTTTTTGGTGAGGTTCATAGCACGGCACAAAATCAGCTGCTTGTTTTTCCTGTTAGTTACAGTATGTCCCATTTTCTGGGCGGGCTTTGGTGTTCTGATATAATAATTAAGCACTGCTTTTACCTGGTTGTTTTTCATTTTCTTACACCCAATACTATCTGTCTTCCTATGGTATGGAAAACGGACATCTTCCCTGCAGTGTGTGCTATTTGCAACCTGTTTAGCGAGTCAAGCAATATATCATGTTTAGCTGATTTTGTGTGCTTGCTAATATTTTGACATTGTTGTCTTCTCACAATTCTCAATGACTGACTTATTGTTTGGCTATGTTAAAAGTGCTTTTTACCACAAAAGTCATAGGCTAATTTGTCTGTATTCACTGTTATTTTTTGATTACTGAAATTAGCTTTTTTTTTTTTAATACACGTCAAATACATAGGGATTGTCCTTTATTCTTACTTACTCAATATGGGGAAAATAAGGCATATGTATATGTGTTTGTTTCTGTATTTAGTGCACTTCCCATAAGATAGGCTTGAAATAGGAGTGTTGTTTGAGATTTCTAGTAATCTGGACTGTGTGTGGTGTGACTTTTGTAATCAAAGAAACAGCAGACTCCAAGTGTCTTCCCTTTGTTTCCAAAAAAAACTGAGGCTAGTTCACAGAAATTCAGTCAGGCTGTCTCCAAATTGTACACTATTTTTTTGGACAACAGTGTTGGACTTTGTACGCTACCTACTAATTGAAAATGAGGTATCTGCCCCCAGTTGAAAGTACTATCATAATGGATGGCAGTTTTAAGAGATGATGTTGTAGCTCACAATGGTGATGTAGTAAGGATAACTAAAATAAAGCTGTGTTGTATCTTTACAAAGGAGACTTTTCACTCCTTTGAGTTTAAACTGTTAAACAGTTTTTCCCCAAATGTATTGTATGAACTGTTCATTAGCCCTCAACTAATTAATAAAGGTTTGTTGAAAAAAAAGTATATTTGCTGTTCTTTTTTTCTCAGGATATTTTTCGGGGCAAGCACATATATAATGCCTTGGCTTTTCCACAAATCTTCTGTAACGCTCATCCTTACAACGGTTACACACTTGCACGAGTTGCCATATTTACATTGTATCTTTTAGTATGTATAGCCCATCACTGTATGTTCTTGTATCTAGAGAAGGTTATATAACAGTTAATTAATCTGTTTAAGGATTTTATTTTATAAGCACAATCAAATAGAAATCGACCAATATCGTCTTTTAGATATGACATTTATTTTAAAGACTGGTTTTCGTCCATATTTCAGAAATGTTTGAGGAACAAAATTGTCAGATTGCCTGACTGAATGTTAATTGTATTCATAACATTTTATTCAAACAATCCAAGAATCCCTCGAATTGTGGCAGACGTAACAGCAAATATGATATTTTTGTCCAAAGAATAGATATACACAATTTTATCTGATGTAATCTAAAATAATTTTATCTTGAAATTGATTATTTGAACCCCCTAATCCACTAATGTTTATATTTGCGTGTGTACATATATTTTTAAGCATTGTGTCTAGAATTTGTAAAAAAAAAATATATAGTATACATATATATTATATGAAAAACTATAAATATCTATTTTTATTAGATTTTTTCACACAGAAATACACATGTACGTGCTCATAAAAAATGTATCATACTGATGCTGTCGGCATAGAATGAAAAATACTATTTTGTTTTACATAAGGTCTTTATCATTCAGTTCGATTCCCACGTGGCTGTCCTTTGATGGAAGCTCAGGTTGATCATGAACTGCATAGTACTGTCCATGCATGGCTCGGAGAGCAAGGTTCTGACGAAGGTGCAGCGTTGCATTGTGGGACATGCAGTTCAAGTGGCCGCTGAAGTCGGTCTTGTAGTGGTTTACCGGATCGCCCATTGCCTACAAGTCCCACGATGCCATAGAGCAAATTCTACTCACATCATCTGATTGTCAGTGGAAATCTTGTGTTGTTAGCATGGAAGAAAGGCTCGTCAAGATGGAGCAGGACGACAAAACTTCTAACGGGTATAACACAAAAAAAATGTTCTCTTACCAGCCTAGAAACTACTGACGAGAGGCGGGCTGATTTTTATTTGACGACACATTTTATAAATTGCCACCCAACCTGGAAATATGGACTGACACGGTAGCGTATGATCCTAGCAGCACTTTTTTACCCCCATAAATACTACATACAGTGGGTATTATATGTCACTTTTATATTTCATACACTGATACATATAGTCGTACAGTTGACATGCATGTATACACGGGGTGCCTGTATTTGGTACGGATCTTTTCATCGATGACGTCCACGAAACAGGGTAGGCGAATTACATAATGCAATGTAAGAAGCAATAATATATCCAGTTTAAAGTGGGAATGTCCATAAAGAATGTCTCTTGGAAACAGATCGGTAGCAGGATGTAGTGGCATATACATTTGGGTTTTGGATGAATTGTTCTAAGATTAATGGCGTTTCAGTCAAGTTGTTCAAGTGTTGTTTATATAACTAAAGGTGTGGATGTGAAAGTGTCACGTTGACCCAGTTTAAGAGCTCCACTATTTCAATTTGCTTTGGTACTTAATGGGGCCACAAGATGGTGTTACAGCAGTGATGTGTCCACTGAGGGAAAAAATATGCACTGTAATCAGACTGAGACTATAAAAGCTGTAATAGCCATTAAACGTGCATTTCCTCCAAACAAATATTTTGTCAACAGATTCTCTCTTTTTTATTTATTTAATATACTGCTCACTTCTATTTACAATGGACCCTGTTCCATTTGCTGGGGAAAATGAATGTAATTCTGCCCATATGTGGATTGCCTGTACCTTAGTGAAGTAATTTATTTTCATCCATGCAATGGGTTACTTTATTTTCTGTATTTTAAGTGTGTCTGCTTTCTAAAATAAAAATGTTGTCATGTAAATTTGTAAATAGAAAAAAATCCAATTTGAAATTGGTTCCCCACATTTTAATCCACCCAGAGGGAGGCCTCAAGTTATCACTGACTTAGCTGCTACTCCTCTGTTATGTTATTTACTTTATTTGCACTATGCAAAATTCTTAGTGTGAGCTGCTCACTGTTAGACCTCCAATTTGAAATTGATTGGCAAAGGAACAACATGAATAGCTACTTTGTGTATTTTACATTTTAGCAAAAAAAACAGTTCTTGTCAAATATTTGCCGTCTCATTCTTGTGCATCGGTTATTTAAGTAACATCCTCATCAATGAATGGTGTAAATACCTAAACCTAGCTGTGAATATATTGATTTGTTTGTGTATTTTGCTGTGGTTGGTTGGCCGGGAGGGGTGTCAGCTGATGAGAAGGGTTGGAGTGTTGGATTTCATCATGCTGTTTATGAAGAGTGCGTATGTGTGTGCGTGCGTGCGTGCGTGCGTGCGTGCGTATGTGTGTGTGCGTGCGTTTGTGAAAAGATAGTGTTTGGTTTCATTTAGTGTTGCCAGATAGGGCGGGTTCTCGCCCAACAGGGCTCCCAGTCATAGTAGATTGGACGTCTATTACTCCCAGTAAAAACACTTCTTTAATGAAATATTATAGCTATTTGGGTGTTTTTTTATAAGTAAATTAGTTTGTTTGATCTTGTCTTTGAGCTTGATACTGTCTGATCTGGCAACCCTGGTTTCATCCTCATGTGCGTGCGAGAGGGGAACTAAGGAACTCAAGTCACATGAGTCCCTGCAGAGAAAAACAAAACTCATTCCTTCCAGCCGCCCCTCCATTTTCCTACAAAATCTTTAGTGTATTCAGACACTCGCTTGGAATAACAAGTCATTTGTTCCATTTGGTCCTTCTTGGCCCCGATCGCGATTCTCCTGCTACTTATTTCAGCCCCAGCTGCACTGTGCACGCGCACTGTCAGGCGCAGATGTCGCGCGCCTATTGACGTAAGCCGGTAGAGTCTTTGGCGAAGCTGCCGCTATTAATATCACCTAATGAAGTTAGTCGTCAAGGCGGTTCGTCCTCTTGCATTCGCTGATCGTGGGGAGGAGGAGAAGGAGGAGGAGGACTAGGCTAGGGGGCGGCGGTGCTGTAGTTTGACACCGAACGCGCCACCACTGCCTCCTTCCTCCGGGCGCTTTTGCTGTGTCGAATGAAAGAAAACAGAAAGCATGTCGGAAAGTTTCGTTTCTTATTCAGGCTGATCACCAGACCCCCTACTTGTTTCGCTTACCGTTTCTCTTTTTTTGATGCGCCTCACCATAAACGCACCACAGTGTATACACACATACGAGTGAGTGTGCCCGTCTGCAGTTCAATCAAATAAAATTGGTGGAATATCTTGGGTGGAAGTCAACATATGAGCTGTCTACCAAATTACCCAGGAGCCAGAATATCTGGCTGCTGGACACTGACATCTGATGGCCGGTAAGTGCACTTTATTTGATCAATTTGTCATATTCCCGTGTTTATCTCACCGTTGTAGTGAATGTTTTGCTCTCTGTGCGTGATTGGCTGGTGACCAGTTGGAGGTGTACTCATCCTTTTGTCCCTCGTCACCCTGGATAAGCTCGGATCAGTAGCATAGAAAAAAAGATGGGCGTTTGTGTCATATTCTTGTCAGTTCTCCTGAACTTGTTGAATTGATACATGTCCAATTCATTTAAACTTGGAGGACTGGCTGTGAGTCCTCATCTTTCAATGTTACTGAAAGGGAGGGTTGACAGCAACTGATGGGCATCTCATGCCATCAATGGCCACAAAGAGTACATAAGTACTAGAGTACAGCCCTCTGTAATTTCTTTAGTGTGTTCAATACTTTCTTTTGGGTCTTTGTTCACAAGCTTTGATTGCTTGTAGCTTGTGAGCTGACTTGCTACTTTTTCACATCAGTGTTGAGCATATCTTCACTAGTTATTAAAAGACGTGAGTGTTGTTGTAGTCTCTTTTGACTGCGTGTAAGTAACTCCATGCAGCAGACAGTCACCTTAAAAAGAAACTTTTTTTAAAAGGAGTTTTATTGTAACTAATGTTGACCTTGATTAAGATTTGTGCTTTTCCGGTAGCCCTGACCTCTGTACAATTGATTCTTGTGTACACTTTATAAAGTATGCAACTGTAAATGCAGAAGTATGGTATTCAGCATATTTTCAACAGTGCTGATTTTTATTGCACTCAGGTCTGGGGTTGAAAAGATAACCAGGGAAAATAGTTACTGTTGTTTCTGTGTGCATGCACGCTAACCGACTCAATACATGCTGAAGTGACCCTTCTCCGATAAGATAAATGTTACTATAAAGTTACGAGGACACACTTTAGAGAGAAAACAGGAACTTTCACATGAAAGCATCTATACTGGTAATCAATGGCAGCTAGCTGTTTACAGTCTTCACTGGGAGAAGTTTGGATATCTCCTATATTGCAGTGAGTTTAGCCCCCCACACCACATGGGCAAGTTATAAAACCATGTTGGTCAAAAGGTAACATTATTTTGTTGTTGTAGTTTTTAATGTTTTTTTTTAAACAATTAAAAATACACTGGCCTTGTGTTGTTGTAGATTTGATTCTTGAAAAAGGAATTCCATCTCTTGAGCCGACACTGAGGTTTGAGAGGTTTTATCCCTATTCAGAATGTAGCATGCACAATACCTATTAGCACAAACAGCAGAACTGTTGTCATGGATTCAGGCCGGTTTGTGTACTTTGGCACTTGTCCACTTAAACTACAGTAGATTGGACAAATCTTTTCTGCAAGTAAGAACTAAACATTAACCCTCAATATGCAGGAGTTCACCACACATTCAGTTTTGTTTACTGTTAACATGGCTACAAGTTACACAATGATGAGCTGGTTGTCTTGGGAGTCTTTGTTTTGTATACCACCATTTTCAGACTTATATATGCAACTTTTTTTGGTTATTTAATTTCTTCCACTGTTATAAAGTGTCAAAAGGAGCCAAACTGCCGTCTAATGAATATATAAAGCAACCTTTTTGGACACACAACAGAGTCAAACTTAATGTCACTTTAGCCATGTTGTCCCGATCAGCTTGGACAGCGATGGGTCTACTGTGATTGATTAGACTAGAAAGATTCGACTCTGTACTAAAAAAAGAACCAGAGACGTAAAGCGTTAAGTGTCGGGATTATTCCTTCTCACTAAAGTAAGATTACAAAATCCTCTGTTGTGTCTTCCAAGCGGAGCTGGTGAGGGATCACTGGACCGCCTACTGCCTTCAGTGAGCACAGGCCTTTCGCCCCGCAAAAGGACTACCAGTCAGTGCAAGTCTGAACCGCCTCTCCTCCGTACCTCCAAACGCACCATTTACACCGCTGGGCGTCCCCCCTGGTACAACGAGCATGGCACACAGTCCAAAGAGGCTTTTGTCATTGGTAGGACATTTCAAACCTGTTGAGAAATAAATGTTTTGAAATTTCTGTTTATCCAACCCTATCTCTCATAGACCTTAGTGTTTGCAATTCTTTTTTTATTACCACAGACAAATAACTTGCTTCTATCCTTTAGACAATGGACTTGTTTGTGTCATTGCAAAAACATGCAATTGAATCCGCTCAGCCAGATGCAAGCCATGCCCTCTTGCTGTTTGTTATTCTCTAGATAGTTATCTCCTACAAATACCGATACTGAATACACTGTGTCTCTTCTCGTACTCACAAAGACGGTTTAAAAACTATGACAGACGATACTCTTTACCAGCTATACTATTCTGTACTCGGAATATGCAGTGTGTAGTTTGTGGAATGGTAAACAGAACCGTGTGTTGCTGCAAGCTTTTTGTTGACACTTCCAGTTTGAAGTTTACACTAAAACTAACAGAAAATAAGGATTACTCATCGCTAGCACTATCTTAAGGCTGAGTCTATTTTTAAAGTGTAGATGAGCTGATGAATGCACCGTGTTCCTTGCTTTAAATTTAAAGAAAAAAACAATACAGCTTTAATAAAGTGCTACGTAAAAATAAGATGTAACATTACATGAACATTGCATGCTAGTACTATGTAATCTGTAATCTCATAATGCCATCCCCTGTTATGTCCACATTGTTTCACAGGGCTGTGTGGTGGGAGTGCCTCAGGAAAGACAACCGTTGCTAGAAAAATTATTGAAGCCCTCGACGTTCCTTGGGTTGTCCTTCTTTCAATGGACTCATTTTACAAGGTACGCAATAGCTCACATCATTCAAACATGCAATTGAGTGGAATGAAGATTGATTGCATTTTAACGTTTAACTAACCTGTTCAATTTATTGAATCTCTGTCCAGTCTGACAGGTTAGTACCCTGAGGCCTAAAACAAAGCTTTAATGTTGATGAAGGAGACAGATATACAGAGTATTTTGTTTTAGTTGTATGAGTGACAAGAAATTATGAGAAAGCTTTCATATTAGAACATAAAAATGTCTAAGAAGAGGACAGTGTGTTGAGAAGGGCCATCGTTTCTGCACCACTATGTACCCACTAGCCCTGTGATTATGTAACTGTCACCGTGGTTGTTGACGCTGGCGGCTAGCACAGGTGCCACTTTTCTCACTGCTGTGGCCCGGAGGCTCTACATCGAAAACATTCCTGGAATGTGTTTAAGGTTAAATTCACATGCTTATTTGAGTCGAGTCAAATGTGACGTGTAAAGTAATGTTCTCAACTCATTTTGTTACTCAACAAAGGGCTTGCCCCGACATCCTCAATATCCAAATGCCAGCCAACAGTGTGGTTTTAGTGTCAGATCACCTGGTGCAGAGGTCACCATTGCACATGATGTCTCCTAAATTTAGTTCTACCCACTTCTTCTGCTCTTGGACCGGAATCGCCGTGCAAGTTTTCCTTCGATGCGGTTTCCCAGTTAGCGGCCCGACTATAACTTTGCATGAAGCAGAAACAGTTTCTTTTGAGATCCTCAACCATTTTGTTTACCACAGTTTTATACATAGCAATTGGAGGTCATTTCTGGCTACGAGGCAACAAAAACTAATTTTAGGTCTGGATCTCTCATTTCAACCTTACATTGACAAATATCATAAATGAGGCTGAATGAGGACACCTGAATCCATTCTTGACAAGTTTTTCCCCGGCAAGCTGGCGTTGCAATAATGCTGTACGTGTCTTATTAATAAAATTTGGTTCTGCTGGTTTACCCGCAGGTCCTCTCTTCAGAACAGCAGGCCCGGGCTGCCAGGAACGACTATAACTTTGACCACCCTGATGCCTTCGACTTTGATTTGCTGACACACACACTGCGAAAACTAAAGCAGGGCAAGAGTGTCAAAATTCCTGTGTATGACTTCACAACTCATGGAAGACAGAAAGAATGGGTAAGGATGAGTGTGCACTGTGTTTAAAAATGTTTTCGCTCTATCCCAGATTTTCCCTTTTTTACTGATAGGCCTGTAACACCTACTTACCATGATTTACTTTCTGATTGTTTTTTTGTTTTTTTAGATAATGGTTCATTTAATGACAAATCAATTGGATATTGTTAGTATTCTTAAATGTGCTCACAAATTTGTCATGTTGTTTATCCCCCACAGAAAACTGTCTATGGAGCCAGTGTTATCATCTTTGAGGGGATCATGGCCTTCACAGATAAGCAGCTCTTGCATGTAAGGCCAAGGTTCTTTTGTAACAACCTGCACATGTATGCTCTTAAACATGTTTTTTTTCTCCGTGTGTGGGCTTTTTCACTTATTGTATGATTGTTGTCATTTACCATAACCACAGATGTAAAAATACTGTACATTTTTCACCAAAAACTTTTCATTGTCCTTTGAAGTTGCTGGACATGAAGATTTTTGTGGATACAGACTCGGACATCCGGCTTGTGAGACGCCTAAGAAGGGATATAACTGAGCGAGGCCGCGATATAGAGGGTGTGATCAAACAATATAACAAGTTTGTCAAGCCAGCCTTTGAGCAGTACATTGAACCCACCATGCGCCTAGCTGATATTGTTGTCCCTCGTGGTACGTTCCCTGTCAACACACCGGGCCGGCAATTGCATGTCATTTGGCAAGAATTTGCCTAAAACCAGAATGATCAAGCTTTTCTGTTCTGATCCTGTTAGGTGGCGGTAACATGGTGGCCATTGATTTGATAGTGCAACATGTCCACAGTCAGCTGGAGGAGGTGAGACAGTTTATAATTCTGACCTAAATCATGGAAGACACCAGTTCAAAATAAGTGTATGTTGAGGCTTACTAGAGTTTTTCCAAGGGTCTGTGCAGTTCTTTCACATCAGACTTAAAAGAGCAAACCTCGTCAGACCGTGCTTTTTTGTGCAGGACTGTATAGAAAATGACTTTCATTTTGCAAGGATAAAATTTCAAGTTCCTGTGATGAAAATCCCATAACATATTTTAAGCAACCTATATCCTAATGCTTTTGGGTGATTTAATTCTCTAAAAAGGGCCGCCTGTCTTGTTACTCTAGTCCACGTGGTGTATTTGAGAGTACTTTCCTCATGTACTGTAACCACTCCCTCTAGCTGGGACAAAATATATTGCACTAAAGGAGGGGACAGTCGGGAATTATCAATCTGGATCTATACTGAAAGTGTTACCAGAAATATTACCAAATGCTTCTCGTATACAAATATCATAGATGATTAACAATGATACATACTTTAAACAATATGTTTGTGACAGGTTTTACTTTGGTTTTACTTCTGTCAAATTTAGTTTTAGCTTTTTCTTAGTAATATTGTTGATTGGTGCTTATTAATTTCCAAAATTGACATGCACCAGAATCTCTCCTTTTAGCTATATACCACAGCACTACACACGCACACTCATGATAAATTGCTCTCCCACTCTTTTCTCACCACACTGCCATCCCACCATCTTCCACGGCTCAGCGCGAGCTCAGCGTCAGGTAGAGTGGCCTTTATCCTTTCTGTCATCCATCCTCTTCTCAACATCCGCCTTCTTTTCAAACTGCTCCTGCATCTTCTTACCCCGAGCCGGGGAGAAAGAGAGGGAAGCAGCCAACTTCTGTCCTCACCCATCTGCTGGCTGCAATTTGGCAGCACCAAGCGTCACAACTGCGAGCCCATTTGAAATCTTTATGACCAAAGCCATGGCCAGGTTGCATACACAGGGTTCGGTGAATATGACGCAGCCAGCATTGAAAGTGAGGATGTTGGTTTTCCTTCTTTTAGAGAAATGACAATACACACATTCTTGCTACCTGTCTAAAAATACACAGCAAATGCAACATCTGACGGACGCATCCTCTTACTTGCATCAAGACAAAAAGTGACAAAACTGAAGAAAAAAAGGGGGAGGGGTCTTGCTACAATTACACAAATCAGTTTCCAGTGCCCTTGTAAGGAAGTGCTGTTTTATTCTTTAGGTAAACAAGCCACAGCACACAGAAGTAGCACTCTAAACTATAGCATCAGAGAAGTGTAAATAATACCTACATATTTCCATCAATCTTGACTTTGAGTCTTACTCTCTTTAACCCTAAGTTTAACACTGAGATATAAAAAAATGCACAGCTACATAAATTAAAATAGACCAAGTGACAACATCCACAGAAATACAGTCGTGGAGCATAGGTGTCTCGTCACTGTGAAATTGGCATGTCTTCCGTTAATCCATCTTGATGTTGTGCCCTTTCATTTCTCTTCCCCTTATCTGTTCTCCATTTTTTTATGTGTACCCCCCCTCCTCTCCCCTGTTGTCGACGTTGTGTGTCGTGGAAAATTCCCCATAGAGGAAACTTCGCTGGGATATGTGAGCAGATTTGCTATGATTTCTTTTCTTTGCATCTAGCTAATCTAATCTCAGTGACATTGTTGGCACTTTGGCTGTCATGATAGTCACCACAACTGCATCACTACTTGCAACTGTGTGCGTAGTTTATGTAGCCAAGGGGTAAAGCCCTTAGGCTAACAAGTCTTTATATATCCGAACATTTATCATCTTGGAGAACTATTACAATTGACTGAGACCAAATCATGTCAAAGTAAAAAGGATCCAACTTGTGAAACACATTGGGAGAAATTTATGATTACTGTATTTTCCACATTAATATATACACACAGATACACTCATATACACTTTAGGGTGCACTGCATTACAAGGTGCAGTATACTTAATAAAAGTAGTGGTTAGGTTTCATTATGCATCCACTAAATAAAGCTGCACAAAAGTGAATGCCATACCATGATTGAAAATTATCCATATGTTAGGGGCATCTGATTATAAGGCACACTGTTGTCTTTTGAGAAAAAAGTGTCCTTATGTTTCTCCTTATAGTGTGGAAAATACAGTAGTTCTAATATTATGGTCTCTTTTCTGTTGTAACTTTTTTACCAATTGAGGCTAACAAAGACACTGTGTGCTTTTTTTCTTTGTTGTCGCTCTGCTTTTGCAAATCGATCCTAAATTTATTTCACAACTGAAATTTTGCTCTACTCTGATTTTGTGTGTGCTTCTTTCATGATACTACTGACAAGGTTGAGTGTGATTTTTGGGGCTTTATGTGTGCATTTGTGAATGTACTCATTGTGTGTTTTAGTCACATTGAGTGTAAAGTGCCCTTTCTTTTCTGCTCCTCTAAATGTGAACCGCTATTTGTTGCTATGGTCACAGGGCAGCACTGGCGTCCGCACACCAAGCCCAACCACTCCCCCAGACGCTCAGCGTACTCGAGAGTACACCCCAGGTTAAGGGCATGCACACCATCATCAGGTAACAAAAGAAAGATGACAGCTTCCCACCATGATAGCGTGTATAAAATCTTTTCTTGTCACCTCATTTAGGAACAAAGAAACCAGCCGGGACGAGTTCATCTTTTACTCCAAAAGGTTGATGCGTCTTTTGATTGAGCGAGCACTCTCCTTCCTGCCATCACAGGTGCTTTAAACCAACATATACACTCACTCCACTCACTTTTAATCAATACATACTTCGCGCTGAGATGAGCAAAGTGTGTGGTAAATGGATAAATGGTTTGTGATAACATGTTTTCTTGAACTGGAATGGTAATAATGGACCAATGTCCATTTTTTGTCAGTCTCTAAAATAGAAATGACATATATACAATGGAGCCTTGCTTAATAACTAGCTTTTTTACGATGAGTTTTCTGTCCAAACTTTGCTCCTGTTGTCTTTTGCTTTTTACCAGTAAAATGTTGGTAATTTGCACAAAAATATAATAATTGCACAAGGACCTGCCATCCACAAATGTGTACCGCTGGTGTTTAGCTAAAAAATTACCTAGATGTTGATTGATAACTGATTTAGTGTTGGTCGAGGTAATTTAATTATTGTATATATATTTACACAGCGTCATGTAGTCCAGACACCCCAGGGAGAGGACTATGAGGGAAGGACATTCCACGGAAAGAGGGTAATGTTTTGGGTCTCTTTCTTACTTTTGTTTCATGTTTTGGACCTTCAAGAACATTTCTCTATTCCACTTTCCTTTGTAGATCACTGGCGTGTCCATTTTACGGGCAGGGGAGACCATGGAGCCGGCTCTAAGGGCTGTTTGCAAAGATGTCCGCATTGGAAAAATTCTCATCCAGACCAATCAGGACACAGGAGAACCAGAGGTTCAGGTTTAAAGTCATACGATGCTGTTTAGAGCCATATAAGCAATTGGAATATTTCTGCATCAATTCACATTGTTTCTTACGCAGCTTCATTACCTGCGTCTCCCCAAAGACATCAGTGAAGATCACGTCATTCTGATGGACTGCACCGTCTCCACAGGCGCTGCCGCCATGATGGCTGTTCGAGTTTTACTGGTGCGAAAGGGCTCCCTATTGTATGACAACAGTAAAGAAGAGTAGGCCTCGGCTTATAGGATGTTTTTGTTTCAGGATCATGATGTACAAGAGGACAAGATTCTTCTGGTGTCTCTCCTGATGGCTGAAATGGGCGTGCACTCGGTAGCCTACGCCTTCCCACAAGTGAAGATCATTACCACGGCAGTGGACAAGAAAGTCAACGATCTGTTCCACATCATACCTGGCATCGGTGAGTATCTCACCTGCAGCATGAAAACGGTCTTTCAACGTTACATGGCAGTTTATATTTTGCAAGATTGCTGCCATCCCAATATCCAGTATCACAACCCTAGCGCCGTCAGTTGCACTGAGAGATGAACATTCACATTCAATTTATCTTGTGTATCATCTCAGTTTGAAAATCTATTTACTGTGTGCACATGAGAATCACAAAAATTCACAGGTCAATTTAATCTTTGTTTTTTACATTTCAGGAAATTTTGGGGATAGATACTTTGGAACCGATGCTCCTCCTGACTGGAGTGATGATGAGATGGATGAGCCCAGTTACTGATTTCTTATCAATCACTGGCCGTACTCAATTATTTCGTGTTGGCTTGCAAAGGGCAATTTGATAGCTCTTTTGCGGCGCCCCCAACAATTTTAATTATGCTGTACAGTTAACTGTTGTAGTGTTTAAATTATATTATTCATCATGATGTTGAAATCTAAAGATATTTTTGTATAGCTTGTTTAAAATGTCCTTAAATCTTGATAGGCTTGTGTGGAAACATTTGCAAGGACAACAAATGACGCCTTAAATGCCTCATACTGTGGATGACACACTGAATGTGAATTTGTACATGGCGTGCGGGAACCGTAGTAAGGTAATTATTATCTTTATTACTCACGAGCAGTGAAATCAGTTGACAAACTAAACTTTCACATGCACTTTCAAAACGACTTTTTGTTCCATCGGAAAATGTGTAGGTGTTTTATTTTAAATTTTTTTGTTTTGGTTCAAAACTTTCCTCTCGGGTGTCGAGGATGTTTTTTTTGTTTTTTTATACCTCTGAATTTCACAAAAGCATCTGTACATATAGTCCTACATATAACTCTAGAGTCTAGACTCTAGACTGTCTAATTAGCCCGCAAGCAGGCCGACCATAAATTTTAGATTAGTGATCGACCATAGCAGTAACCAGCAAGTGCTCGTTTATGTTAGAGCCGAGAGAGAGGAGAAGTGTGGCTATTTTCTTCATATCGGCCAGTCGGATTTAAAAAAAAAAAAATGATATGATTGAATGTGACATAATACTCACCACATTTCTCTCAGTTGTGTTTTTGGTCTTATTGGCATATTTGGTTTGAATTCCAAGCCATAAAATCCCAATATAATACAATCAGTATTTAAAACATCAATTCTTTGAAGCTGTTGCAGGAAAACATCGCTCTTGCATAGTAGATTGTTCTGTTAAAAAAAATATGTTGACGATGCAACTTTCTGTGCTCCATTTTTATTTATTGTGTAGAATATTTGACAGGGGATGGTTGCATTAATAGGTGCAGTCAGGTCACTGTAAAGGTTTTGTCACTGTTCAATGCAGGAGTTAGAAGATCTTGTTTTGATTCATACGTTTGCACTGTTTCGTTTACAACTTCTGCATGTTTTTTTTTATTTTAAATAAAAGTGCAATTGTTTTAATTGTCGCAGCAGTCTTTCTTTGATTGTGACACTTCAGGGTCACCAAACAAAACAACCTTTCTAAACTAATAAACATCCTTACAAGAAGCTATTTTTCATAAGCGTAAGCGAACTGGTCGAGTTTAAGTGGTGTGAAAAATGAATGAATGAATGTTAAATTGCCAAAAAAAAAACCTACTAGATATACTAAATGTTCAGCTATTCAGGATAACAAGGGTGCCGTAAAATTTAAATTCCCTATTTACTCGAATGTTCTGCATCTAATTTGTTTTACTGGATTTCATTACTCACACTTTGACCCCACAAACAACTTGGAAGTAGCAACGACAATCAATGTGAAACCCAAACTGACCCAAGCTATTTTTGCTTTCTTCATATTCACAAACAATAACAAAAAAAAGACAATGTAACAGGAAGGATATTGTGGTTGTCCCCTTCTCGTGGAAAGTAACCTTGGTATCTTCCATCACTTTCCATAACGACCACTGACAGCTGTCAAGATGTCGGCCAGAGTAAAGTATGATTGACGCACGTCTGATGAGCCTGATGCCCAATTACAAACCAGCAGCCTGTCAGACACATATTGACCTACAAGAAGAGGAGGAGGAGGAGGATTCTGTGAGTGAAGGACAGTCAAAAGACGAGAGGAGAGCTAAGAATATCAGCCGACTTGTTTTCTTGTTCTTCTGCAGCTGTCAGAAGATGTGAAGGCGAACATGATCAAAATATGCTGTGCATTTTCTAAAGCATTTTCTGTCAAGACTGTCTCAATGCAAATGAGGAAACATTGCTCAACACAACTACATTGAAATTTCAAGACGAGACTATTTCCTTGACATCGGTCCCTTGAATGATAGTCAGTGGAAAATTTAGCACCAGCAATGAAACCAACAGGAAGGCACTTGAAATGTACGCATATCCGTATGAAGTACATCCCCGTTTATAGTTGTGCAGTTTACGATGAATTCACACCAAGATATATCAGGGTTATATTCTTCTCCAATTTGTTGACGTCTTCTACTTCATTTTCTTCTCAGATTTGTCCCGCTGCTTTCCAGGTCTGCTGATCACCTCCACGACCTTCACACAGATGTGCTTCCAAACAGCGAAAGAGTGAGTGAACTCTGTCTTTGAATAGTTTAAATTCAGTCTGCTGTGCTTAGGGGATTGTGATATCGATTCAGTTCCAATTGTGGTCTAATCCAGTGGTTCTCAAAATTCATATACCTCAAAAAGTACTTGGCAACATATTGATTGAATCTGTAATGCATGGCATATAGAAAAAAATAATCTTGTTCACTTTGAATTGTCATTTAAAATAGCTGAAAACATAACGTTAATTGTCTTGAAAATTATCTGATAAAATTACATCAAATGTTATTAAAAATCACAGAAACAAACAACCTAAGAGTAACCCTAAAGTTTGATTCTGTCTCTGGTATAACAAAATTAAGCAGTTCCTTCTGGTGCAGGTTGGCAGATATCTTTTTTTGCCTACAAATCAATGTTACTAACTGCAAAAGTGTACTGCTCTAAAGTATTATGTACTAACTTGACGTACATAACGAGAAAGTGTTCTGCCATTACCCTGAATTGCTTTCCTTCACTTAACTAAAGACAGAATTCAACCTTATCATATCTTAAAGTGACATTTAATCACATTATAAAGTGGAATGTAAGAAAAAAAATGTTCCCCCTCAAATCTTAATACGATAATGTCTTTGTTTTTCCTCTTGTATTGCAGAATGACATTTTCCTTAACGTTTGAGCTGTGGAAAAACAATACAATATAGCCTCAGTTTGTAGGAATATATTCAACTGAGTCATTGACGAGTTGTCCACACCATGATGAGAGATTCTTTCTTGGACTGACTGACCCGAGAATGGTTTGGTTGCTGACTCAGTCTCAGGTTTGTCAGCCCATGAAATAGCAACTCACCTCTACGGCAACATGGACAATGACGCCGAAGGACCTCAAACATCTAGATGAGTTGGGATGGAACATTGGCTTTTATGATTTTTTTCCGATTTGAAAAGACACGAAAGAGAATGTTGCAAGCAGTTGTGCTTGGGCTCTTGAAGGATTGAATTTATTGGGAGAAAAACTTCAGTACGCTGTGGTCGTTCATGGTTAGAAAGGACTCTAGTAAATAGCTCGATTGGAGTGCTTTAGATCCATAGACATTAGAAAGCAAGCACTCTATAGCTGAAAACCAGAGAGTTCTAAAATATTGAACATGTTCCATGTTTCAAGTGTTTTAGGAGCGTTCCTTTGTTTCTCCCGTCCAAACTATTTTGGAACGTGCGGCAGGCATCGAATCTAAAATTAACGACGACGTACTAAATTAATACAAAAAAAGGCTAATACTGTAGGGACTGTTATTTTTATCTGTCTTGTTGTGGGCTTGATGGGTAAAAATGAAACCGTGGTGGAGGTTAATGTTGGCAGTCATTACTCAGAATGTGTTCCCTGGTTTAAAGTTTGCTGTGACTTGGGCTCAGCTTCTAGCTATTTCACCCACTTTTCCTCTTAATTGTCATATACTACAACAATTGGACTTGGGTAGATGGATAATACGTAATGTGTCCTTCTTGTGTATTGGGAGATCTGTGAATCATTTTATCCTCTTCTATCTTCCTTCATTTCATCTGCCATATTCTAATTTCACTGGTATTCGCAATTTATTGTTGTAAATCCGTTACATTTGCTGCAAAGTGAAATCGTCGTTTAGAGTTGTTGGGCCTAACGAAGAATTACGATAAGTGGATTGTCGTACTAGGATGACATCCAGCTATTGACATTAATGGGTTTCTTTGTCTCAATTTGAAAAAAACACACAAGCACACATAATTTTGCAGTTACTAAATATACACCATATGTAGTAGTATATATACTTTCTACACAGATTTGGTCTAGAATAGCATGATATCCACCAATGATAACAACCAGTAGATGGAGTAATACACTCACGAGTCAATGAATCTCGACAGTTGTTGCCTCTGAGCTCCTATTTTAGGGTGTTAATTTGTTTCATTTAATTTCGTAATTATTGGGGGCTAATTTAAATTCTCCACAGCATTTCTTTGGTTATTTATTCATTTTTACATTTCACTAGACAAATACCTTAATATAATATTGAATTGTAATGAATACCACAGCTTCAAAAAGGTGTTAAACCTGACTAAAATGTGTAACAAATTAAATAAATAAAAAATATGTATAAAACCAAAACATTGAGTGTGCCAATTTTGAATCTTGCATGGGATTCAACAATAACACTTTTTAAAAAATTATACATTTAAATACTTTTTCATTAGTCGTGAATCACACTTTTAATCTTCACTGTATATAAGTGATAACTGCTTATACAGCTATTACGGATTAAATCTAAAAGATAAGATAAAATAAATAAGCTCTATCACAGGGCTTTACTGAACATGAGTGAGGTTTTACTCACACTAGGCACATGCTGCACGTGTATAAGAGTGTGTGTCAGTGTGTTATGGGGTTAAAAAGGTGTGGCGGGAGTTATGAGCTGAGGTCACGTTGTTCCATCCGCAAGGAGGGGAAGAACAGTATGGGGGTGGTTCACTTCCCCTTTCCCCTACCCCGCTACTTCCTGTCAGCATCACAACCGTTGACCACACCCTTCTCTCCCCTGGCCTTCAACCCCTATGTCGTCTCACAAACACACGCACTCCCACCAACACACTCGCTCTCATAGACGTTAGTAAACGCTCCCCCACAAACTCCTAAAGTTGTTTTTTTTGCTCGCATACCTAACCAAAATTCACACTATTCAAATGCTTCTCAATACTCACTACCGAAATGATCTAACAGATTGTAATGAAGCGTATACTCCAATATGTATTGGGATCGTGTGAAAGGACTGGACAAAAAGATGACAGTTTGTCAGTAGTAAGTGAGGTTATTCTGAATTATATTCCACACACCTCAACCTCTGTCTGATCCTGTGTATGCCTTGACAACCATTTCTTTGCACAACAGGCCAGCTAATTATGAAGACAAGTTTCAATGCTTGTGCGTGTTTGTGTGTGTGCAAGAACGCTGGTATGCCACCGTGCTGGAGTACGTTCTGTTAGCGCATTCCCATCAAGGACAACAGGCCCTGTGAAGATCTTCATCTGTGCTTAGCAACAGCCGAGTCACGCAGGAATGGAGGTGAGCAAACCTTGCAGCATTCTCCATCGCAAGTCAATTTTTTCTTTTTTAATACTTAAAAGTAACTTCCAGGTTCAGGGATGTATTAAAAAGAAAATTGTTTTTTGAGGAAATAAAGATTTCTAGAAAGATTATGGGATCCTTTAAAACTATTATTTTTAAATGCCCTTATAAACCATGCCATCATTGCATAGTTTTTAATGTGTGAACACTAACACTCTTCTCAAATATTAAAAAAAAACCTTTCAGTATTCTTTTAATATTCTTTTTTAAAACGTGTTGGAGATCTAAAGAATTTACCGAAAAAATAGCAGTTTCTAAGGATGAATAGTAAATGCATGGTATTACAAATTAAAATACGACATAGTGGGCAATGATGATTTTTACAATCCACCAATATTAGCACCACACTTTGAGGAAGGTTATCAAATTATCAACTAAAATTTTGAATATTGTTTAACCAAAGTCTAAATTTTCCAAATCTTAGGAATTTCAACGTCTCAAATGGAAAGACTCAACTTTCAGCTTTTTTAGTTTAGTATAAATTGTCCTGTTTATTAAAGGATGGGGTGGAAATGAAATCAGGTATAAATACAAAAATGACCAATTCTGCTTTTACAAATGCTGCAGTAATTCTAAATTTGAACGTTCTGATGCATTGCCAATTTGTCCTCGACCCTTCGTAGCAAAACAGTCCAGATGTACCTAATCAAGTGTCAAGCGTGCAGGTGAAAACATTATTGGTTGTGGCAATAGAAGGTGGAGGGAGCTGTCTTCCCGTAGGGAGACAGGAGAAGGGAGTGAGTGCATGTGGGGGAGTAAGCCAGTGTGGGGGCAGTGAGGCCATCTGGACTGTGAAGAGGCTGAAGAAAGGGAGTGTGTGTGTGTTTCTCTGTGTGTGTGTTTCTGCGTGTGTGTGTGTGTGTGTGTGTGTGTGTGTGTGTGTGTGTGTGTGTGTGTGTGTGTGTGTGTGTGTGTGTGTGTGTGTGTGTGTGTGTGTGTGTGTGTGTGTGTGTGTGTATCTGTGTGTGTGTGTACATGTGTGAGATGAGAACGAGAGAGAAAGAGAGCAGACACCAAGTAACAAAACGTAGTTTTATCTGAGCCATCTTGTGTGGGTCACTATCACCATGAAGTACCTCGGGTGACCCTGCCAGAATCAATCAAATATTGTAAAAAAATGAAACAGAATAATGAGACGGAAGTGCTAAATAAGCAGGATGTATTCGTAAAATACTGTCCAATATTGAGCCTTTTTTCATTCCTATAAATAAGTTCTGTATATTCAGTAACTTTTGCATTACCCTGAGGAAATTCTCAGATGTTTTCAGTGACATTCTGACCAGTATTCTCTCACTCGTTATTGGAGGCTTAGTGGGTGATTTCAAAAGAAATATTTAAAAGGATGTTTCATGAAATTCATCTCACAATGTTTACTATATAGTTAGGATATTGTCATGCTGTGTCATTTCTCCATGTGTGTGATCTGGTGCTCTTTGTGTGTGTGTGTGTGTGGGGGGGGGGGGGGGTAGTTTCCCTTTGACACGTTTAATTTATGGCAACACATCTTTTTGGTTTTTTGGTTGTTTTTGTTTTCTACTGTGTTTCCGTGGGTGGTGGTAAATATATAAAAAGCTCATGCATACATAGTGACACCAATGTTGTCTTTTGAACAGTACAAAGTGTCAAACACAAACATGTAAGATGATAACACTTTCAAAAAGCTACATTAAACTACAACTCATATCCAGACACTAACACAATAACTGTCTTACTTCTTTACTTTGCACACTGAGTTTACTCACCTCAGAGTACACTTAAAGTGAAATTATGGATTTGTTTCTTAATCTGCTAAACTTGTTTGGAGATCTACGATTATTTAGTTGGGCAACCGGTCGGGAGTAACATTATTGTATGAATATTGTATAAATATATACACTATGGTTTGTGTGTTTATACTGTATTTTGATCACACTCCACATTGACTGTCTAGTCCTGACATTGTTTTTTTCTAGCCCAGGGAGGACAAATCTTGGGCTGAAATTCAACATTCAGAATGTACAATGCCACCCTAATGCACTTAAAAGCTTCAATTTCAGATAATTATCATGGTATGTATATGTTGATTCCATTCATTTCTAATTATTCAGACTAATATTTATTCATTATTCACATCACCACAGGTGAGATAACATTTTTTTAAAGTGATACTCCACAACTGTATCCAAGTCTACAAGTCGATTACAACAGGGAGGGTCAATAAGGTGCCTTTTCACACTCCAAATGTAATGTCAGCTGGTTGAACACAATAGCAGCTGTGTTAGCAAACTCACAGGTGAATTGCAAGCATCAGCCTAAACTTTCATTCATTGGTCAATTGACCCTCCTGCCCTCACCTCCCCCAAACCTTGTGACCTGGTCCCTGTTCATAACCCTTTCTTCCATCCCCCATTTGTTGTTGGTGGAATCAATAAACCTCCGAGGCGAGTAGGGGCAGAGACGTCCATTGCCCCATAGTCATCAAACTCATCCCAGCAAAGAGGTCTAACGGGTCTTCCCGCTACGTCCCTCTGCTTGCTGGGGCACAACTCTCCGTGCCCCCGACTGGCTTTATTTTGGCCTCCTGTCCGGGTTTTGTCCATTCCAGGGCTGGCATGAAGCAACGCCGGCTGGCGTATTGATCTGGGTTTCTATTCACCTTCAATCCCATCCTCTTGCCTCTTGGTGCTCCCCAGTGTGCTGTAATGCTCCAACCTCTTTGATGGCTGTGTTTGTGTCTGTTTGTCGGTCTGCTGCTCACAAATGTCTCCATTTACTGTAAGCTCCACCATTTGTCTCACTGTCTAGCTTACACACACGCATTCTTGGAAAGGAATCTTGTTTCTCACAGATGTATTATATATATTACAAAACTCTAATCTCACCCAGAGATTTCATTTCACATATTTGTCAGGTCGCCAAGTCTTTTCATGATGTGTATGCATATTATACACATCTTTTTGATGTTGTTTTTTTTTGTAGTACTTATTTCACCCAAAGCTATTGGTGTTAAATTGTCAGTATAAAGAAAAAATTCACTGGAACGCTTGGTGTTTTATGTTGACATTTTCATCCACAATGTTGACACGTACATAAACACACACAAAACACTTGGCTGAAGGGCGGAAGGAGAGAAGTCAAAAATAAAAGAAAATCAGATGAACTGCTGAACGAGCAGGTGGAGGTGAGGAGGAATAACCAGTGCTCCCACATGCACTAACGAAAAAGCTTTCGAGAACACAAATGAAGTCAAAACATTAAGAGTTCCTCACAGAGAGAAAAAAAATGAGCACACTGATGCAAAACGTGTGCTCTCGGCTTTGTCAAAAACATCATGACCTTTGATCTTTTTTGTGTGTATGTACCCGCAAACACTTAGGTGTGTGCTCGCACACATGCATGTGTGAGATTAGATGGTCACGATTTATGCCACTTGTTTCCTCCCCCGCACCCAACACTCCCTCGGTTATGAGCTTTAGTCATCTTACTTGCTAACTGACATTTAAACTCTCTAGTGGAAGTCATTGTTCATGATTTGATTGGGCAAAAGAAAGGTGTTTTTTTTTAACGAAAGAAGCTGTAGGCGTGTCTGCTGACTGCGTTGAAACCACACTCTACTCTAGCGCAACCGTCTGTCGGTAAACCAGGTCCATATCTGTCCACAAGTCCTTATTTTCCTGTCCAAGCAGCTCATTTACTATGCCAACAAGGCTTTGTGAACATGTATGTCACGTCAGAAGCATCTACTTTGGTGTACAGAGGTACCCCTATCTACGAAATTATTTTTTTCTGGAAGTGGCTGCGCAACATGGATTTTTTTTGTAAGTAGAAGCATATTTTACATTGAATTTCCATAATTTGTTTGACGATCTTTAATACCAACCACCTTAACCCCGAGGTCAACAAGGTGTTGGGAGATAGCAATGGGAAAGTAGCTCAATCATGACAAAAATAAATGGATAAAAGAAGTTTATGTACTTATATTTCGGGGGATAGCTAAATTTGATCTATTGATATTGTATCATATTCACAAAGACTGAGTCGCCCAAATGGAGATCAAAATGGAACTCTGGTTGTGTGCACTTAAATCTGTGATGGGGTGTAGTATTTTTTTTTATTTGGTCGTATCTTCTCTGTATAGAAATACCCCATGAAACTTACTTCACATTGTAATATTTATACAATTGTGCACCCTTTCCCCATCTTCCGCTAACTCTTGCATTATTTTAATTAGATTACTGAACCCGCCCCCTCCCCAGGCCTTCGATTGCCTCATCTTGCTTTTTTGTTGCTTTTAGAGTAAGCAGCTTAAACACCTACAGGGTGTGACATTGCAGCCCCACGTTCCTACAAATGTAGTCAAAGCATGCGAAAGAAGGCGGCATGGATAAAAATGGAGAGCCTTTTCATGTATCTACCGTCTCTGTCCTGCTCTGCTTGGCGTAGTATTGTAAGACGGTGGTCCACTCACTGTAAGTCAGGCTTGAGCCTGACAAGTCGTGGAAACCTCCAGACCCACCTCATTCGCTCAATGTCTCCAAACACCTTGCCCGTCCTCCTTTTCTGCACTTTCCTCCGCTCAGCTCTGCCACGGGCACCGGTCCCCAAACTCCAAGGTGATTATGACAAAAACGAACGACCCCCGAGAGACGGGGCCAGCAGAGATAAGCGAGCAATAAGATGGAGTAGAGAGAGAGAGAGAGTGGAGGGAGAAAGGGACGAGGAAAGCATTGAAAATGTATGATGTAATAGAGATTTAGATTAAGGTATGTAGGTGTTTGGTTGGGTGGGTTTAGTTAAAATATGCGGTTTTGTAAGTAAGTAGGTAGGTAGGTAGGTTGGTAGGTAAATTTGAATTGAATTGAATGCTTTTATTGTCATTATACAAGTATAATGAGATTGAAAGATCAAATGGTGCTTTCCCTTGGTGTGGAATGGGTTCATGACCTGGTGTGGTCAGTTGGGTCAAAGGAACCAGCGGCACCGGAACCAGAAAGGTCATTGAAGGGACAGGGGAGGTTTGATGGTGAGGGGTGGGAGTGCGCCGTTAACCCCTTTCCCTGCTTGGCTGCCTTCAGAAAGGAGAGAGGAAATGTAGCGAAGGAGAGGAGATGAGAGGTCATATTATTGTAGCGTAGCAACCCAGGTTTGAGTGTGGGCTGAGGCGAGCCACAATATATAATATTGCTGAGAGGTTAGACAGCTTAGAGGAACCTTTCAAGATAGATGTGGAAAGAAAGGTGCACTTTCTGCATACAAGAGGGGGAGGAAAGCCAACAGAGGGGGTGGGGGTGAAGGCAGTGGTAGAAAAAATATAGCCAAGCTACCCATCTTCCTTCAACACCCCCATCCTCCGCCTCCTACTCCATCCTACTCTCTTTCTCTCCCTCAATTCTCTCTGCGCTTAGAGCATCATTAAAACAAGTGGAGTTGTGTTCCGAGCGTTGGGCTACACTGAGACGGTGACCTCCACAACATGGAGACGTTCTTGCTTCGGGGGAAGAGAAGGTCGTGGTGTGCTCCATGCCTCTCTCTCTCTTTCTTAGTTTACACCTCCCATTTCCAGTGAAGTAAATAAGATTGGGATGTGTAGGAAAGTAGAGAAAGAGGATCAAGAGGGTAGACATGTTAGAGCAGGAGATCGTGGGCCTTAGAGGAAGAACGTACAGTTTGATGTACGATTCCAAGAACTAATACACAATGTGGAGAGAGAGAGAGGAGATCCCATTGCCTGAAACATTCTGAGGTTTTCATATTGTTTATCGTTTTGATTATGTCTTACCGTAAAAATATAACTGACGTGAAAGGGTTATCTGAGATCCTTTTCATCAAACCTGGCCAACAACTAGCAGAGGCATCTCTCCACCGGTAGCCACAGAGTCCAGTGGGTTAAACGAGGACAGCACTGCGTGTCACTGTCACACCAGAGAAAAATGTGTGGGCAGCAGGCGCAACTATAGTACATTTCCCCATATCCTTCATATGATTACAAACATCCGCTAAATCCAATCACCTCCATTCACCCCCGAGGCCACCCTAGGACTAAGTCCTTTTCAGCTCTGCATTTTTAACACTATCTGCTTCCTTCCTTTGCTCACTGATTAACGATCAAAAATGGCCTCCGAATCTCAAGCGTCTCTTTCCCTCTTAAGGACGACTCTTGGTTCTCCCGTCACTGATTTTAGTGTCACTAAGCTGTGCCTTCACACATTATGTCGTCTACCGCCTTGTGCCAAATATTCCTTTATGAAACCTTTCCCCAGACCCCTGCGTGCACCTGGAAGAGATAGTGTTCTTTGAGCCGCAGGCTCTGCTTTCAATACAGGCAAGGCTGAGATGCCACAAGCGGCACACAGCTTTTTTCACAGTAAATTGATAGCAAAGGCTTGTGGATGATGACGGCTCCTGTTATTTTTATGCCTGTTGTAGATTTTTGTGCTTTGATTTTTTTTTTTGACCAATCACTTTGTCATGTTTCTCAGCAGGGAAGGTGGGTGATAGGTGGCAGCTGCGTGTTTGACGTACAGTATAAAAAGTCTTGAATGCAGTTTATAAAGAGTTCACATGACTATTGGAAATCAGAAAGGAGTTTTCAACTTGTGTCATCGACATACGATGTGAGCCTCTTATTATGAACATGAAAATGAAGCACTAAGTATTCCCTATTTTTCGCAGTTTTTTACATTTCGTTTTTTTTGCGTTTCATGTTTTTTGCGTTTCATGTTTTTGCGTTTCGTGTTTTTTTGCGTTTCGTGTTTTTTACGTTTCGTGTTTTTCGCGTTTTGTGTTTTTTGCATTTCGTGATTTTTGTGTTTTTCCATTTTTGCGGTGTATACCGTAAAAAATGTGAAAACACAAAAACTGTGAAAAATGGGGGAATACAGTACATCAGAAGGTCAATTTATATGTTGGCCACATTATTGTTTTTTTTTTTGTTTTGTTTTGTTGGCAAAACTCTTTTTTTATATATATATATATATATATATATATATATATATATATATATATATATATATATATATATATATATATATATATATATATATATATATATATATATATATATATATATATATATATATATATATATATATATATATATATATATATATATATATATATATATATATATTAATTTAACAATACAATATGGCCTGATTGTCAAGGAAGAAGAGCGTTTTTCCAACAAAACAAAAACAAAAACAATAATGTGGCCAACACATAAATTGACCTTCTGAGTTGATTGCCATGATAAGTGTCTGTGGGTCCGAACAGAAGCGTAAGTGGCCCAAATGACGGGAGCTGGCAATAGGCGAGGTCACGTAGAGCAACTGAGGTCATACTTGTCGTGTCAGGCATATTTGAGTGCAATGTTGGCGTGAGAGAGCGCGGCGGCTTTACTCAAAGCAGCTTGTTTTATGCAGGGATTGTGTTAGGAGACCCTTCTCATGCCGAGGAAGAGGAGAGGAGAGAACCGTGCTCTGGCATCACAGACCTGCATTCTTAATCCACATGGCCTGACACGCTGTTATCACAGCGTTATCCGGGCCCTCGGCGGCCAACAGTCTGATGGAGGCCATGCTCTGAGCCCTGCCGGACCACACTCGACACATCACTCTCTCTACACAATCTGAACGCACGCTCTCTTCCCCATTAACCTTGTCAACTTCCTTAAACATGCAGTAATTCCTGATCGTGTGCTTAATTCCTAAGAAAGCAGAGACTGCACTTCCTCATTACTGACTCACATACACACACGTTCCAGTGTACTGGCAACAACAATGAACAGAACTGCACAATTTAACAAGCTTTGCATTGCAAATAATAGAATTATGAACAAATAGAGCCATTATTGGTAAAGTTTTCCTCGTTGTATCTCATGTCGACTCAACAAGTGGAAATGCTCCAAAATCGTTGCCAAGTGATTCGTTACTTGATTCGAAGCAGTGTTTTCCAGACAAACTGTGTTTAACCTCCAGTGGTGTTTTTCCTGTTGTGACCACGAGATGGGGTGGATTTACCTGAGACCCTGGCCACTAGAAGACCCCCATGGCAACAAATGCCACGCATGACACCCAATGCGTAGTTACATCATAACACAAAAACGCATGTCACTTTTGCAATAAGAGGATTACTTTATACACATCATGGAAGATTTGGGGCTTTCAAACCAACCCTTTCCTACCTCTACAAAGGTCTACACAAATAGAAATAATATTTGAAATAGAATAAAAACTTTTAATCATCCCTTTAAAATTCATTGTTGCTTTTTAAAAGTGTCACGACATTTTGTATTAATTATCAGATGATGCCATTTACGTGTGAATGGTTGTCCGTCTCCTCGTGCTCTGTGATTGGCTGGCCACCTATTCAGGATGTAATCCGCCTCTGGCCCGAAGTCAGCTGGTATAGGCCCTAGCACCCCCGTGACCCTAGAGAGGATAAAGTGATTCAGAAAATGAATGAATGAAAAAAGTTGGCAATATGTATGAAGCATTTAAATAGAAAAAACAGAGAATTAATAACATTAAAAATCAATTTACGGACTTAATATTCATTTTTCACAAAATACACGTATTATCGTGTCATTTCATTAGGCTAATTCTTCTCCCATCTTATCTCAATTCTTGTTAAATCTAATTTGGCAGCCCTTGGGGGGCCCGTAACTGACTGGGGCCCTAATCAACTGCATGGCTTGCCTAGGTGCTAGCTCCGCCTTTTATTCTCCCTGAAATGGTTAATTATAATAATAAAAACTATAGTACAGGTAATTCTACCTGAGCCATGTCTTTATTGTCATTTTTTTTACTCTAAAAAGCAAACGTTCACTTATCATAAAAGCCATATGGGTGTAAAATTGTCTCATTTACCAATATATACGTACACTATAGCCTACAATTATGAAAACGATTCTAATGATCGTTTTGCTTTCAGTTTCGTGGCCACCTAGATCAAGTCGACTTGCGGGGGAGAGAAAGAAAGAGAGACAAGCGGGCGAGGGGGAGGGAAAAGGGAAGAGAAAGCGAAGAGAGGAGGGCAAGAGAGGGGGAGGCTCCTGATAGCCAGACGCGGAAAAAGGAGGGGAAGGGGGAGGGAGCGAAGCAAACGAAAACGGGGCCGTGGAGTGGGAGAAAACACGGGGAATTGCACTTGGCAGAGGAGAGAGAGGAGGACAGAGCCTTCCCTTCCGAGTGGACACCCTCTCTCCCCCACCACCAGCGGCTCCCCCCTGTAGATCCTCGTCATCATCCCCCCCTCCGGTCCTTCTTCCGTGTCGTGTCTCGGGGCTGTCACACCACATTGGACTCCTCGGACGGAAGCGACACCGCCGCGCAGCCCGCCCGGAGCCCATGGGGTAACAGGTATGTCTCACTTGCTTTTCGTAAGTAGAAGTGGAAGCCTCTTTTTGTTGTTGATTCGGCTTTCGAAGATTCAGTCATGCATGCATGCTTGCCTGTCTGCACCCTTTTTTTAAATATGAGTTTCCCTGGCGTGTCCAGTTTCTTGTTGCAACTCAAACAGAACGCCAATGGTCACGTGTATGCATACCTGTCCGGGTGTTTATTTAGGGGTGTTCGAAATAGGAATGAATGGTCGTGGCGATGGCTGGGGCTCTCGTGTGCAGGCAAGCTGAGTGGCGTCCGAGACTATGAGTACCTGTTCGGGTGTCTGCCGTTTTGTGGAAACTGCCACTCACTCAGAATTGGACGTAGTGCATATGTCCAAATGTCTGTCTGCCTTTCTCAGTTTACTTTTAACGTAGAAACTTTTGATACGACTTGGTTTATGCATGATTTAATTCTTGCAGGGATGTGAAAGACAGACTAAAGTTGGTTTCCAGGAAATGTGGGTTTAATTAAAATATATAATGAAATAAAAACTATACTATACCACATACATTTGGGATTATTATCTCCAATGTTCTTATTTTTTTAAGGTTAAGGATTGTGAAATCTCCGCATGTTTCGACAGTTTTTATATTTTATGAATGGCAACAGGTGGAAGTAGAGTAGGCTATTATACCTTATGCCATCTAGTGGAAGATTGTTGAATTATCTTGCCTGTCATTGTTGGTCGCTATCCTAGATAGATCAATTAAGATGCCTTATTTGTATTTATTCATTTTCTGTACCACGTATTGTACACCATTTCGAGGGGTGCTGGAGCCTATCCCAGCTGACTTTGGGCACCCTGAATTGGTGGCCAGCCAATCACAGGACAGGAGGAGACAGACAACCAGTTATGCTCGCAATCATACTTAGGTGCAATTTGGAGTGTTTAATCAGCCTACCATGCATGTTTTTGGAATGTGGGAGAAAACCGGAGTACTCAGAAAAACTAATATGCTAACTTCACACAGGAGCACGGACCGGGACAGGATTCCAGAACTGTGAGGCCGATATAGTAACCACTCATCCGCCGGGCCGCTTGCCTTAATTAAAAAAAAGAAATAGTCATTCATTCAAATACTGAAAGAAATTTCCCAAGGCGCGCATAATGTTTTCTTATGGTATGTAAATAACGCAATCCTAATGAAGGGTTATTAGTTTTGATGCTCTTTTTGAAACTTTTTTCAATTTGAAATCATTTCGAAGCAATATCTCTGTCCTTTGATCATTTGACACCATAGGCATTTTTTTGATGTGTGGAAAGAGCCTATGTAGTGCAGTTTGACAGTGACTAACTGGATTTTTGGATTAAAAGACTAGCTTGTGGTTTCCCAAATTGTCTTAAGGCATGGCTGGATTTGTGCGCTTGTTTTGTTTGCCTTCATGCCAGGTTAAAAATTCCATTTTGAGAGATGTCTTCTAATTCTTTCATTCACTTATTCAATTATTGTGGGATTATTTATCATACCTGGGTTTCCCTCGGTGGTCAAAGATTCTTAGTAAACCTGTTTTTACTCAATGCTTTGTACCTTTTGCCCCAAATGCCCCTTGTTACCCCTCGGGTAGGCGTTAAACTGACAAGATAAGTGCCTGTGGGTACATCAATGCTCCATACAATGACCAAGAAACGGTGAGTGGAGGAGGGATGCAGGGAAATATTGACAGAAGGACGGAGAAAATATGAGCTGCATGCTGCTTGTCAGATTGCAAAAGGATTTTCACTCGGGTTCTACCATCACCATTGAGCGTTCTTCACAAAGATGACATTTTGCGATAAAACTTTAACATGTCTTTGGCTTGATTTTTTTTATTGGTCAAATGCTGGCAGAAATTCAACATTGGTTGCACGCAATTGGGATGAGAAGGGGGACACGTAAGACCACCGATCTAAAAACAAAAACTAAATTACGCAATGAATTTACTAACATCTTTGGGCTGTCTTGCACCTGTATGATGATACATGTTTGGATATTACTATTCGTGTTGTTATTTGAAAATGTTCATTTATTATTTTGTATGGTTAACCCCCTTGGTGGTGTAATTTTTACTGTGTATAAGAGAGAGTAAGGCCACATTTTTCTGTTGTGTTATATTATATTTTGGCTTGCTCTGAGACTTTCAACTCTGATTTTAAAACTTTTAAAAGATGTGCTAAAGCAAGATCAAGGTTTCAAATTACTTTTGTATTGTCTTTATAATGTGACCAATGCATTTGTAGGGAGACCTCAATGCAACCAAGTACTAAATTACGTGGATATTTTAATGTAATTATTTGGACACCATTGACTTTTATTTCATTGTGGTTTATCTAACAATACCGTTTTCTTATGACATTTTGGGGTGGCTGCAATGTGCGAAAATTATGGGAATTAAAATATTTACCACTGTAGATCAAATAAATCAGATTTTTCAACTGCGGACATCAGAAAATATTCACAATACAAATGAACTGGTTTTACATACATAGGCTTAAGAAAAAAATGAACTAGAATTTTAAATTATCATGGCTTTACCTGGACCGATGACTATTAAGAACTACGCCTGACAGATTTAAGATGAAGGGGTCCATCCGGGTGTGTTGCCTTCTTTGTAGTTGAGTTCAGAGTTCTCTCTCCGTGCGTAGGTTTTCTCAGGGCACTTCGGTTTCCTCCCACAGCCCCGAAAATACATGCATGCAAGGAATGAATGTGAGTGTGATCGATAGTTTGTCTACTTTGTGTTCCCTACTATTGGCTGCCAACCAGCCCAGTATGTACCTCGCCTCCTCTCCACAGTTAGAGCTGGGATAGATTCCAACGACCCTTGTGAGGATAAGCGTTGGGGACGATGAACCAAAGGATGAATGGCTTTTACCTTTTTGAAGACTCTTGACAGTATATGTACGATGTCGAAGAAATGAGAATGGACGAGTGGCTATTGCCTAGGGTTTGGAATGTTTTACTTTTGTACGATTGCTGTACATTTTGCGTTCCTGCATTTTATCGTTTCCCCAATTTCTTCTAAGGACTGTCACTTGAATTTTTCTTTGGCGCCATGGTGTTTCAGCGAACAGTCTCGCAATAAATACACACAAAGTATGAATATGCCATAAATAAATGTCATAAATGTCTTGCCTGGGAAGACGAACTTGTGGAGAAGCACTATACAATTTCGTCATACGCTGCTGAGGGTATGATGACTACTAGGCTTTTTGTCAGTCAATGATGACGACAATGCCTATGTCTGATTTTTCATTTTTCATTTTTTTTCCCAAAAAAATCGTAAATGCTAGCACTGAACACTGGGTGACGCTCACTGGAAAACAACACATCTTCCTGTTCCTTAAAAGTGTATCCCACCTTTTGTAGAAAAGTTCTTTCCATCACAAGCTCACAATTTAGCGAAAGAGTGCACCGTGAGAAAAAGAAGGGCTTAATATTATAGTATATGCCAGTTTGGAGTTTTGTGAGGCTGCCCCCTCTCTGTTGGTACATGTGCGAGCCTGCTGGTGTGTGGGAAGTGCTCAGTGCCCCCGTACAGGTTGTAGGCTGAAACGTGTGTTAGCTGCTTAGTGGGCTCCAACCCCCAGGGACGGAGTGTACTACTCCCTTCACTGTACGTGTTTACGTAGACACAGTGGTTGTGCACATCTTTTAATGACTGTGGAGAAATGGAGAAAAGAGGTCAAATCCTCCATAAAGGCATGTTCCATGCATTGCTTTATCTGACTCCCACTTTCCCTGTGCTGATAACTTGTTAATGGGCACACCTGTCTGGCGAACACGCCAGCAAATGAACTGTTTGCACTCACTTATAAAGATGATAAAAGATCCCTTAGGAGTTGTCTTTTACAGAGCTCTCTTGTAGGTGTCACATTTGGAATATTACCGTTTTCACTCGATTCACACTCATCCTGGGCCAATTCCGTACTGCAGACCAGACCCCCGCCCACCCCCAACGACTCCTAAAGCTTTTTAGATTAACTGCCTCCATAGCACATTGTGAATACAGGTGCTCCTAATCCTAGCGGAGAGCCGGTGGGGGATGTGTGTTTTGTGTGGAACA
Source organism: Stigmatopora nigra (assembly GCF_051989575.1). Taxonomy (NCBI): domain Eukaryota; kingdom Metazoa; phylum Chordata; class Actinopteri; order Syngnathiformes; family Syngnathidae; genus Stigmatopora; species Stigmatopora nigra. The sequence continues at coordinate 9,635,441 of NC_135508.1, read as the reverse complement.
GCTGTTATCCTAATGTCTACCTGGCTAACATGCTCCCTCCCCACCCAAAATTAAAGACAGGTGAGTTTGAGGCATTTTCTTAATGAAAACCCCCCACTCAAACTCACACACAGGTTCAGATACATAATACTTGCACATGTTCGTGAGATCTTTTTGTCCTTTTTCTTGGCCATTAAGTTCACAATTAGATAATCAATCTTCTAAATTAGATTTTTTTTTCATACAACTATTTTCTTTTTTCCTAAATGATTTGCTGTTAAATAAATTTTAAGATATCTTACATAAATATAGCTGTTGCAAGGACTAAAACGACAGGTTCTTTATTATTCATGTTTTAGTTGTTCACCTTTCATTGTGGAAAAAATACTCGGTGAAGATTGAATTTGACGGTGCTGACACAAGATATTTTTTGGGGGGGTCGGCATCAGTTTATGTTTATTTTGATTTGTATTCAGCTTCTCATTGGTTGTCCTTGAATAGCCTTGCACATTGGATGTGCTGGGTGGGCAATCTCAATGCAATGGCCGAACAGGCTGGCCAGTCGGGAGAGACATACATTAATAAGTCACTTTGTGAACAAACAAACAAACCAACAAAAATATAGTATATGTCCTTGTTCGGTTATAAAAAAAAAAACACACTTTTTAAATCACGCAGGAGGATTTGATGAGAAATTGAGCAGTTTTGAGCCAATGCGTCTTCAATGGTCTTCTAGCCTCAGGCTCTGGCTGGTGCCAGATTTCCATATCAAAGCTCAGGTAAGAGAGAGTGAGTTAGTGAATGATGGTGAAAAAAACGAGAAGGCCTGATTAAACAGAGAGTTCCTAAAGAAGTTTTTATATTGTTGTTTTTAATGTTTCAGATAGAAAATTACTTTGTGGCTATTCTAATCAAAGTGTGTGGTTCAAAACACATGGTGATAGAATTCCCAAGTTTGGTTTGCTCAATACCACACAAAAAAATGAAGACAACAGCCTTCTGACATCACAAGTGACATGGACACTCATGTCAATGGTTTGAACGCATGTTTGACTGACGATATATCAATCGGTGGAGGCCGGATATTGTAGTATCACTTTAGATGGAGATTTTGTCACACCCCTACTACTGATTTAGTACACACATAAAATATAGAAAATGAATGATCGGATAGATGGATTAATGGATATTTAATGGATATATTTCTAACCCCGGAGACTTGATTCTGACACTAATTCATGGATAATGATCTTTGTTTGGCAATGTTTAACATTATCCGGCTGTGTGGAGTTCTGC